>NC_139908.1:29075733-29440733 GCF_905171665.1 Trachurus trachurus
TCAAGTCACAACTTAACTTTTTGTAGCGTTCCAGGCAACCCACTCGTGTTTTTCCGACCTGTTTTACCTGTGAAAGTCACTATAACGGCCACTCGTAACTTCCGACCCGTGAACTCGTACCAGATCGAACTGGTACGACTTCACAGGTCAACACGAGTTGCCTTGAACGCACCATAACAGTCCTCGTCCCTACGTCACCACATTCAGGCGCATCCCTTGGCTGCACACACAGCCCTGCATGCCGTTCTCTCTCCTCATTGGATAAACTTGTAGGATACGAGAAAAGTTTTTCTCTGGGCTCAGAGCAGGCAGAGTGACTGACAGACCCGTGTTTCGGTCCAAACACGTGTAAGTGATTGCTGTTGGAAGATATAACTATTTAAGACTTATATTAACACAAAAATATCGCTTACTTCTGCTTTAAAATTAAAAACAAAAATGTGATTAAATAGTAAGAATTGATCTAGGCCTATTCATTAGTAGTTTGTTAGTAATAATAGTAGACTTTGCTATTGCTATATGACTTAAATTAGCATGAACAGCTCAATGTAGAAGAAACGCTGCTGGTTCAGCATAAAAGCTCTGCATGCTAACAGGTAGCACTAACAGGTTGCATGCTAACAGGTACGTTGCCTGGTTTCTATGTTTCCCTTCTTACCTGCAAAAAAGGTGATGTTCTCTGCTTACACGAAAAAGGGTTTCTATGTTCCCCGCTTACTAAAAAAAAGGTTTTATGTTCCCAGCACTAAGCCTAACCCACCTAACCCGACCACTTCTCTTCTTTTGTCTCGCTTTCTTTCCTCACCTCTTTTCGTTTATTTATTTATTTACACTAAATAAATTATCATTACTACTACTTTTATTTTTACTAACAACATCTTCCCCTTTTTTTTCCTATCTTTTTTAAAATTTATTATTCCTATACCTCGCACAAGGTATGTGATTATTATTTCTTTACTGTACTTCAATTATTTGTTAGATCAAGGTGAGATCATGTTATAAGCCTTTCGGGTTTCAGACCTCACCTGCACATTTCTTTTATCGTATCTTTCTTACTAGTAAGAGATATAAGTAAATGTTTTGTTTTATTTATATGTGCAAATAAATAAAGTCTAAAAAAATAAAGTCTAAAACCATAATAGTCGATCACAAAACCAAAAGAAACTAATAAATAATCATGGTGGATTTACTGAACAAAGTTTCTGAAAAAAATCGCTGCACTGGCTGGATTGAAAACTTCTGGAAAGGATATTATGGTCCAGATTGCCCACCACAGATCATCCAAAGGGGAAGTTTCTGCATTATGTTCCGTTGTGTGTGTTTAGAGATGTTAAAACTACAAATTAAAGCAGAAGTAAGCGGAATGTTTGTGTTAATATAAGTCTTAAATAGTTCTATCTTCCGACAGCAATCACTTACTGTATATACAGTGTTTGATCTGTAAGCCGAGGAGAAAACTGTCCTTGTATCCTACAACCTTTATCCAATGAGGAGAGAGAACGGCAAAAAGGGGCGGTCCTCTCTGTGTGTGCAGCCAAGGGATGCGCGTGAATGTGGTGGCGTAGGGACAAGGGCGGGGACTGCTAACTCCATCGGCTGACAGGAAGTTAGCCAAAACCACTGGATCGCTTACTTCTGCTTTAATGCTACTGCTATGTTTCCTGCCTTATTTTAATAAGCGGGGAACATAGAGATGAGCCAGAGTGGCTGTAGCCTCCAGAAGCATTAGCCTCTTAGCCTTGTAAACACAATAATGCTGAAGCTGTCAACAACAGGATAAGTAAACAGCTATTGCTAATGTTAGCTGTAGCTAACTTACACACAGCTGAAAATGTTACTGTGACATTTGTCTTGGGTGTGAACAGTTGACTGGTTGGTTGGTTGTCAAATGATGTCTTTCTTTACATACAGTAAGTGTGTGTCTGTATTCATGTCATTTACCTGCCAGAAGGAGATGTGGCTGTCAGCGTTGGAGTACGTTGCCAGGTAACGGCCGTCCGGTGCAAAAGACACAGCTGTGATTGGACCCTTGTGACCGTGGATGTTCTGCAGAGAGAAAAGAGGGAAGGTCGTTTTAAAAGCAGCTGAAGAAAGTTTGGCTGTTGGACAGTTTCATCAGTGAACCCTTTGATTAGCAGTCTCTTTTTTCTTTGAGACTGTAACAAAAATCAGGTTCTGTGGGCAATGTGGTAAAATAAAATAAAATCACAAAGAAGGAAAAAAAAATGTAATTTCTCTGTTTGCAGAGAGTGGTGTTATTTCACCATCCATCATCCATCCATCGGCTACACTGCTATCCATGCAGGGCGGCCAATCCCATCTGACGTAGGGTGAAGGTGTTCACCTGGACAGGTCACCAGAGCCACATATAGAGACAAACAACACACACACACTCACATTCACACCTACAGGCAGCGACAGACACAAACAGAGCACCTTTCATAAAAGACGCTGTATCTCCTTTCTAGAAAAAAAGCAGGGATTTTGGTGAAACCCAGCCCATGTTTAACTTGGGTTTTCTCAGGAACAGAGGCATGTAGAAACAAACAGGTTTGTGGCCATTTGAAGCATAAAGTTTCACCTTTCAAATGAGCTACAGTATGTGTTGGTTGCCAATAATATAGAATACACTGTGGCTCTACAAAATCGTCAAAAATGGTCCAAATTGCCGGTACACTTGACTAAAACTTTGGAAAGGAGCGTGGCACTCAATGAGTTAACTTGTAGTTTATTGAAATGACCAACATTTGTTTCAACTCAAAAGTAGTCTGCTGTGCATACTTAAAGTTAGAACCATATAAAACAAAAACAGCACCTTGTAAAAAATATTAATAAAACAAATGCATCTGATAAATCACCCATCTGCTTCTTGTTTTTTTTCTGGTTCCACTTCCAAAGGGTGATGTTGGCGTGTTGTCATGTTTGTTGTATTTCCACCGATTGTGTGACACTTGCGACATACCGTTGTATTTTTGTCCACGAGGGTCATACTTAAAGCAGAAGTGAGTGATCCGGTCGTTTTCGCTAATGCTGCGTTCCAGCAGGCTTTTGAAATCGTAAATTACAGCTTCAAGTCACAACTTAACGACTTTGTAGCGTTCCAGGCAACCCACTCGTGTTTTTCCGACCTGTTTTACCGGTGAAAGTCACTATAACGGCCACTCGTAACTTCCGACCCGTGAACTCGTTCCAGAATCGAACTGGTACCACTTCACGGTCGGAAAATACGAGTTTCCTTGAACGCACCATAACAGTCCTCGTCGCTACGTCACCACATTCACGGCGTTCCTTGGCTGCACACACAGCCCTGCATGCCGTTCTCTCTCCTCATTGGATAAAAACTGTAGGATACGATAAATGTTTTCTCTTCGGCTCAGAGCAGAGCAGAGGGACTGAGAGACCCGTGTTTCAGTCAAACACTCTATGTAAGTGATTGCTGTCGAGAGTATATAACTATTTAAAGACTTATATTAACACAAAATATATCACTCACTTCTGCTTTAATACGAAAAACTACGTAGTTCCAAACGCCAGATCTGAAGTAGGATCCTCCATTTCAGGTAAGGCATTAGCCATGTTGCAACGAGCTAGCTTCTCATGTAGCTTCTGGGTGGCGCAGCTCAGTGGATCTGCGCTCGACAATAGCCCCGCCTTAGGCGGGGCTATTGTCGAGCGCAGATCCACTGAGCTGCGCCACCCAGAAGCTACATGAGAAGCTAGCTCGTTGCAACATGGCTAATGCCTTACCTGAAATGGAGGATCCTACTTCAGATCTGGCGTTTGGAACTACGTAGTTTTTCGTAATTAAAGCAGAAGTGAGTGATATATTTGTGTTAATATAAGTCTTAAATAGTTATATCTTCGACAGCAATCACTTACATAGAGTGTTTGACTGAAACACGGGTCTCTCAGTCCCTCTGCTCTGCTCTGAGCCGAAGAGAAAACATTTATCGTATCCTACAGTTTTTTATCCAATGAGGAGAGAGAACGGCATGCAGGGCTGTGTGTGCAGCCAAGGAACGCCGTGAATGTGGTGACGTAGCGACGAGGACTGTTATGGTGCGTTCAAGGAAACTCGTATTTTCCGACCGTGAACTCGTACCAGATCGAACTGGTACCACTTCACGGTCGGAAGTTACGAGTGGCCGTTATAGTGACTTTCACCGGTAAAACAGGTCGGAAAAACACGAGTGGGTTGCCTGGAACGCTACAAAGTCGTAGTTGTGACTTGATGCTGTAATTTACGATTTCAAAAGCCTGCTGGAACGCAGCATTAGCGAAAACGACCGGATCACTCACTTCTGCTTTAAGTATGACCCTCGTGGACAAAAATACAACGGTATGTCGCAAGTGTCACACAATCGGTGGAAATACAACAAACATGACAACACGCCAACATCACCCTTTGGAAGTGGAACCAGAAAAAAAACAAGAAGCAGATGGGTGATTTATCAGATGCATTTGTTTTATTAATATTTTTTACAAGGTGCTGTTTTTGTTTTATATGGTTCTAACTTTAAGTATGCACAGCAGACTACTTTTGAGTTGAAACAAATGTTGGTCATTTCAATAAACTACAAGTTAACTCATTGAGTGCCACGCTCCTTTCCAAAGTTTTAGTCAAGTGTACCGGCAATTTGGACCATTTTTGACGATTTTGTAGAGCCACAGTGTATTCTATATTATTGGCAACCAACACATACTGTAGCTCATTTGAAAGGTGAAACTTTATGCTTCAAATGGCCACAAACCTGTTTGTTTCTACATGCCTCTGTTCCTGAGAAAACCCAAGTTAAACATGGGCTGGGTTTCACCAAAATCCCTGCTTTTTTTCTAGAAAGGAGATACAGCGTCTTTTATGAAAGGTGCTCTGTTTGTGTCTGTCGCTGCCTGTAGGTGTGAATGTGAGTGTGTGTGTGTTGTTTGTCTCTATATGTGGCTCTGGTGACCTGTCCAGGTGAACACCTTCACCCTACGTCAGATGGGATTGGCCGCCCTGCATGGATAGCAGTGTAGCCGATGGATGGATGATGGATGGTGAAATAACACCACTCTCTGCAAACAGAGAAATTACATTTTTTTTTCCTTCTTTGTGATTTTATTTTATTTTACCACATTGCCCACAGAACCTGATTTTTGTTACAGTCTCAAAGAAAAAAGAGACTGCTAATCAAAGGGTTCACTGATGAAACTGTCCAACAGCCAAACTTTCTTCAGCTGCTTTTAAAACGACCTTCCCTCTTTTCTCTCTGCAGAACATCCACGGTCACAAGGGTCCAATCACAGCTGTGTCTTTTGCACCGGACGGCCGTTACCTGGCAACGTACTCCAACGCTGACAGCCACATCTCCTTCTGGCAGGTAAATGACATGAATACAGACACACACTTACTGTATGTAAAGAAAGACATCATTTGACAACCAACCAACCAGTCAACTGTTCACACCCAAGACAAATGTCACAGTAACATTTTCAGCTGTGTGTAAGTTAGCTACAGCTAACATTAGCAATAGCTGTTTACTTATCCTGTTGTTGACAGCTTCAGCATTATTGTGTTTACAAGGCTAAGAGGCTAATGCTTCTGGAGGCTACAGCCACTCTGGCTCATCTCTATGTTCCCCGCTTATTAAAATAAGGCAGGAAACATAGCAGTAGCATTAAAGCAGAAGTAAGCGATCCAGTGGTTTTGGCTAACTTCCTGTCAGCCGATGGAGTTAGCAGTCCCCGCCCTTGTCCCTACGCCACCACATTCACGCGCATCCCTTGGCTGCACACACAGAGAGGACCGCCCCTTTTTGCCGTTCTCTCTCCTCATTGGATAAAGGTTGTAGGATACAAGGACAGTTTTCTCCTCGGCTTACAGATCAAACACTGTATATACAGTAAGTGATTGCTGTCGGAAGATAGAACTATTTAAGACTTATATTAACACAAACATTCCGCTTACTTCTGCTTTAATTTGTAGTTTTAACATCTCTAAACACACACAACGGAACATAATGCAGAAACTTCCCCTTTGGATGATCTGTGGTGGGCAATCTGGACCATAATATCCTTTCCAGAAGTTTTCAATCCAGCCAGTGCAGCGATTTTTTTCAGAAACTTTGTTCAGTAAATCCACCATGATTATTTATTAGTTTCTTTTGGTTTTGTGATCGACTATTATGGTTTTAGACTTTATTTTTTTAGACTTTATTTATTTGCACATATAAATAAAACAAAACATTTACTTATATCTCTTACTAGTAAGAAAGATACGATAAAAGAAATGTGCAGGTGAGGTCTGAAACCCGAAAGGCTTATAACATGATCTCACCTTGATCTAACAAATAATTGAAGTACAGTAAAGAAATAATAATCACATACCTTGTGCGAGGTATAGGAATAATAAATTTTAAAAAAGATAGGAAAAAAAAGGGGAAGATGTTGTTAGTAAAAATAAAAGTAGTAGTAATGATAATTTATTTAGTGTAAATAAATAAATAAACGAAAAGAGGTGAGGAAAGAAAGCGAGACAAAAGAAGAGAAGTGGTCGGGTTAGGTGGGTTAGGCTTAGTGCTGGGAACATAAAACCTTTTTTTTAGTAAGCGGGGAACATAGAAACCCTTTTTCGTGTAAGCAGAGAACATCACCTTTTTTGCAGGTAAGAAGGGAAACATAGAAACCAGGCAACGTACCTGTTAGCATGCAACCTGTTAGTGCTACCTGTTAGCATGCAGAGCTTTTATGCTGAACCAGCAGCGTTTCTTCTACATTGAGCTGTTCATGCTAATTTAAGTCATATAGCAATAGCAAAGTCTACTATTATTACTAACAAACTACTAATGAATAGGCCTAGATCATTCTTACTATTTAATCACATTTTTGTTTTTAATTTTAAAGCAGAAGTAAGCGATATTTTTGTGTTAATATAAGTCTTAAATAGTTATATCTTCCAACAGCAATCACTTACACGTGTTTGGACCGAAACACGGGTCTGTCAGTCACTCTGCTCTGCTCTGAGCCCAGGAGAAAACTTTTCTCGTATCCTACAAGTTTTATCCAATGAGGAGAGAGAACGGCATGCAGGGCTGTGTGTGCAGCCAAGGGATGCGCCTGAATGTGGTGACGTAGGGACGAGGACTGTTATGGTGCGTTCAAGGCAACTCGTGTTGACCTGTGAAGTCGTACCAGTTCGATCTGGTACGAGTTCACGGGTCGGAAGTTACGAGTGGCCGTTATAGTGACTTTCACAGGTAAAACAGGTCGGAAAAACACGAGTGGGTTGCCTGGAACGCTACAAAATCGTAAGTTGTGACTTGAAACTGTAATTTACGGTTTCAAAAGCCTACCTGGAACGCCAGCATTAGCGAAAACGACCGGATCGCTTACTTCTGCTTTAAGTATTTATCACATTTCTTTTACAAACTAAAGGTTTTATGTACACATGAGCATCCAGCTGTACATGAAAAAATAACATCTATTTATTCATTTATTATTTACCTATTCATTATTACACGTTTTGATCCGTGTTTGTAATAATTTGATACATTCAAGCAGAAAAATGCATTCTAGACATCTAACTTAGGATAATATTATGCAAAGTAACATGACACACACACACACATACACAACCATGAATTTCTATCTTCTTCCCAGAACTGTTATTTTGAATGAAAGGTCTTTACGACCTCTGACACGACTGTCTGCAGACACACACACACACACACACACACACACACACACACACACACACACACACATACACACACACACACGCACACACACACACACACGCACACACACACACACACAACACACACACTAATGGCATTACTGTAAGCATAAACCACTGCTAGTGCGCCGGCAAGACGGCTGCTGTGGTAATGAGCTGGCAGACCTCTGTCGGTCAGCGTGTGTGTGTGTGTGTGTGTGTTCCAGAGAGAGAGAGAGGGAGGGGCAGTGTCGTCTCAGGAAATGATAGAGTTTCTCCTTGCTGTGTTTTTCCTACACACACACACACACTCTCTCTCTCTCTCTCTCTCTAGCTCGGCCTTCTTCACTGTTGGCCTCACTAGTTAAACTCAGCATTTCCTCAGAGATTGATTCATTCCATCACTAACAGGAAGTAGTGATGAAGGTTTTCTCACCAAAATGTTCATTAACTTGCAAACATTGACGGTATTGACTAGTACCTGTTATTATGGTGCTCCACAATAACAGGTGCCAGTTGGATAAAGACTTCTACTCACCTGTGATTCCTCTGATCTCTCTTATTATTCATAATCATTTTGATCTTACAAATAATGCAAGTAAACTAAAAAAGAGAAGTCTTTCTTAGGTCCTGATGTACTTCAGAATGGAAACAGTTTGATGCTGGAAACATGTTTATTCATTAAGTCGGATTAGGCTTCAGCTTTCACTTTCTTGTTTTTTTGTTGAATCATTGCAAATCTTTCAATATGCATCATGTGATGATAGTATGAACTGAAAACAATAAAAACTGCTTCCTGCTGGTTAATATAGGCAGATATGTGGTTATCCATTTTGTTCAGCTTTTTATTTTTTATTTTTTGTCATTTAAACTTTATTGGCAGCCAGAGAGTCAAAGATACAGGACTGATAAGACAAGATCAAGTTAATCATAGTTACCAATACAATTTTGATTCTTATAGAAAAAAAAGGTAAATAAAAAAACATGCACATACAAATACAAAGAAATGATGTGGTACATATACAATAAATACATGAATTTAGTGGGGAAGGAAGAGGAGAAGAAAGAGAGAGAAAAAAAGGCGAGGATGTGCAGAGATTCGATTATCAGATTCAGAATCAGATTTATTTGCCAAGTATGTACAGACATACAAGGAATTTGACTCTGTTTATGCGCTCACTTGTACACACATAAGAAAGACAGCAACTGAGCAATGACATCATACAACAGAGAACACGTACAAGTACAAACATAGATAAGTAGTCAATAGTTCAGGGGGAGATAGTTACAGTTGGACCTGAGCAGTGTTTGTGACCTTTAAGATGGTTCTCCATATTGGAACTTCTAATATTAGTTAGATGGATGATTTACATGCAGTATGTTTGTCCTCCTCAGATGAACACCAGTCTGCTGGGCAGCATCGGGATGCTGAACTCGGCCCCTCAGCTCGCTGCATTAAGACCTACCAGGTTCCTCCGGTGCAGCCGGCCTCCCCGGGCTCCCAGAACCACCTGAAGCTGGCTCGCCTCATCTGGACCTCCAACCGCAACGTCATCCTGATGGCCCATGACGGCAAAGAGCACCGCTTCATGGTCTAAACCAGACCCTCACCTCTCAGTCGTATCTCTGTTCTTTTATCGGACAGTTCTGCGCCTTTTACTTTTTTTTTTCTCCTCTGAGGCAGAATCTGAAAAGCTGTAGCGTGAGTTTACTAAACTGGTCACTTTCATTTTAGCTCCCAGATTTTTTCCTGAGCTGCTGAGTCAGTCAGTTGAGAGAGTGTGAAATGAGGGAGGCTGATAGTCAAGTCTCATGTGGTTTTAATTCAAAGGTGAAGTATAAAGACTTCTGGTCCCGGTTTGGACTGGATTATTCTTTGGCGATAATTGAGTGATGTGTTTAAGGGCCGTGGTAGAAGCCTTGTTTACATTTTAGACTGCATTGATGTATTTTATTCATTCACACCTTCGTCTCATTCCTATTTATTTGTTGCATGTCACAGATCTTCACTGTGTTGGATCCCACAGAGTTTTTAGTTTACTGATTATGAGAATCGTATTAATTAATAATTAACTATTAAATGTTTGGAAGTTACTGGAGCCATTTGTGGAATTACTTTACAGAAACACTGGACTGGTACATACGACTGAAAAACCAATTCATCTTTGGCATTTTATTCATTTTCTGCTTTTTATATTAAAGTTTGTTTGGGAGTGGATCCTGTTTAGTTTTCACAGCTGGAATGAATCATTTCTAGTCGACTGTTCTTCTCTTGAAAGCTTCGGTCCACTCTGAACTCTGTCAGACGAGTACACACTTTTCACATTTGTGCGTTGGTGTGTGTTTGCACTTTGGTGCTCCGCTTTTTACTTTTGTGACACTCGGAGGCTTTTCCATCCTCCGCAAGCTTCACACAGATTCGTGCGTGTGTGTATGTGTTTTACACCCAAGTGTATTTTATCTGTTAAACACACATTCTCACTTCAGACCATTCGTCCTAAAAGCTGCGGTGCAGTAAACCTTGAGATGCTGGAGGTGCAGCAGTGAGTCACCACAGATATGTAGAGACTCAGTGAGTCTAAAGCATATGGTCACTCTGCTCACATTTAAGGTGGATGGCAGCAACACTGGGGGGTTGTGGGATATATAGACAATATAGACAAAAGGAATGGTAGAGTACTGACTGCCAATAGAATCAGCTTCATCAGAAATGCAAATACGGGACTTAAAGGATAGTTCAACATTTTGGCATAATCCCTATAGTCATAGCAGTAGGTTCATTACCTTTAATTGTCGGTGCAAGCTATTTTTAGATCGGCGGGGCAGAGACGTGAGCTACATGGTATTTCCATGTTTTTCTCATCAAATTAAATACACAATCCAACAACTCCAAGTAACTCTGGTGGACAAGTTGTGACCTGCACATTCACCACGCCATGGTGAATGTGCAGGTCACAACTTGTCCACCAGAGCGTTTTGGAGTTGGATTGTGTATTTGATGAGTTTGATGAGGGAAAGGCGGAAATACTGTACGCCAGAGCTCACGTCTCTGCCCCGCCGATCTAAAAACAGCTTGCACCAACAATTAAAGGGAATGAACCTTCTCTATGACTATAGGGATTATGGCAATACGAGAATTTGCCAAAATGTTGAAATATCCCTTTAAACATTCTTTGTTTAGTGGCTTCTTTGTACTTGAATTCTATCATGTAGTCAGCTTTGTTCACAGTTGTTTGTGTTGTTTCTGTCTTCAGTAGTTCACCACATGTCCAACGTCCAACGTCCCTCTGGACCCACTTGTCCCCATCTCACTCAGGATGTCAAACTTTCCTCAGAGGGGGTTCTGTGCTTCTTTACAGACAATGATGCTACATATTAGACTGGTAGATGTGGAGGCTTCTCTTCTCATGACATTCTTGCACCCATCTACTTTTTTGGAAGGTTTCTCTGGATATAAATGTGCATATACAGTCAGAAGTGCTGTGTGCTGTGACCTGGTGTTATGCAGTTTAGTGTATTTATTGTGGCTAATGTGACTGTCTGCCTGGCACTATAGTTCTTTGCATGAGATGGTTTCTCATCCACTGGCGTAGTCTTCTTCCAACCTTAACTTACCACCTGAACAAATATCACAGTATTCCATTTAGCATTTTCAACCTAACACAAGGCGCGAGCTTCGTTTCACACAACTCAGACATGAGCTGAAAACAGCAGCAGCTGCTCACAGGAATCTATTGTACAGTTAAATATTTATTTTTCTTGCTGACTTCTAAAATAAATCTGTAACTCTTTTCTTAAATGTTTTTACATTCCTTCTGACCCGTTAGCCGGGCGCTAACCGCACCCATTGCCTCTTATGGGGAATGCTACAACACAGCTGTAACAGTGGTGTTTTTCTGTGGACCTCTGCTAGTTCATCTTCTCATGAAGGCGTCAGTGTGTCAGTACACACACACACTATGACCTGTTGTTTTTGCACATTAAACCTTAACTGCTTTAAGAAGTTTTATTGCTCAGAGTTTTATGCAGAGAGAGAATATGTACATGTATGTATACAGATATGATATTTATGAAGTGACAGTTTTCTGCCAGTATCTCCACCAAGGAGCTTTATGTTTGTGTGTGTGTGTGTGTGTGTGTGTGTGTGTGTGTATGTGTGTTAGAAGGATAACACAAAAAAGTACTGAACTGATTTTGCACCAAACTTGGTGGAGGGATACGTTCAGTGGTCAGTCATCGGCCACACCACAGCCCTTTGACTGGCTCACAAACTCTGAGTTTGAACTCCTTGATGTGTTTTGACTGTGGCCTTGGTGGAGCCCAGTTCCTAGTTGTTTAGATGTTTTTATGTCGGTGTTTGTGTCTCCTGCAGCAGCTCACTTGTGTCTGAAGAGTTTAGATACGAGCACCCCCTCCTCCCCTCCTCCCCTCCTCTCCTCTGTCCATCCTCCATCTGTCAGTTTCATTAGTGCAGTCAGAAAAGCTTCTAACACCGTTACACACCCTGTAAACCCCAGCGTGTCAAAGCTTTTCACAAGTTCTTTCCTCGCTTCAAAAAAAAAAAAAACCAGCAGCTCGTCAGATGTGTTTTTGAACACACACACACACACACACACACACACACACACACACACACACACACACACACACACACACACACACACACACACACACACACACACACATCAAGTCCATCCAGCATTGGTACGCCAGGTCGAGACAGCTTTGAGATCTTGATTTTACATTTTCTCCACCGCTCTTAACAGTTGGTGAAAATCAGTTTTTGGCAGGCTCTCAGGGGACGAAAGGTGAGAAAAATAAAGAAGGCAGAGGGGGAGAGCTGGAGAGTAAGTAACAAGCCAGGAATATCAGGGCATCACCCAGAAAAAGAAGGTTCCTCGGTGAAGGTAGTGAACCGAAAGGTCTTAGAGAACCTTATGTGGGTGTGTTTTTTCTTTTTCTTTTGCTCATCGACTACAACGTGAAAAACATGATGCGGCTGCTGAGGATGTCTCTGAAACCTGCACCGTTCAGATCAACAAGCTCTGAGACCACAAACTCTTAGTTTCTTGTGTTTTCTCCTCGGTTCACCTCCTGGATGTGCAGCATTCTGCCTCCAACTGTAAACCATCACACTGCTGACTCTGTGCTTTACAAAGTCTCTGCTTACACACATTCATTTACTTCATTTCACACTAAATGTAATGAACCTTTTTTTTTCTTATTGATTCTGATGTGATTATAAATGAATTGTTTATAGAGACAGTAAATTCGGTCTGAATATTTAAGAGTGTGTGTGTGTGTGTGTGATGTAGTGCATGTATACAAGCCTCCCACAAGTTGAATTTACTGTGCATTATAAAACGTGTTTAAATGTGTTGCGTGTAGTTGTTGTTTTCGTGTCCAATAAAGGTGAAAATGAGACTGTCAGATATCTGTCTACTCTTTGATTTCACACATTTCCCCAAATGAAAATACACAAACCGGCAGCAGGAGAGTTTCTACTCGTCTGACACGTCGGTGGTGTGCTGTGTAGTCTGCACTTTTCAAAACTCAGCCCCACTGACAGTCAGCACCAGTCTGGATGACAATTCACTGCATTTCCTGTGGCTGCTTCACAATAAAAGCATCCCTGTGGTCAGGCGGTGTAATGCTTTCGAGGTCAAGCGGCAGTAGGAAATTAGCATTAGCAGTAAGTTAATGGAGCTCTGATACAGCACTAAACAGTGAGGCTGAGACCAATGAGATGAAATTACAAACAGTAATGCTGTATAAACACAATGTAACATTATTATACACATGCAGCTTCCTGTGCAGCCATCATCCACATGAAACCAATCTGAGTCCAGCGAGGCCACGGTCAAAATACAAACCAGCTCATAACGAGGGAGGATTATTGAACGTGAACCGACTGAAGTGATATTAAAGGAAACATGGAGATCATAATTAGTCTAGAACGAGGGCTCAGCTTTAAACTGAAAGGAGAGTATATCAAATATAGGATGCACATACTGCACTCTGACTGTGTTCCTGTCTGTCTCTGAGAGCAGACAGGACCTGCTTCAGTGTTTCTCTGATCACAGAGAAACTGATCAATTTCCTTTAATCTCACAGCTCACCCATCTCATATTTGAACTGAGCTTCATATTTTCATCAAATCCAATTTAGAAACATATAACATGAAGTCAGTTCATAATTCAAAGGTGAGCTGTGATTAAAGTGGTAGTTGTACATGTTAAGTTAACTGTGTGTTCAATAATTCACTTTTAACTGCTGTATGAAATATGAAGTGTGAGGCAGCAACAGAACAGAGAGATTCTCAGACTTCCTCTTCTTTGACTCTTAAACATTTTAAAACATTACTTTGAGTTTAAAGTAGTTAGTTGTTGTTATACTTATTTGTATATAGTTACAGTAGTCATTTATACTGTAGCTGTAGTTGACGTGAAAAGACACAACAGACACCAGAACAAGGAGCTCAACAGGACTACATGATGACACAACAAAATCCACACAAAACACACACACGCTTGTGCTCGTCACATGGCAAAGACAACACTTCTGCCAGATACAAAAAATGGCAAATGAATCAAATCTGAAATACACTGACGTATTGTTCACTGTTGGACCACACAGTGAAATACAACAACTAGGAGAATTAATAAAGAAGTAATACATGTGTTCAAGTGTGTGTGTTTACCTCCTTTTCCCTGAATGAAGGAGGCCGATGGCTGTGGGAGAGAAGAGTGTTTGTATCTGCTGGTCTTAACTGAGGAGAGGAACTGGACCTCCTGGTGCAGAGGGTGAGACTGGTCTGACAGGATGAAGACAGGTTACTCTGCTGGTAACAAGTCATCTTACAGCTCATGTTCACTATTTTTTAACAAAGCATCATTGTTTTTAGTGTATTTTACAGCTGATTTAAGACTCGGGGCAAATCCGACCCTAACACACAAGAGATGGTAACAAAGCTAACACGAGAGGAAGGATGTTATGTTTATTTTATTTGATATGGACAGCACAAATACATTGAGACTGTTCCAGTGGACAGACCAGATGCTTTGCTTGGGTATTTTTAGCACGTGCTAAATTTCCACACCAGTCTATAAGTGGCTATTCTAAAAACACAGAGCATATTATCAACAGTATGAGATAAAACAAAGTGCATGACACAACACCACAACAGTAATATGCTAATCTAAAAATACAGAGCACAAGATCAGTGAGAGGAGATGAAGCAAACAGAAATCAGGATCGCAGCAGTAACATTAGTAACAATGAGAAAGTCTGTCTGTTTTTAACCATGCTGTTAAGAGTATCAGTCTCCAGTCTCAGGTGAGTGGGTAAAGTGTTCCATAGGCTGCTAACATTCTGTATCCTATTGCGTATGTTTGTGCAGGTAGCAATGCCATGCAGTGTTCAGCTGCATGGCATTGTTATCTTTTTTCCATTGTTATTATTATTACTATTATCTATGATCTGTGGAATGTCTGTCTGTTTTTTTAATGTGAGGACTACGGATGGAAACTAGCTTTGAGCTAAATCCGGCACACTTACATGACGCCACAGCGTTAAATTGTTCATTAATGTGCACTGTCCTCGACAAATAAACAATAAATGAAAATGAAAAATGAGAGAGAGAGAGACTCCTGATGAATCTGTCTTTACATCCATCACAGCAGGAGAAAACCCTGATGTGTTCCCATAGCATCACTCAGTGGAACACATAGCAGGAACCAACGGTTTTTGTTCAGATTTTCTCAAAAAAAAAAAAAAAAAATCGATTGAGTACAAACTGTGGAGACTGAGCTACTGACAGACTTTGTACAATGACATAAATGATCAGTGCTGCTGTTTTGTGTCACAATAAATAACCACATGGAGTTCACAGAATCTTGTAATCTCTGAGTAACAGTGACCCTTGACCTCTCAAATACCTCCAATCAGAAACACTGACCGTTTCTCCTTCACATCTCTTCCTCCAACTGCTGCCTGCTCCTCCTCCCTGTCCACCGCTCGTCAGTAGGAACTCCATCAGCTTTTAACAGTATTGATCAGGAGCAATAATCTGCAGTCACAGGTCAACGTTTTCTCTCATCTTCACACCTCCACCTCCAGCTTCCCTCACACAGAAGCAGGAAACCACCTGAACCCTTTTAAAAGTTTGAAAACTAACTCCAGGAAGAATTTGTACTTTCACCTCATCCAGTGATGGAGGATCACTGCTGGATTCTTAATTTGGACCAGACTTACTGTATAAGAGCCAGCTGGGAATACAACAGCACTGGGCATGGTGTAGACATTTAGACACGTTTTGAACAATGAAAGTGATTCATTCATTTCACACATTAACAGTGTGGACACCTGTCCTGGGTAAAAACCTGATTTTATATACAGATACAGTACATGCTGTGTTGAATTATAAACACTGGGAGAACGTTACAGGAGATAAACTGTTGTAATATTCTTCGTTATTTCTCTGTTATTTCAGCCATGGTAATAGAGAGAGGAGAGACGTACAGCAAAAGGCCTGGTATCATCCCACAGGCTGACATGGGGTTGCTTCCTTAAACTGTTGATCTGAGGCAAACGTCATACAGACATGGGCAAGTGGAACACCTGATCTCATCTAATCTGAGGGGGGAATGATTGATGATAAAATGTATATGTAGATTTCATGTGTCTAAAGGAATAGTTCACCCAAAATTGAAATTTCACTCATTATCTACTCCCCCTCATGTGGACTAAGGGCTGGGAGAAGTTTCAGAGTCCTCCGTGGCTTCTCTGAGTTACAGGGGGTCTCGGCGTAGCAGTGCATGTCCATATGACGGTTGCAAATGGATACCAACTGTCTTCGTAACAAAAAGACACACCAAAAAACATCCAAATACCTCCATGCTGCTCGTATGTAATGTCCGTCTTGTATTGAAGCCCCAACATGAGAAATTGTTCAGAAAAAAATTAAATAAGTCTATTTTTCAAGCTTGTTTGTAGCGAAGCTCCTCTTCCCAGTTAAATATAGACTTATTTAATTTTTTTCGGGACAATTTTCGCATTTCGGGGCTTCAATACAAGACAATACAACACTCATTTTTGGGTGAACTATCCCTTTAACTGTTCAGCAACGCTTCAGTTCTGAACACCAGGGTGACAAGTATCATCCTCTTGTTCAGGCATGGGCAAACATACTGTATACGACCAGTTGGTCTTTTTTAGTCTGACCTGTCAAATATTGGTACAAAATGAGCCAAAGTGGTGTGTCAGGTGCAGGAGAGGGGGGGTAGCGTCCTCTCACTGGGCCGCCGTGTCTCGTGTCTCGTGTCTCGTGTCTCGTGTCTCCACTACAGAGCAGGAAGGACCCAGCGGGATCTTGAGGCAGTGTGATCAGTGTGAGCAACAGTTTCAATCATTGCGCATTTGTTTTTCAACTGCTCTTGTGGTTTTTTGGGCAGTATATAAAAATGCTCTTTTGATTGAAAATTGTTGTCTGTCCACTTAACATACATCTGGTCTTTCACTGTCTCCTTTTTCCAGCCATGTAGACGCTTTTTTAAAATGAATACTGCGTTTTAAAAATGCTGCTTATTTTGGGCCTTTCTCTTGGCGTCACGTCCCCCGTTGAGTCCGCCCAATCAGCACCGTGGAAACCAGATCTGAGTACCTACCCTGAGGCCTGTAAAGGTCCGGGGAGACGGTCCTTCAGGACGGTTCCTTCAGTGGAAACGGCCCTAAAGACCACAAACTCTGATACACTGAAACTAAATGTTGAATGTTAGTTTACTTTTATTTTTAGGTTATGGCTTTACATGTCATTTCTATTAGTTCACACAAACACTCTCCATCTGATACTGACCTGACTGGTGTGTGTGTGTGTGATTTATCTTCTTTATTGTTCAGTGTTTGGTCTCTACTGTCCCTAGTGTTGTTGTTGTTTGTCCTGCTTGTTGTCCTGCTTGTTGATGGAATAAAGAGTACTCTCTCTGCTCTACTCTGCAAAGCAGCAGGAGGTTCACTTACTTATTGGTCGATAGAGCGAGGCAGTAAACCCAACTCTCTCTCTCTCTCTCTCTCTCTCTCTCTCTCTCTCTCTCTCTCTCTCTCTCTCTCTCTCTCTCTCAAATTCAAATGTGCTTTATTGGCATGACAGTTAAAAGAACTATGTTGCCAAAGCATTAGAATCAATGACACAATATCATGAAACCAATATACAACAATATACAATATAAAAAGTATAATTACAATTAATTAAAAATAAATAATATGTCTGTGTGTGTGTGTGTGTGTGTGTGTGGGGGGGGGGGGGGGGGTAAGATTGGGCATCATTAGACTGTTGCAAGTTGTTATAAAACATACACATAATGTTCTTAAATGATGAGAGTATGATAATAGAAAACAACAACAATATTAAATGACATCAATAATGGCATTCCTGTACTTTTCTAGTATTGTGGCAGAATGTTACATATTGTGCAGCTAATTTAGTAAATTGTGGATCTTCTCCCAGAAATACTTTTAACAGATCATCACCTGTTTTCCCCTGATATGATGGATCTGCTGCAGTTCTCTTTTGTATGAACACTTTGGTACAGAGGGCAGGAGAGGCTGTTTCTCCTGAAGAACAGCGTTTACATGTTCTCTCTCTCTCTCTCTCTCTCCATGTATTAATTCATTCTTCCACACCTCTCCCTCTTGCCTCCTTCCATCTCAAAAAAATGAACCCACTTTCCTTTTTAAATCAAACCTACTGTATGTTTTCAGGTTCAAACTGTTATTTAAGTAACTTTTTATTGCGGAGGTGTTTTTTTGTCAAGCAGCAGTGAAACCGCGTTGGAATCAAAGGTGGTGTGTTTAAGTTGCTCTGGTGGTGAAAGTTTTGTCAAGATCAGAAAGTCATGTTGTTCAAGTTTGTGTATCTATCCATTATTGATGTTCCCCAAAGTTCCTGCATTTCAGCTGTGAGTGTGTTTTTTTCCTCCTCAAGATAAAAAGATTATCAAAAGATCCGTGGTTGTTTATAATCGATGTGATCTCACAGCTGGATGGGAGAAGGTTTTAGGGGAAAAACAGAAATATTTCATCAGTGAATGTTTTGTGGGACGGAACAGTGTGAGACAACCCAGATACAGCTACAGTACCACAAGGTTGTCTTTGAATAAAGGATCAACACAGCAGAGAAAATAATGATAAAGAAGATTTCTTTGCCCCCCAAAACAACTACAGCAAACATAATGCTGTACATGAGGAGATAATAAATACTAAACAATACTAAATAATAAATAAAACCTGTGTTGTCCTATTTTTAATAGAATATATGTCTATGTTTTCCTACACTGAATGAAAGATGAACTGTCTCTGCTTCAGCACTGTCCCAGTCTTTCCCTCATTAGGCTGAAGACTGACATGTATACATACACAACCTATAATATTACACCCAACGTTTGAACTGGAATTTAACAAAGGGCTTTGTTTTCATTTATTGAGTAAAAAGACTTGAGCTCCATTTGTCAATACCCTGATCTCCAGCTTATTTCTAAGCCCCTCCCATCTCGTTTATTATCTTTCCACTTCATCTTATCCTTGAACTAAATCCTACAATTCCATGTTTAACTTTGGAAAATCAACTTCAGTATTTACTGTGAGAACAAATATGATCCAGTGTACTCTACTTAAAGTCTCACACACATCATGTGCTGTAAGCAGCTACATCTCTTCTTCCTACATTGTCGCTTCCTTTCCACCACTTGTGGTAACAACTTTACATTTGGTATACATGCTCGGAAAAAAAAGTCAGTTTCATAATCGAGGAGGAAAATAATGATGACGATGTAGTAAAAACCTGATATCTTACCAGGTGCAGTTTATTATTATAACTATTTTATTCTTACTAAACTGTAATTTAAAGTGTTTCTGACAAGACCACAATAGTGGGAGAAAGGAAAGAGGCTTCATATGCTCTACACATCAAACTTGAGTGTTTGTGATGTGTGAGAGGGTGTATGTATGCACATGTGTATGGATGTTTAGAACGCTATGTAAATTGATAATTCTTACCTTTCTATTGTTCTTATTCACCTGTCCAGGGACTACGGATGGACAGTAGCTAGTGAGCTAAATCCGGTACAAGGCATCTCTTCTCATTTAAGACTTATTTTGTACATTGTCCCTGATACAAATAAACTTATTAAACTAAACTAAACAAACAGAGGGAGTTGGACATCAAGAGTGAGTCTGTTATGTTCTGGAGGTGGTGTGGCCTGGGTTTGAGTCCAGCTTCAGGCCCTCTGCTGCTGAACCTCATCCTGTCTCTCCTTTAGTTTGCATCTCTCTCACTCTGGCTAAAATAAAGGCAAAGTCCTGGGAAACAACTTCAACTTAATAAAAGAACCATAGTCTGCCCTGAGTGATGGTTTTATAGTTACCACAGCAGAAATAACAGCTCAGTCTTTGTCTGTTTGGAGATTTTATCAGATGATGCTGCAGATCTGACCGCAGGCCCGTCCAGACCGGGTTAACCTGGGTTTGTTTTTCATATCAGCCTGTTTTGAAGTCAGATTTCAGATTAAAACGTCTCACTGCAGCCTTGCAAATCTTATTCTAGAAACAGTTTAAATCATCCACTTATCCACCTGCATCTTCTCTCGGAGCCTCCTGACAGCAGCCGCGCATTTCAACATCAGAGCCTTCAACCTGCTAAATTCCCTTTAATCCTGAGAAAGTATCTGCACAAAGTCCTTCTGTGTCGACGTTTAAAGAAAATGCGAAGGAAAGTCGATGTTAAGTGGCGAGTGAGAGGGATCAAAAACAGGACAATATGTGTGTTTAGCTCCGACAAGCCTGGAGTTCTGTGTTAAAGTTGGTCATGATGGAGAGGGAGAGAGAGAGGGAGGGGGAGAGACAGAGAGAGGGAGGGGGAGAGAGAGGGAGGGAGGGGGAGATGAGGGGGGCTTAGGTTTCGATTAGTTAAGAGCAGAGAGGCTGTGATTCTGCTCAGCTGGAGAGAGAAAGTATTGACATGGAGTCAGAGAACCTCGGCTTCCCCTCGCCCCCCCCCCCTCCGGTCCCTCAGGTAGGCATTAAAATCCAGCCAAGCGATGGAGGGATTGGAAGGATGGAAGGAGACGGAGGGGTGGAAACCCCCGAGAGCCCGACCTAAGCTTTGATTCACCGGGGTTTCTCACATCAACAGCAGGAGGCCGGGCTGGCTGCTGGAGGAGGGGGGGGGGCTGGTGGGTGGGGGGCAGCGTTGTCTTAAAACCACAACGCTGTCAAAAATTAATCGCCGCCGCTTTACTTTTCAATTATCAATTCAGTGTTGAGCGGCGCGGCAGCTTAGGGCAGGCTTAAGGTTACTAACGGCTGTTAAGACGCAGGGGTTTGTGGGATTGGAGAAGGAGAGAGTGTGTTTGGTGTTTTAACGAGGTGAGGAGATCAGAGATAAGGAGCCGCACAACGCTGAGATCCTCACAATCCACTCCAAGAAGTGGTGCGGGAATAGCCTATGTTTTTACACTTGACTTGGACTTCCTATCCTCCAAAACCAAGGTCCATCATAAACTGACCTGGGTCAAAGGTCACATAACAGTGTTTTACTACCCGCTATGACCCGTTGTTCAATATTTTAACACTTTTTTAAAACTTGTCACAGTTAGCTGTACAATTAACAAATTTTTTGTTCATTTGACACAAAATAAAACACATTTAAAATGTGACCTGTATTTTGTTTCATTGCTTTTGAAAAACAGTTGAGCTCATGCAAATAGCTTACATCAATCATACAGTAGCTGATTCCATCTAGGAATCACACTCAGGTGTTGAGGTTCTTTCAGTCACATGACCTATTTGGGATGATCTTGTACAAAACAAAAAAGACAGAAGACGAGGGACAGTTTCTGCAGTTATTTTCAGATGTTTTACTGTAGAAAGTTTGTTGATTTTTCTCCTCTGTGTTCTTTCTACAAAGCTGCTCTGAGATAGGTTGTTCATTTTTTGTTGTATTTGCAAAAAATAAACAAAATACCTGCATTTACTAAACCCAACAAAAGTAAAATGTAGAGAGGTTCAAAGGAAACTGCAGCACAGAAGTCAATTTATGATCAATACAACATTATGTTGATTGTAAAACAGTAGAGCTGACACATGTAAAGTGATTCAGTTTGTGTTATTTATGACACTAACTATACATGTTTCTGTTGAAGACAACATGTGTCAGTGTTTTGGTGAATTGTGTATGTGTATTATTGTATTTCGTAAATGTGTGTCTGTATTTAGTTACACTGTGATTTTGAGGATGAAATTAACTGTTTGGGAATTGTGTGTTTTAGATGATGTAGTATACAAAAAAACTTGGATTATTTTCAGACATGCTTGTTTGGTTTAAAATGAGGTACTTCCTTAATGCTAGAGGATCTACAGTATGGACAGTCAGTGCTGTCCATGAATACATTCATGTTTTTTGTGAGCACCAACTGATCCCTCTTCTTCACTCTCACTAGTCATCTCCATAGAAAACGGCCCTGTTGCAGTTTCCTCTGACAACTTTAAAAATGACTCGTCGTTAGTGAATAAAAAAAGAAAGGGTATGTAGCTTGTGCAAAAACAAGGAGTACACCGAATGGATGTTAACAAAACAAAATTAACTGACATCGTCACCTCATACATTCACCTTTGCTTCAAGAGCATCATCCCTTTAAATACAATGTAAGGCATTTTGCTTGGAAATGAACTTCTATTCTTATTACATTAAATCAAATATTCAAATGAAATGTACAGTCTTCTATTTAACTAAATATTTAAAGGAGAATTGCAATTTTTTACAATCTGGACCTTATTTCTAGCATAAAATACCATCATTTACTCACCCAGATAACTTTGGTGTCATTACAAGTCGTTCCGACAAAATTAGATCCAGCTGAGAGCCGCATATAGCCGTATAAAGTGAGTCTATAGGGCAGCAGAATGCAGCCTCTAAATAACACATTATCTGCAGAGAAACTCATTCATTTCACCAATATTTAGTTCTGATAGGCTAGTGCTATTCCCCTCTGAGCCCATGGTGCATGTTATCAACATCCGGGGTCTGTCTGGTTGACCTACTGACCTCTGACCTGGATGATGTCATCTCCGACCGCCGCGCGGCGCGGCTAGTGTTGCTACCGCTAATGCTACGGTTGGTTTCTGCGTGTTTCTGACTTGTCAGAACAAAATGAGCAGCTGGATGAAGTTCAGCTTCCACAGGCTTCCTTCCTCAACCTGGACTCACTAAAGCTCCGGCTAGTTGAGATAAAAATTGGACCCGAATGCTGAAGTGGAATGATTATTATCAGTAATGACACAAAGTTATCTGGGTGAGTAAATGATCGTATTTTATGCTAGAAATAAGGTCCAGATTTAAAAAACCGGCAATTCCCCTTTAACACATTAACTTATATTAACTCAGTAATAAACCCTTACAAATAATACTGTATGTTCCTTCAAAATAAATTCTCAACAGGCCCAATATCCATAGTTTGTTGCTGTGGTAAAGACAGAAATAACACATCTATACAACAAACAAGTGAAGGGAGACAATAAAACAATAGGTTTTATGTAAATTATGTTCTCAGTGTTTTTTCCTTAACTCCACCAGTGTTTTTCCCTGTCAGCAGAATACGACACACTGTTCAAGTGAAATTCTCCACATTTTTTTTGAGTGTTAAATGTCTGTGATTCTTCAGCGGTACAAGAGTTGATTTAGTTTGGAGTGGCAGTGATGTGGAGCTGGTGATGGAGGTAGAAGGAGGCTCTGTTGAAAAACAAGAGCAGCCTATGGACTCTGCAGCTGCCTCGGAACCATGAGCAGTTCAAATAATACAAAATAAGAAAGAACTGAACTTTGAACTATTTGGAAGACACAGTCTTCCCCTCTTGATCGTTCTGTTTCTGTTCTCTTCCTGTTTGCTTTGGCTGAGTTTTCTGTGTCTCCTGGTTCTGCTTGTTCTTTTGGATGTTATCCTTCTTACTTCCTGAGTTGTGGATCTGACATTCATGGATTTTGGATTTCACTGATCAACATTCACTGGCTCATCATCTACATTTTTTTACTTTAAAATCTCACTCCTGACACAAACAGCAGACTGGTAAGACTCTGAACTCAATATGTTGGACAATAAACCAGGTTTTCATCCACCACCACATGCACACACAGGAAACTGAATATTTAGAGGTTGTGATTTTTTATTTACACAATATGGAGGTGGTCCATACCAACAACTATCTGGTCACCAAACACAAACATCTTCTGCACAGAAAGAGACAGAGCTGTGTTCTTCTTAAGAAGACTGGGGTCTTTCAACATCTGTCACAGATGTTTTACCAGTATCTCCTTCTACACACATTCATGTTTTTTTTCTTTTTATGTAATATATATATATGCACTGTAATCTACCTTTTTAAGATTGCACAGTTTCTCTTTTAACTGCCTATCAATGTAGATTTTGCAGTTACAAGAACATAACAAAACACATCAGACATCAGATGGTTGAGTTAAAAGTCATAATACTAGAAGTGAATAGAAGTGAATGCATTAATAAGCAGCGTGTTTCCTTAAAAGCACATCCCTCTGCACGGTGTCACTTTTTGCAGCGTTCTGAACCTACACATTATAACCTCTTCTCTTCTTTTGATGAGCATAGCGGGGGCCGTCAGAGAACAAACTTTCTCTAATGTTACATATTGATCAAAAATTACTTATGCAGCAAATTTAGAGCACATTCCTTCCCTCTGCTTCTCTTAATTCCTTTCATCAGACGGCGTGAAGGCTTTCCTCCATCGAGCGCAGCACCAACCTCCTGATGAGGACGTTTTATCTCCCTGCTTACTGTGGAATGACCTCATTAGTTATTATGAAAAACCAAAGGAAAAGTTCATCCACCGCTCAACTTCACTTTCTTCACTCGTGTTCAGGAGAAAAAACAACCTTCTGCTTCTCTCATGCTTATCTGAATATACCTTTATCTCCGCAATGATAATGATGTGTTTGAGATATTTTTATGTATCTAAAAGTTCTCACTGGGTTTTCACACATGATTGAAGGGTTCAAAGGGAATGCCACCCCTTAGATGTGAACATGGATTATCTGGACTGTCCACCAAATAACATTACAGCCATCCTTGGAATTCTACCTTTGGAAACATGTTTTTGTAAATGAAGGATGGTCAAAATGGCAGATGTGCCTCTCATGTTACGAAGGGAAAACATGCAGATCTGCTCCTTTGACCTGATTGGCAATAAATAGGAACAAATCAGTCACACACACACACACACACACACACACACACACAGACACACACACACACACACAGACACACACACACACACACACACACACACACACACACACACACACACACACACACACACACACACACACACACACACACACACACACCCTCGAGAGTTTTCCCTGTTATTAAATATATTTTAATATATTGTATCAAAATCCACCTGTGCTGATGATAAACACATAAAACAGTGATCTCTATTGAAAAGTACATTTATTCTTAGTACTGTTGTGAGTACACAATTTCCACTCAGGGGGAACTGTATGACTTTTTCCGGCACTGCACTACAATGCAACAAATATGTAAATATGCAATAATAAAAGAATAAAAATAATTATAACAGAAAGCACAACTGTCAAATAAAATGTCAAAGTTGACACAGAAAGGCTGACAGAGCTTTAGGAGGATACTTATCTGAAAATCCATAAACACACCATACATACGTGTTTGTGTGACTTTGTGTTCTGCCTCACACACACACACACACACACACACACACACACACACACACACACACACACACACACACCCACACACACACACACACACACACACACACACACACACACACACACACACACTGCTGCCTCTTTAAACTATCCCGCCTCCACACGTGTCCTCTGGCCCTCTGGAGTTATGACCTCTGACCCCTGCTCTGCTCATCTCAGTATCATCATATCCATCTGTGTGTGTGTGTGTGTGTGTGTGTGTGTGTGTGTGTGTGTGTGTGTGTGTGTGTGTGTGTGTGTGAGTGAGGAGGGAGGAAGGGGAGGAGTTCCTGGAAACAGCCCATCTGTTCCTTTTAGGACAAACCCATTTGTACTTTGTGAGGACCCTCAGTGACAGCATATGGAAACTCATCTGAGAGCTGATGGAGCATTTGGAAAATTATCCACACGGATTAAATCTGTAAACTGTTTTAATTTGTAGGTAATATACAAAACCCTGATAAAAAAAGACTGCTATGGTCCTTTAATGTTCCTTTTAAATTGGTGCTTTTCTCGTGTGGTTTGAAGTCAGGTTTCAGATTAAAACGTCTCACTGCAGCCTCACGGAGCTTTATCCCTACAAACAGTTTTAAGTAGTTCACTTATCCACTCGCATCTTCTCTCGGACCTCCTGACAGCAGCCGCGCATTTCAACATCAGAGCCTTCAACCTGCTAAGTTCCCTTTAATCCTGAGAAAGTATCTGCACAAAGTCCTTCTGTGTCGACGTTTAAAGAAAATGCGAAGGAAAGTCGATGTTAAGTGGCGAGTGAAGAGGAGATCAAAAACAGGACAATATGTGTGTTTAGCTCCGACAAGCCTGGAGTTCTGTGTTAAAGTTGGTCATGATGGAGGTGGGGTGGGTGGGAGGGGGGGCTTAGGTTTTCGATTAGTTAAAAGCTGTGATGCTCCTCAGCTGGAGAGCTGACTTTAACAGCATCACTGTGCTGCTGTGAGGAGCAGATCCAGGTACAGTGTTCATTCAGCTCTGAGGTTCAATCCTCAAAGCAACACATCCACTGTCGCCTCCACGCAAAGTCAGATCTGCCCTCAAACCACTAATATGCTTCAGAACATAAAGTACAGCAAACAGCAGAGACAACAGACAGATGTGTTGACGCTTGGTGCAAAACCATATCATGAATATATTTTTAAATCTAATTGTTGAAATCACAATTTGTCTTAAATCATATAACAATTACACAAAAACAACACAAACTGACTAGAGGCCTCCACAGGTCACATGACCCTGCTTCTCAGGCTGCTTTCAGTTCAGATGCTGAAAAGGACGTTTCCGTATTTCTTGGTACTATGATATGTCTTGTGACTTGTGTTATTATTGATTTTGACTCATATATTATAACGATTCATTACACACAGACAGAAATATTTAATATCACACTGCAATTTCTTTTAATTGTAATGATTATGGCTTACATTTAATTCAGTATCTCAAATTAGAATAGTGAAAAAGTTCACTACTGTAGTACACTCCAAACACCTGCAAAGGTTCAGTAGCTACTTTACACTATCATACCATCCATCCTCCATCATATTCTCATTTATAAAGATGCACCTGTAGCCTGTGCAGGAAACAATAAATAACACAGCTCTAACTGAGTGAAGGTGTGTGTAGTTTATATTTCAGGGCAGAATGGAGCTCCTGTCAGTGTGAACATGATGTGTGTGGGTGGAGAGAGACAAAAACTTTTCCCACTGGAAACAAGTGTAATATATCTTAAATTCTTACATTATTTCCAGGCAGCAGGAGAAACTCCCATCCATGTGTTTACATGAGTTCCATGTTCCTTTTAAAGATGAGATCAATACGTTCTTGTGTTTGATGTCTTGAACAGGCGTCGGTACGATTCCGCTCTTAACCGTGATGATTTGTACACCGGAGGGCATCATGATTGATCAAGTTTCCAAACCAAGAGCTGCTTGAAAATAAATATTTTATATGTTTGTGTGTGTGTGTGTGTGTGTGTGTGGATAAATGACTCCTAATAATGCGTAAGCTGTTGTGGACTCATTCTGGACACAGATGATCTGAGTGAGGATATTGATGGACTGTTTATGAGCAGCTGATGGGAGATGAATTGGTTTTGTGGTGCAGCATCCGCTCTGTATGTTGGAGCTGCTGCTCATAATCACAGCTCAGATGATTGACAGCTGGCTGTGATCCACAAACACATATCTATCTATCTATCTATCTATCTATCTATCTATCTATCTATCTATCTATCTATCTATCTATCTATCTATCTATCTATCTATCTATCTATCTATCTATCTATCTATCTATCTATCTATCTATCTATCTATCTATCTATCTATCTATCTATCTATCTTTCTTTCTTTCTTTCTTTCTTCTTTTCTTATGCCCTTGCGGTTGTGGAGGTACACAGTTTCCCACTAACCAGAAGGTCGGTGGTTCGATTCCTGGCTTCTCCAGTCCACAAGTCGAGGTGTCCCAAGCACACTATGACTGTGTGTGTGAATGTGACCAACAGTATAAAGCGCTTTGCGTGGTACTAGATACTAGAAAAGTGCTATATAAGTGCAAGTCCACTTACCTGTAAGGAAATAATCAGTACAAATGTGTGCAACCAGTTCACACCTTCTACCAAACAGAAACAAAAGCCAAGCAGCAAAACGTACGGAAGCTGAGAGCGGCCACGTCCATATATATTTTTTTATTATCATTTTCTCATGATAACGACTTTTTATTTCGTTATCTCGATATAACAAAGACCGTTTATCATTGGAAAACCGTCCTTGTTGTATTGAGATAACAAAATAATACGTGGAAAACTGACTTTGTTATGTCAAGATTACAAAATAATAAATGGATATCACGAGAAAACAGTAATAAAAGAATATATGGACGTGGCCGCTCTCAGCTTCCGTATGAATAGAATCAAGCAACTATTTATCCTGTTATAGTGTGCATTGTACTACTATACTTGGTAAAATGTGTAGCCTATAATATCCCTTTCCCACTGGCCAAAAAACCTGTTTAAACCCGCTAACAATCGGCTTTTGGTGGCAGTGGGAAAGGCGACGCGGGTTACAATCGCCTTCAATCGCCTTGGCTCCGATCGGCTTGCAGTGGGAACGCCAGACCCGGGTCAACCCGCTAATTTACGTGATGACGTTGAGCGTTACGTCTTGTGCCGCGGAATGGAAAAGGGGCCAAATGCGGATTGTTAGCGGGTCGACCTGCGTTGACCCACTAATTTTAGTGGGAAAACGGCTAATGAGTGTGTCTGTCATGATAATTCACATTTATAAATGTTCAGTGATGACTATCAAGTTACAGTAGTTGTGAATGGAGGAGGATGAATCACGTAAAGCAGAGCTGACTGATACAAAGACATAACTTCATTTACATCAGAGCATTTTGGTTAGAAAAACCCATTCAGACCCATGTAAAATATGAATTTATCCATCATTAGTTGAAGGTTGAATGCATGCTAGTCAGCTGCAGAGGCTGAGACCTGACCTGCTGCTGCCACCAGCTGTTTCTATGTTTCCAATTAGTATCAATAAAGTACTCATATAAAAACATGATTGGATGACACTGGAGGTGCTGACTGAAATCACTCACTACACCAAGATTTGTTCAGATGAGCTGGTGTAACTGAAATCAGCTTTTTACCCATGGCCCTGTTGTGCACACACACTTTTGATACATTGAAGGGGAAGAACATGAAGTATTAGAAACTTTTGTAGAGAAACATGGCGGTGCAGGTTAAGAGTAGAGGCCTCTGAACTGGCTGGAATTATTTCCACTCTGCTAAATGGCAAATGTCAATTCTGTGATGCCACCATGTCTGAAACACACTCACATCAGTCTGTAATTCCACCTCGGAGCGTGGATGAGTAAACAGACAAAGAAACAAACAATAACAAACAACAAACCCGTATCTGCAGAGCCACGTCGTGGAGAAGGCGGGTTGTCAAACCACGGCAGTAAATTGCCTCACACCAGATTCCTCAGGTCTATTAAAGTCGGAAAGCCGAGCAGGAGAGACGGCGGCGAGCAGGATGTGACCGGCAGGAGCATCGACTGGTTAAGGCTGAAGATTGGTGAGAGCGGACGGATCAATACGCTGGGAGCCTGGACACAGAGCTGGACGCTCAGGGAGAGAGAGGTGGAGGAGAGACATGTGATCACTGCACACAGAGAGACACAGGGAATATTCTCTCATTACTGTCATTTGTATTCTGTTTATTTTCTCTCTTCTCTCACAAAGTTCTGATGCTTGTAGGAATTTTACTGGAGATAAGAACTGTGCTGATGATGGAGATACAACATTTAAAGGGATATTTCAACATTTTGGCAAATTCACCTATTGCCATAATTCCCTATATAGATTTAGGTGTAGGTTTGTTATCTTCAATTGTCGGTGCAAGCTGTTTTTTAGATTGGTGGGGCAGAGACGTGAGCTGCTCAGCTAACGCTACGGAGGCATATGGTATTTCCTGGCTTCGGACAGTAACGGAGGTAAATTTACTTGAGTACTGTACTTAAGTACATATCCAGAGGATTTGTACTTTACTTGAGTATTAGATTTCTCTGGTACTTATTACTCTTACTTGAATACATTTCCAAGACAAATATTTTACTTTTACTCAAGTTACTTTCTAGCAAGGCTGAAAAGTACTGGTTACTTTTAGGTCTGCTCTTTTTTTCTTTTCTTTTCTTTTTCTAAATACTATTGAACAAAGAGTTAATTCTCAGAAACAAGAGTTAAAAGGTTCTTAAATTCATTTAGAAACAATTAGAGTCATTCATTGATGTGAAAAATAAGAAATTTACTCTTACTCTTACTTTTACTTAAAGTACATTTAAAAGCATGCACTTTTGGATACTTAAGTACCTTTAAAAGCAAGTACATTTTTACTCTTACTGGAGTAACATGTGGACTGAGCTACTTTTACTTGTAACGGAGTAAATTTTGACCAGTAGTATTTGTACTCTTACTCAAGTACTGGGTGGAGTACTCTGTCCATCTCTGCCCTTATCTAACTCATCAAATACACAATCCAACAACTCCAAACGCTCTGGTGGACAAGTTGTGACCTGCACATTCACCACACTATGAGATGTTTTAGATGTTAAGATGTAGAGGGAAATGCATAGCCAGAACTACATTCAGGACATGGCTGTTCAGCGAGTGATTTCAAAAGCACAAGTATGTTGTTCCGAGTATGTGCTTCATGTGTCGTAATGTTACATAATTATACGTTATTATTTCATAGCGTGGTGATGAGGGAAACGTGGAAACAACGTGCAGCTCGTGTAGGCTACTCCCCCGCTGATCTAAAAACAGCTTGCACAAACAATCAAAGGTAATGAACCTACTCCTAAAACTATAGGGATTATGGCAATATGCAAATTTGCCAAACTGTTGAACTATCCCTTTAAACCTGAGGAGAACATGAAAACATCTGACATGTTTGGGTGCAGTGTGCAACATAGACAAACCCTGAACACACATACACGTGTTAGGAAGAGCTAATGTTAAAGGTTCAAATTGAACATAATTCACACTCCTTTATCAACACTGATGATGATTGGTCCGGTGGATTTCGGCCTGCCTTGCTTGATACATGATCTGCTGACTTTGCATGTATTTGCTTACAGCATCTGTGACCACAGGTGTAGCCACAACAACCAAACTAAAACCTTGATGATGAAAGAAAAATGTGTTTATAAGATTTACTCAGTGAAAAGTGCGTATAAGCACTGTCTCCAGTCATAGAACATTCACTGAACATGACAATGCCTGTTAAAGTGGCCTGAACCGTGTGAGTGGTAGTGGATGTTAGGTAATAATCTCATGATCATTTTGAAAAGACAGTTCCTGGGCTAAAAGCCTATCATCTGACAATGAAAAGAATGAGTTTTACTTCTTCTACAAAAACAAACCAACAAGAACCAGGAGAGTGAAAACTATTCTACACAAAGGAAAAATGATTACATGCATTTTACAAATTATATATATATATATATATATATATATATACATATATATATATTTATAATTTGTAAAATGCATGTAATCATTTTCCTTTGTGTAGAATAATTTTCACTCTCCTGGTTCTTGTTGGTTTGTTTTTGTAGAAGAAGTAAAACTCATCTTTTCATTGTCAGATGAATGCTTTTAGCCCAGGAACTGTCTTTTCAAAATGATCATGAGATTATTACCTAACATCCACTACCACTCACACGGTTCAGGCCACTTTAACAGGCCTTGTCATGTTCCAGTGAATGTTCTATGACTGGAGACAGTGCTTATACGCACTTTTCACTGAGTAAATCTTATAAACACATTTTTCTTTCATCATCAAGGTTTTAGTTCTGGTTGTTGTGGCAACACCTGTGGTCACAGATGCTGTAAGCAAATACATGCAAAGTCAGCAGATCATGTATCAAGCAAGGAAGGCCGAAATCCACCTTGACCAATCATCATCAGTGTTGATAAAGGAGTGTGAATTATGTTCAATTTGAACCTTTAACATTAGCTCTTCCTAACACGTGTATGTGTGTTCAGGGTTTGTCTATGTTGCACACTGCACCCAAACATGTCAGATGTTTTCATGTTCTCCTCAGGTTTAAAGGGATAGTTCAACAGTTTGGCAAATTTGCATATTGCCATAATCCCTATAGTTTTAGGAGTAGGTTCATTACCTTTGATTGTTTGTGCAAGCTGTTTTTAGATCAGCGGGGGAGTAGCCTACACGAGCTGCACGTTGTTTCCACGTTTCCCTCATCACCACGCTATGAAATAATAACGTATAATTATGTAACATTACGACACATGAAGCACATACTCGGAACAACATACTTGTGCTTTTGAAATCACTCCGCTGAACAGCCATGTCCTGAATGTAGTTCTGGCTATGCATTTCCCTCTACATCTTAACATCTAAAACATCTCATAGTGTGGTGAATGTGCAGGTCACAACTTGTCCACCAGAGCGTTTTGGAGTTGTTGGATTGTGTATTTGATGAGTTAGATAAGGGCAGAGATGGACAGAGTACTCCACCCCAGTACTTGAGTAAGAGTACAAATACTACTGGTCAAAATTTACTCCGTTACAAGTAAAAGTATCTCAGTCCACATGTTACTGCAGTAAGAGTAAAAATGTACTTGCTTTTAAAGGTACTTAAGTATCCAAAAGTGCATGCTTTTAAATGTACTTTAAGTACTGTAAAAGTAAGAGTAAGAGTAAATTTCTTATTTTTCACATCAATGAATGACTCTAATTGTTTCTAAATGAATTTAAGAACCTTTTAACTCTTGTTTCTGAGAATTAACTCTTTGTTCAATAGTATTTTAGAAAAAGAAAAGAAAAGAAAAAAAGAGCAGACCTAAAAGTAACCAGTACTTTTCAGCCTTGCTAGAAAGTAACTTGAGTAAAAGTAAAAATATTTGTCTTGGAAATGTATTCAAGTAAGAGTAATAAGAGTAATAAGTACCAGAGAAATCTAATACTCAAGTAAAGTACAAATCCTCTGGATATGTACTTAAGTACAGTACTCAAGTAAATTTACTCCGTTACTGTCCGAAGCCGGAAATACCATATGCCTCCGTAGCGTTAGCTGAGCAGCTCACGTCTCTGCCCCACCGATCTAAAAACAGCTTGCACCGACAATTGAAGATAACAAACCTACACCTAAATCTATATAGGGATTATGGCAATAGGTGAATTTGCCAAAATGTTGAAATATCCCTTTAAATGTTGTATCTCCATCATCAGCACAGTTCCTATCTCCAGTAAAATTCCTACAAGCATCAGAACTTTGTGAGAGAAGAGAGAAAATAAACAGAATACAAATGACAGTAAAGACAGAATATTCCCTCTGTCTCTCTGTGCAGTGATCACATGTCTCTCCTCCACCTCTCTCTCCCTGAGCGTCCAGCTCTGTGTCCAGGCTCCCAGCGTATTGATCCGTCCGCTCTCACCAATCTTCAGCCTTAACCAGTCGATGCTCCTGCCGGTCACATCCTGCTCGCCGCCGTCTCTCCTGCTCGGCTTCCGACTTTAATAGACCTGAGGAATCTGGTGTGGAGGCAATTTACTGCCGTCGTTTGACAACCCGCCTTCTCCACGACGTGGCTCTGCAGATACGGGTTTGTTGTTTGTTATTGTTTGTTTCTTTGTCTGTTACTCATCCACGCTCCGAGGTGGAATTACAGACTGATGTGAGTGTGTTTCAGACGTGGTGGCATCACAGAATTGACATTTGCCATTTAGCAGAGTGGAAATAATTCCAGCCAGTTCAGAGGCCTCTACTCTTAACCTGCACCGCCATGTTTCTCTACAAAAGTTTCTAATACTTCATGTTCTTCCCCTTCAATGTATCAAAAGTGTGTGTGCACAACAGGGCCGTGGGTAAAAAGCTGATTTCAGTTACACCAGCTCATCTGAACAAATCTTGGTGTAGTGAGTGATTTCAGTCAGCACCTCCAGTGTCATCCAATCATGTTTTTATATGAGTACTTTATTGATACTAATTGGAAACATAGAAACAGCTGGTGGCAGCAGCAGGTCAGGTCTCAGCCTCTGCAGCTGACTAGCATGCATTCAACCTTCAACTAATGATGGATAAATTCATATTTACATGGGTCTGAATGGGTTTTTCTAACCAAAATGCTCTGATGTAAATGAAGTTATGTCTTTGTATCAGTCAGCTCTGCTTTACGTGATTCATCCTCCTCCATTCACAACTACTGTAACTTTGATAGTCATCACTGAACATTTATAAATGTGAATTATCATGACAGACACACTCATTAGCCGTTTTCCCACTAAAATTAGTGGGTCAACGCAGGTCGACCCGCTAACAATCCGCATTTGGCCCCTTTTCCATTCCGCGGCACAAGACGTAACGCTCAACGTCATCACGTAAATTAGCGGGTTGACCCGGGTCTGGCGTTCCCACTGCAAGCCGATCGGAGCCAAGGCGATTGAAGGCGATTTTAACCCGCGTCGCCTTTCCCACTGCCACCAAAAGCCGATTGTTAGCGGGTTTAAACAGGTTTTTTGGCCAGTGGGAAAGGGATATTATAGGCTACACATTTTACCAAGTATAGTAGTACAATGCACATAACAGGATAAATAGTTGCTGGATTCTATTCATACGGAAGCTGAGAACGGCCACGTCCATATATTCTTTTATTACTGTTTTCTCGTGATATCCATTTATTATTTTGTAATCTTGACATAACAAAGTCCGTTTTCCACGTATTATTTTGTTATCTCAATACAACAAGGACGGTTTTCCAATGATAAACGGTCTTTGTTATATCGAGATAACAAAATAAAAAGTCGTTATCATGAGAAAATGATAATAAAAAAATATATATGGACGTGGCCGCTCTCAGCTTCCGTACGTTTTGCTGCTTGGCTTTTGTTTCTGTTTGGTAGAAGGTGTGAACTGGTTGCACACATTTGTACTGATTATTTCCTTACAGGTAAGTGGACTTGCACTTATATAGCACTTTTCTAGTATCTAGTACCACGCAAAGCACTTTATACTGTTGGTCACATTCACACACACATTCATAGTGCGCTTGGGACACCTCGACTTGTGGACTGGAGAAGCCAGGAATCGAACCACCGACCTTCTGGTTAGTGGGAAACTGTGTACCTCCACAACCGCAAGGGCATAAGAAAAGATAGATAGATAGATAGATAGATAGATAGATAGATAGATAGATAGATAGATAGATAGATAGATAGATAGATAGATAGATAGATAGATAGATAGATAGATAGATAGATAGATAGATAGATAGATAGATAGATAGATAGATAGATAGATAGATAGATAGATAGATAGATATGTGTTTGTGGATCACAGCCAGCTGTCAATCATCTGAGCAGTGATTATGAGCAGCAGCTCCAACATACAGAGCGGATGCTGCACCACAAAACCAATTCATCTCCCATCAGCTGCTCATAAACAGTCCATCAATATCCTCACTCAGATCATCTGTGTCCAGAATGAGTCCACAACAGCTTACGCATTATTAGGAGTCATTTATCCACACACACACACACACACACACAAACATATAAAATATTTATTTTCAAGCAGCTCTTGGTTTGGAAACTTGATCAATCATGATGCCCTCCGGTGTACAAATCATCACGGTTAAGAGCGGAATCGTACCGACGCCTGTTCAAGACATCAAACACAAGAACGTATTGATCTCATCTTTAAAAAGGAACATGGAACTCATGTAAACACATGGATGGGAGTTTCTCCTGCTGCCTGGAAATAATGTAAGAATTTAAGATATATTACACTTGTTTCCAGTGGGAAAGGTTTTTGTCTCTCTCCACCCACACACATCATGTTCACACTGACAGGAGCTCCATTCTGCCCTGAAATATAAACTCACACACCTTCACTCAGTTAGAGCTGTGTTATTTATTGTTTCCTGCACACACAGGTGCATCTCTATAAATGAGAATATGATGGAGGTATGATAGTGTAAAGTAGCTACTGAACCTTTGCAGGTGTTTGGAGTGTACTACAGTAGTGAACTTTTTCACTATTCTAATTTGAGATACTGAATTAAATGTAAGCCATAATCATTACAATTAAAAGAAATTGCAGTGTGATATTAAATATTTCTGTCTGTGTGTAATGAATCGTTATAATATATGAGTCAAAATCAATAATAACACAAGTTCTGACATATCATAGTACCCAGAAATATGGAAACGTCCTTTTCAGCATCTGAACTGAAAGCAGCCTGAGAAGCAGGGTCATGTGACCTGTGGAGGCCTCTGGTCAGTTTGTGTTGTTTTTGTGTAATTGTTCTATAATTTAAGACAAATTGTGATTTCAACAATTAGATTTAAGAATATATTTATGATATGGTTTTGCACCAAGCGTCAACACATCTGTCTGTTGTCTCTGCTGTTTGCTGTACTTTATGTTCTGAAGCATATCTGTGGTTTGAGGGCAGATCTGACTTTGCGTGGAGGCGACAGTGGATGTGTTGCTTTGAGGATTGGACCTCAGAGCTGAACGGACACTGTTCCTGGATCTGCTCCTCACAGCAGCACAGTGATGCTGTTAAAGTCAGCTCTCCAGCTGAGGAGCATCACAGCTTTTAACTAATCGAAAACCTAATCCCCCCCTCCCACCCCACCCCACCTCCATCATGACCAACTTTAACACAGAACTCCAGGCTTGTCGGAGCTAAACACACATATTGTCCTGTTTTTGATCTCCTCTTCACTCGCCACTTAACATCGACTTTCCTTCGCATTTTCTTTAAACGTCGACACAGAAGGACTTTGTGCAGATACTTTCTCAGGATTAAAGGGAACTTAGCAGGTTGAAGGCTCTGATGTTGAAATGCGCGGCTGCTGTCAGTAGGCTCCGAGAGAAGATGCGAGTGGATAAGTGAACTACTTAAAACTGTTTGTAGGGATAAAGCTCCGTGAGGCTGCAGTGAGACGTTTTAATCTGAAACCTGACTTCAAACCACACGAGAAAAGCACCAATTTAAAAGGAACATTAAAGGACCATAGCAGTCTTTTTTATCAGGGTTTTGTATATTACCTACAAATTAAAACAATTTACAGATTTATTCCATGTGGATAATTTTCCAAATGCTCCATCAGCTCTCAGATGAGTTTCCATATGCTGTCACTGAGGGTCCTCACAAAGTACAAATGGGTTTGTCCTAAAAGGAACAGATGGGCTGTTTCCAGGAACTCCTCCCCTTCCTCCCTCCTTACTCACACACACACACACACACACACACACACACACACACACAGATGGATATGATGATACTGAGATGAGCAGAGCAGGGGTCAGAGGTCATAACTCCAGAGGGCCAGAGGACACGTGTGGAGGCGGGATAGTTTAAAGAGGCAGCAGTGTGTGTGTGTGTGTGTGTGTGTGTGTGTGTGTGTGTGTGTGTGTGTGTGTGTGTGTGTGTGTGTGTGTGTGTGTGTGTGTGTGTGTGTGTGTGTGTGTGTGTGTGTGTGTGTGTGTGTGTGAGGCAGAACACAAAGTCACACAAACACGTATGTATGGTGTGTTTATGGATTTCAGATAAGTATCCTCCTAAAGCTCTGTCAGCCTTTCTGTGTCAACTTTGACATTTTATTTGACAGTTGTGTTTTCTGTTAGAATTATTTTTATTCTTTTTATTATTGCATATTTACATATTTGTTGCATTGTAGTGCAGTGCCGGAAAAAGGCATACAGTTCCCCCTGAGTGGAAATTGTTACTCACAGTACAGTACTAAGAATAAATATACTTTTCAATAGAGATCACTGTTTTATGTGTTTATCCATCAGCACAGGTGGATTTTGATATATTAAAATATATTTAATAACAGGGAAAACTCTCGAGGGTGTGTGTGTGTGTGTGTGTGTGTGTGTGTGTGTGTGTGTGTGTGTGTGTGTGTGTGTGTGTGTGTGTGTGTGTGTGTGTGTGTGTGTGTGTGTGTGTGTGTGTGTGTGTGTGTGTGTGTGTGAACTGATTTGTTCCTATTTATTGCCAATCAGGTCAAAGGAGCAGATCTGCATGTTTTCCCTTCGTAACATGAGAGGCACATCTGCCATTTTGACCATCCTTCATTTACTAAACATGTTTTCCAAAGGTAGAATTCCAAGGATGGCTGTAATGTTATTTGGTGGACAGTCCAGATAATCCATGTTCAAATCTAAGGGGTGGCATTCCCTTTGAAACCCTTCAATCAATGTGTGAAAACCCAGTGAGAACTTTTAGATACATAAAAATATCTCAAACACATCATTATCAGTGCGGAGATAAAGGTATATTCAGATAAGCATGAGAGAAGCAGAAGGTTGTTTTTTCTCCTGAACACGAGTGAAGAAAGTGAAGTTGAGCGGTGGATGAACTTTTCCTTTGGTTTTTCATAATAACTAATGAGGTCATTCCACAGTAAGCAGGGAGATAAAACGTCCTCATCAGGAGGTTGGTGCTGCGCTCGATGGAGGAAAGCCTTCACGCCGTCTGATGAAAGGAATTAAGAGAAGCAGAGGGAAGGAATGTGCTCTAAATTTGCTGCATAAGTAATTTTTGATCAATATGTAACATTAGAAAGTTTGTTCTCTGACGGCCCCGCTATGCTCATCAAAAGAAGAGAAGAGGTTATAATGTGTAGGTTCAGAACGCTGCAAAAAGTGACACCGTGCAGAGGGATGTGCTTTTAAGGAAACACGCTGCTTATTATTGATGATGAAAATGCATTCACTTCCATTCACTTCTATTCACTTCTAGTATTATGACTTTTAACTCAACCATCTGATGTCTGATTTGTTTTGTTATGTTCTTGTAACTGCAAAATCTACATTGATAGGCAGTTAAAAGAGAAACTGTGCAATCTTAAAAAGGTAGATTACAGTGCATATATATATATATTACATAAAAAGAAAAAAACATGAATGTGTGTAGGAGACACTGGTAAAACATCTGTGACAGATGTTGAAAGACCCCAGTCTTCTTAAGAAGAACACAGCTCTGTCTCTTTCTGTGCAGAACATGTTTGTGTTTGGTGACCAGGTAGTTGTTGGTATGGACCACCTCCATATTGTGTAAATAAAAAATCACAACCTCTAAATATTTCAGTTTCCTGTGTGTGCATGTGGTGGTGGATGAAAACCTGGTTTATTGTCCAACATATTGAGTTCAGAGTCTTACCAGTCTGCTGTTTGTGTCAGGAGTGAGATTTTAAAGTAAAAAAAATGTAGATGATGAGCCAGTGAATGTTGATCAGTGAAATCCAAAATCCATGAATGTCAGATCCACAACTCAGGAAGTAAGAAGGATAACATCCAAAAGAACAAGCAGAACCAGGAGACACAGTAAACTCAGCCAAAGCAAACAGGAAGAGAACAGAACAGGGAACGTACGATCAAGAGGGGAAGACTGTGTCTTCCAAATAGTTCAAAGTTCAGTTCTTTCTTTTTTTGTATTATTTGAACCGCTCATGGTTCCGAGGCAGCTGCAGAGTCCATAGGCTGCTCTTGTTTTTCAACAGAGCCTCCTTCTACCTCCTTCACCAGCTCCACATCACTGCCACTCCAAACTAAATCAACTCTTGTACCGCTGAAGAATCACAGACATTTAACACTCAAAAAAATGTGGAGAATTTCACTTGAACAGTGTCGTATTCTTCTGACAGGGAAAAACACTGGTGGAGTTAAAGTGTACTGTATGAAAAAACACTGAGAACATAATTTACATAAAACCTATTGTTTTATTGTCTCCTTCACTTGTTTGTTGTAGTATAATAGATGTGTTATTTCTGTCTTTACCGCAGCAACAAACTATGGATACTGGGCCTGTTGAGAATTTATTTTGAAGGAACATACAGTATTATTTGTAAGGGTTATTACTGAGTTAATATAAGTTAATGTGTTAAAGGGGAATTGACGTTTTTTTTTAAATCTGGACCTTACTTCTAGCATAAAATACGATCATTTACTCACCCAGATAACTTTGTGTCATTACTGATCATAATCATTCCACTTCGGCATTCAGGTCCATTTTTATCTCAACTAGCCGGAGCTTTAGTGAGTCCAGGTTGTGGAGAGGAAGCCTGTGGAAGCTGAACTTCATCCAGCTGCTTATTTTGTTCTGACAAGTCAGAAACACGCAGAAACGAACCGTAGCATTAGCGGTAGCAACAAGCTGCGCCGCGCGGCGGTCGGAGATGACATCATCCAGATCAGAGGTCAGTAGGTCAACCTACAGACCCCGGATGTTGATAACATGCCACCACGGGCTCGGAGGGGAATAGCACTAGTGTATCATAACAACATATTGGTGAAATGAACGAGTTTCTCTGCAGATAATGTGTTATTTAGAGGCTGCATTCTGCTGCCCTGTAGACTCACATTATACGGATATACGCGGCTCTCAGCTGGATCTAATTTTGTCAGAACGACTTGTAATGACACCAAAGTTATCTGGGTGAGTAAATGATGGTATTTTATGCTAGAAATAAGGTCCAGATTGTAAAAAATGGCAATTCTCCTTTAAATATTTAGTTAAATAGAAGACTGTACATTTCATTTGAATATTTGATTTAATGTAATACGAATAGAAGTTCATTTCCAAGCAAAATGCCTTACATTGTATTTAAAAGGGATTTCAATACCCATGATGCTCTTGAAGCAAAGGTGAATGTATGAGGTGACGATGTCAGTTAATTTTGTTTTGTTGACAGCCATTCTGTGTACTCCTTGTTTTTGCACAAGCTACATACCCTTTCTTTTTTTATTCACTAACGACGAGTCATTTTTAAAGTTGTCAGAGGAAACTGCAACAGGGCCGTTTCTATGGAGATGACTGGTGAGAGTGAAGAAGAGGGATGAGTTGGTGAGAGTTTGGTGCTCACAAAAAACATGAATGTATTCATGGACAGCACTGACTGTCCATAGATCCTCTAGCATTAAGGAAGTACCTCATTTTAAACCAAACAAGCATGTCTGAAAATTATCCAAGTTTTTTGTATAGCTACTAGTTAATACTTTAAACACTTTTTCAAAACTGTTAACGCACATCACGCCTAAAACACACAATTCCCAAACAGTTAATTTCATCTTCAAAATCACAGTGTAACTAAATACAGACACACATTTACGAAATACAATAATACACATACACAATTCACCAAAACACTGACACATGTTGTCTTCATATGTTGTCATAAAAAACTCTAACAATAACACAAACTGAATCACTTTACATGTGTCAGCTCTACTGTTTTACAATCAACATAATGTTGTATTGATCATAAATTGACTTCTGTGCTGTAGTTTCCTTTGAACCTCTCTACATTTTACTTTTGTTGGGTTTAGTAAATGCAGGTAATTGTGTTTATTTTTTGCAAATACAACAAAAAATGAACAACCTATCTCAGAGCAGCTTTGTAGAAAGAACACAGAGGAGAAAAATCAACAAACTTTCTACAGTAAAACAACTGAAAATAACTGCAGAAACTGTGCCTCGTCTTTCTATCTTTTCTTTTTTTTTGTACAAGATCATCCCAAATAGGTCATGTGACTGAAAGAACCTCAACACCTGAGTGTGATTCCTGGATGGAATCAGCTACTGTATGATTGATGTAAACTATTTGCATGAGCTCAACTGTTTTTCAAAAGCAATGAAACAAAATACAGGTCATGAATTTGTTTGGCCTTTAGGTTCAGCTGTGAACATGAGGTTTTCTGTTCTGACAAACGGTGGAAGCAACTGAAAATGTATCAGTTAACATCTGTTTTGGTCTTGGTTGAGCTTGTGTGTAAAAGAAGTTAAAACACATTTTAAATGTGTTTATTTTGTGTCAAATGAACAAAAAAATTGTTAATTGTACAGCTAACTGTGACAAGTTTTAAAAAAGTGTTAAAGTATTGAACAACGGGTCATAGCGGTAGTAAAAAACTGTAATGTGACCTTTGACCCAGGTCAGTTTATGATGGACCTTGGTTTTGGAGGATAGGAAGTCCAAGTCAAGTGTAAAACATATTCCCGCACCACTTCTTGGAGTGGATTGTGAGGATCTCAGCGTTGTGCGGCTCCTTATCTCTGATCTCCTCACCTCGTTAAAACACCAAACACACTCTCTCCTTCTCCAATCCCACAAACCCCTGCGTCTTAACAGCCGTTAGTAACCTTAAGCCTGCCCTAAGCTGCCGCGCCGCTCAACACTGAATTGATAATTGAAAAGTAAAGCGGCGGCGATTAATTTTTGACAGCGTTGTGGTTTTAAGACAACGCTGCCCCCCCACCCACCAGCCCCCCCCTCCTCCAGCAGCCAGCCCCGGCCTCCTGCTGTTGATGTGAGAAACCCCGGTGAATCAAAGCTTAGGTCGGGCTCTCGGGGGTTTCCACCCCTCCGTCTCCTTCCATCCTTCCATCCCTCCATCGCTTGGCTGGATTTTAATGCCTACCTGAGGGACCGGAGGGGGGGGGGCGAGGGGAAGCCGAGGTTCTCTGACTCCATGTCAATACTTTCTCTCTCCAGCTGAGCAGAATCACAGCCTCTCTGCTCTTAACTAATCGAAACCTAAGCCCCCCTCATCTCCCCCTCCCTCCCTCTCTCTCCCCCTCCCTCTCTCTCTCCCTCTCCATCATGACCAACTTTAACACAGAACTCCAGGCTTGTCGGAGCTAAACACACATATTGTCCTGTTTTTGATCTCCTCTTCACTCGCCACTTAACATCGACTTTCCTTCGCATTTTCTTTAAACGTCGACACAGAAGGACTTTGTGCAGATACTTTCTCAGGATTAAAGGGAACTTAGCAGGTTGAAGGCTCTGATGTTGAAATGTGCGGCTGCTGTCAGGAGGCTCAGAGAGAAGATGCAGGTGGATAAGTGGATGATTTAAAACTGTTTCTAGAATAAAGATTTGCAAGGCTGCAGTGAGACGTTTTAATCTGAAATCTGACTTCAAAACAGGCTGATATGAAAACAAACCCAGGTTAACCCGGTCTGGACGGCCTGCGGTCAGATCCTGCAGCATCATCTGATAAAATCTCCAAACAGACAAAGACTGAGCTGTTATTTCTGCTGTGGTAACTATAAAACCATCACTCAGGGCAGACTATGGTTCTTTTATTAAGTTGAAGTTGTTTCCCAGGACTTTGCCTTTATTTTAGCCAGAGTGAGAGAGATGAAAACTAAAGGAGAGACAGGATGAGGTTCAGCAGCAGAGGGCCTGAAGCTGGACTCAAACCCAGGACACACACCTCCAGAACATAACAGACTCTTGATGTCCAACTCCCTCTGTTTGTTTAGTTTAGTTTAATAGGTTTATTTGTATCAGGGACAATGTACAAAATAACATTAGTCTTAAATGAGAAGAGATGCCTTGTACCGGATTTAGCTAGCTACTTTCCATCCGTAGTCCCTGGACAGGTGAATAAGAACAATAGAAAGGTAAGAATTATCAATTTACATAGCATTCTAAACATCCATACACATGTGCATAATACACCCTCTCACACATCACAAACACTCGAGTTTGATATGTAGAGCATATGAAGCCTCTTTCCTTTCTCCCACTATTGTGGTCTTGTCAGAAACACTTTAAATTACAGTTTAGTAAGAATAAAATAGTTATAATAATAAACTGCACCTGTAAGATATCAGGTTTTTACTACATCGTCATCATTATTTTCCTCCTCGATTATGTAAACTGACTTTTTTTCCGAGCATGTATACCAAATGTAAAGTTGTTACCACAAGTGGTGGAAAGGAAGCGACAATGTAGGAAGAAGAGATGTAGCTGCTTACAGCACATGATGTGTGTGAGACTTTAAGTAGAGTACACTGGATCATATTTGTTCTCACAGTAAATACTGGAAGTTGATTTTCCAAAGTTAAACAGGGAATTGTACTAATTTAGTTCAAGGATAAGATGAAGTGAAAGTTAATAAACGAGATGGGAGGGGCTTAGAAATAAGCTGGAGATCAGGGTATTGACAAATGGAGCTCAAGTCTTTTTACTCGATAAATGAAAACAAAGCCCTTTGTTAAATTCCAGTTCAAACATTGGGTGTAATATTATAGGTTGTGTATACATGTCAGTCTTCAGCCTAATGAGGGAAAGACTGGGACAGTGCTGAAGCAGAGACAGTTCATCTTTCATTCAGAGACATATATTCTAGAAAAATAGGACAACACAGGTTTTATTTATTATTTAGTATTGTTTAGTATTTATTACATTTCATCAACAACATTTTACAGCATTATGTTTGCTGTAGTTATTTTGGGGGGCAAAGAAATCTTCTTTATCATTATTTTCTCTGCTATGTTGATCCTTGTGGTACTGTAGCTGTATCTGGGTCGTCTCACACTGTTCCGTCCCCACAAAACATTCACTGATGAAATATTTTCTGTTTTTCCCCTAAAACCTTCTCCCATCCAGCTGTGAGATCACATCGATTATAAACAACCACGGATCTTTTGATAATCTTTTTATCTTGAGGAGGAAAAAAACACACTCACAGCTGAAATGCAGGAACTTTGGGGAACATCAATAATGGATAGATACACAAACTTGAACAACATGACTTTCTGATCTTGACAAAACTTTCACCACCAGAGCAACTTAAACACACCACCTTTGATTCCAACGCGGTTTCACTGCTGCTTGACAAAAAAAACACCTCCGCAATAAAAAGTTACTTAAATAACAGTTTGAACCTGAAAACATACAGTAGGTTTGATTTAAAAAGGAAAGTGGGTTCATTTGTATGAGATGGAAGGAGGCAAGAGGGAGAGGTGTGGAAGAATGAATTAATACATGGAGAGAGAGAGAGAGAGAGAGAGAGAGAGAGAGAGAGAGAGAGAGAGAGAGAGCATGTAAACACTGTTCTTCAGGAGAAACAGCCTCTCCTGCCCTCTGTACCAAAGTGGGAGATAGGTGTTCATACTAAAGAGAACTGCAGCAGATCCATCATATCAGAGGAAAACAGGTGATGATCTGTTAAAAGTATTTCTGGGAGAAGATCCACAATTTACTAAATTAGCTGCATAATATGTAACATTCTGCCACAATACTAGAAAAGTACAGGAATGCTGATCAGAACCACTATTGATGTCATTTAATATTGTTGTTGTTTTTTATTATCATTTGTTACTGTCATCAATTAAGAACAATATTGTATGTTTTATAACAACTTGCAACAGTCTAATGATGCCCAATCTTACCACACACACACACGCACGCGCACACACACACACACACACACACACACACACACACACACACACACACACACACACACACACACACACACACACACACACACACACACACACACACACACACACTATTTTTTAAGTTTCATGTCATTTAGACTGTGTATAAGAGAGATTACTTGAACAGAGAGAACTTGATCAGCACACACCTGCATGCTCACACACACGCATAGAGTAAATCATTTTATGTATACTTTTTATTTATTTGTATATTGGTTTCATGATATTGTGTCATTGATTCCTAATGCTTTGGCAACATCGTTCTTTTAATTGTCATGCCAATAAAGCAAATTTGAATTTGAATTTGAGAGAGAGAGAGAGAGAGAGAGAGAGAGAGAGAGAGAGAGAGAGAGTTGGGTTTACTGCCTCGCTCTATGGACCAATAAGTAAGTGAACCTCCTGCTGCTTTGCAGAGTAGACTTCTCTTTATTCCATCAACAAGCAGGACAACAACAACAACACTAGGGACAGTTGAGACCAAACACTGAACAATAAAGAAGAGAAATCTTAGTAGAAACACACACACCAGTCAGGTCAGTATCAGATGGAGAGTGTTTGTGTGAACTAATAGAAATGACGTGTAAAGCCATAACCTAAAATAAAAGTAAACTTACATTCAACATTTAGTTTCAGTGTATCAGAGTTTGTGGTCTCTAGGGCCGTTTCCACTGAAGGAACCGTCCCTGAAGGGCCATCTCCCCGGACCTTTTACAGGGACTAAACAAGTCCCTGCCTCGGGGTAGGTACTGATGTATGATAAGTGGACAGACAACAATTTTCATTCAAAAGAGCATTTTTATATACTGCCCAAAAAACCACAAGAGCAGTGAAAAACAAATGCGCAGTGATTGAAACTGTTGCTCACACTGATCACACTGCCTCAAGATCCCGCTGGGTCCTTCCTGCTCTGTAGTGGAGACACGAGACACGAGACACGAGACACGGCGGCCGAGTGAGAGGACGCTTCCTGTAAAAGTCCTACCCCCCTCTCCTGCACCTGACACCACTTTGGCTCATTTTGTACCAATATTTGACAGGTCAGATTAAAAAAGACCACCTGGTCGTATACAGTATGTTTGCCCATGCCTGCACAAGAGGATGATACTTGTCACCCTGATGTTCAGAACTGAAGCGTTGCTGAACAGTTAAAGGGATAGTTCACCCAAAAATGAGTGTTGTATTGTCTTGTATTGAAGCCCCGAAATGCGAAATTGTCCCGAAAAAAATTAAATAAGACTATATTTAACTGGGAAGAGGAGCTTCCGCTACAAACAAGCTTGAAAAATAGACTTATTTAATTTTTTTCGGAACAATTTCTCATGTTGGGGCTTCAATACAAGAGGGACATTACAGACGAGCAGCATGGAGGTATTTGGATGTTTTTTGGTGTGTCTTTTTGTTACGAAGACAGTTGGTATCCATTTGCAACCATTATATGGACATGCACTGCTATGCCGAGACCCCCTGTAACTCAGAGAAGCCACGGAGGACTCTGAAACTTCTCCCAGCCCTTAGTCCACATGAGGGGGAGGAGATAATGAGTGCAATTTCAATTTTGGGTGAACTATTCCTTTAAGACACATGAAATCTACATATACATTTATCATCAATCATTCCCCCCTCAGATTAGATGAGATCAGGTGTTCCACCTTGCCCATGTCTGTATGACGTTTGCCTCAGATCAACAGTTTAAGGAAGCAACCCCATGTCAGCCTGTGGGGATGAAACCAGGCCTTTTGCTGTACGTCTCTCCTCTCTCTATTACCATGGCTGAAATAACAGAGAAATAACGAAGAATATTACAACAGTTTATCTCCTGTAACGTTCTCCCAGTGTTTATAATTCAACACAGCATGTATCTGTATATAAAATCAGGTTTTTACCCAGACAGGTGTCCACACTGTTAATGTGTGAAATGAATGAATCACTTTCAATGTCCAAAACGTGTCTAAATGTCTACACCATGCCCAGTGCTGTTGTATTCCCAGCTGGCTCTTATACAGTAAGTCTGGTCCAAATTAAGAATCCAGCAGTGATCCTCCATCACTGGATGAGGTGAAAGTACAAATTCTTCCTGGAGTTAGTTTTAAAACTTTTCAAAGGGTTCAGGTGGTTTCCTGCTTCTGTGTGAGGGAAGCTGGAGGTGGAGGTGTGAAGATGAGAGAAAACGTTGACCTGTGACTGCAGATTATTGCTCCTGATCAATACTGTTAAAAGCTGATGGAGTTCCTACTGACGAGCGGTGGACAGGGAGGAGGAGCAGGCAGCAGTTGGAGGAAGAGGAGAGAGGAAGAGATGTGAAGGAGAAACGGTCAGTGTTTCTGACTGGAGGTATTGAGAGGTCAAGGGTCACTGTTACTCAGAGATTACAAGATTCTGTGAACTCCATGTGATTATTTATTGTGACACAAAACAGCAGCACTGATCATTTATGTCATTGTACAAAGTCTGTCAGTAGCTCAGTCTCCACAGTTTGTACTCAATCGATTTTTTTTTTTTTTTTTTAAGAAAAACTGAACAAAAACCGTTGGTTCCTGCTGTGTGTTTCCACTGAGTGATGCTATGGGAACACATCAGGGTTTCTCCTGCTGTGATGGATGTAAAGACAGATTCATCAGGAGTCTCTCTCTCTCTCATTTTTCATTTTCATTTATTGTTTATTTGTCGAGGACAGTGCACATTAATGAACAATTTAACGCTGTGGCGTCATGTAAGTGTGCCGGATTTAGTTCAAAGCTAGTTTCCATCCGTAGTCCTCACATTAAAAAACAGACAGACATTCCACAGATCATAGATAATAGTAATAATAATAACAATGGAAAAAAAGATAACAATGCCATGCAGCTGAACACTGCATGGCATTGCTACCTGCACAAACATACGCAATAGGATACAGAATGTTAGCAGCCTATGGAACACTTTACCCACTCACCTGAGACTGGAGACTGATACAAACTCTTAACAGAGGACTAACAGCATGGTTAAAAACAGACAGACTTTCTCATTGTTACTAATGTTACTGCTGCGATCCTGATTTCTGTATGCTTCATCTCCTCTCACTGATCTTGTGCTCTGTATTTTTAGATTAGCATATTACTGTTGTGATGTTGTGTCATGCACTTTGTTTTATCTCATACTGTTGATAATATGCTCTGTGTTTTTAGAATAGCTGCTTATAGACTGGTGTGGAAATTTAGCACGTGCTAAAAACACCCAAGCAAAGCATCTGGTCTGTCCACTGGAACAGTCTCAATGTATTTGTGATGTCCATATCAAATAAAATAAACATAACATAACATCCTTCCTCTCGTGTTAGCTTTCTGTTACCATCTCTTTTAGGGTCGGATTTGCCCCGAGTCTTAAATCAGCTGTAAAATACACTAAAAACAATGATGCTTTGTTAAAAAATAGTGAACATGAGCTGTAAGATGACTTGTTACCAGCAGAGTAACCTGTCTTCATCCTGTCAGACCAGTCTCACCCTCTGCACCAGGAGGTCCAGTTCCTCTCCTCAGTTAAGACCAGCAGATACAAACACTCTTCTCTCCCACAGCCATCGGCCTCCTTCATTCAGGGAAAAGGAGGTAAACACACACACTTGAACACATGTATTACTTCTTTATTAATTCTCCTAGTTGTTGTATTTCACTGTGTGGTCCAACAGTGAACAATACGTCAGTGTATTTCAGATTTGATTCATTTGCCATTTTTTGTATCTGGCAGAAGTGTTGTCTTTGCCATGTGACGAGCACAAGCGTGTGTGTGTTTTGTGTGGATTTTGTTGTGTCATCATGTAGTCCTGTTGAGCTCCTTGTTCTGGTGTCTGTTGTGTCTTTTCATGTCAACTACAGCTACAGTATAAATGACTACTGTAACTATATACAAATAAGTATAACAACAACTAACTACTTTAAACTCAAAGTAATGTTTTAAAATGTTTAAGAGTCAAAGAAGAGGAAGTCTGAGAATCTCTCTGTTCTGTTGCTGCCTCACACTTAATATTTCATACAGCAGTTAAAAGTGAATTATTGAACACACAGTTAACTTAACATGTACAACTACCACTTTAATCACAGCTCACCTTTGAATTATGAACTGACTTCATGTTATATGTTTCTAAATTGGATTTTATGAAAATATGAAGCGCAGTTCAAATATGAGATGGGTGAGCTGTGAGATTAAAGGAAATTGATCAGTTTCTCTGTGATCAGAGAAACACTGAAGCAGGTCCTCAGAGACAGACAGGAACACAGTGAGAGTGCAGTATGTGCATCCTATATTTGATATACTCTCCTTTCAGTTTAAAGCTGAGCCCTCGTTCTAGACTAATTATGATCTCCATGTTTCCTTTAATATCACTTCAGTCGGTTCACGTTCAATAATCCTCCCTCGTTATGAGCTGGTTTGTATTTTGACCGTGGCCTCGCTGGACTCAGATTGGTTTCATGTGGATGATGGCTGCACAGGAAGCTGCATGTGTATAATAATGTTACATTGTGTTTATACAGCATTACTGTTTGTAATTTCATCTCATTGGTCTCAGCCTCACTGTTTAGTGCTGTATCAGAGCTCCATTAACTTACTGCTAATGCTAATTTCCTACTGCCGCTTGACCTCGAAAGCATTACACCGCCTGACCACAGGGATGCTTTTATTGTGAAGCAGCCACAGGAAATGCAGTGAATTGTCATCCAGACTGGTGCTGACTGTCAGTGGGGCTGAGTTTTGAAAAGTGCAGACTACACAGCACACCACCGACGTGTCAGACAAGTAGAAACTCTCCTGCTGCCGGTTTGTGTATTTTCATTTGGGGAAATGTGTGAAATCAAAGAGTAGACAGATATCTGACAGTCTCATTTTCACCTTTATTGGACACGAAAACAACAACTACACGCAACACATTTAAACACGTTTTATAATGCACAGTAAATTCAACTTGTGGGAGGCTTGTATACATGCACTACGTCACACACACACACACACACACACACACACACACACTCTTAAATATTCAGACCGAATTTACTGTCTCTATAAACAATTCATTTATAATCACATCAGAATCAATAAGAAAAAAAAAAGGTTCATTACATTTAGTGTGAAATGAAGTAAATGAATGTGTGTAAGCAGAGACTTTGTAAAGCACAGAGTCAGCAGTGTGATGGTTTACAGTTGGAGGCAGAATGCTGCACATCCAGGAGGTGAACCGAGGAGAAAACACAAGAAACTAAGAGTTTGTGGTCTCAGAGCTTGTTGATCTGAACGGTGCAGGTTTCAGAGACATCCTCAGCAGCGGCATCATGTTTTTCACGTTGTAGTCGATGAGCAAAAGAAAAAGAAAAACACACCACATAAGGTTCTCTAAGACCTTTCGGTTCACTACCTTCACCGAGGAACCTTCTTTTTCTGGGTGGATGCCCTGATATTCCTGGCTTGTTACTTACTCTCCAGCTCTTCCCCTCTGCCTTCTTTATTTTTCTCACCTTTCGTCCCCTGAGAGCCTGCCAAAAACTGATTTTCCCAAACTGTTAAGAGCGGTGGAGAAAATGTAAAATCAAGATCTCAAAGCTGTCTCGACCTGGCGTACCAATGCTGGATGGGACTTGGTGTGTGTGTGTGTGTGTGTGTGTGTGTGTGTGTGTGTGTTCAAAAACCCATCTGACGAGCTGCTGGATTTTTTTTTTTTTTTGAAGCGAGGAAGAACTTGTGAAAAGCTTTGACACGCTGGGGTTTACAGGTGTGTAACGGTGTTAGAAGCTTTTCTGACTGCACTAATGAAACTGACAGATGGAGGATGGACAGAGGAGAGGAGGGGAGGGGAGGAGAGGAGGAGGGGAGGAGGGGGTGCTCGTATCTAAACTCTTCAGACACAAGTGAGCTGCTGCAGGAGACACAAACACCGACATAAAAACATCTAAACAACTAGGAACTGGGCTCCACCAAGGCCACAGTCAAAACACACCAAGGAGTTCAAACTCAGAGTTTGTGAGCCAGTCAAAGGGCTCTGGTGTGGCCGATGACTGACCACTGAACGTATCCCTCCACCAAGTTTGGTGCAAATCAGTTCAGTACTTTTTTGTGTTATCCTTCTAACACACACACACACACACACACACACACACTCAAACATAAAGCTCCTTGGTGGAGATACTGGCAGAAAACTGTCACTTCATAAATATCATATCTGTATACATACATGTACATATTCTCTCTCTGCATAAAACTCTGAGCAATAAAACTTCTTATAGCAGTTAAGGTTTAATGTGCAAAAACAACAGGTCATAGTGTGTGTGTGTGTACTGACACACCGACGCCTTCATGAGAAGATGAACTAGCAGAGGTCCACAGAAAAACACCACTGTTACAGCTGTGTTGTAGCATTCCCCATAAGAGGCAATGGGTACGGTTAGCGCCCGGCTAACGGGTCAGAAGGAATGTTAAAAACATTTAAGAAAAGAGTTACAGATTTATTTTAGAAGTCAGCAAGAAAAATAAATATTTAACTGTACAATAGATTCCTGTGAGCAGCTGCTGCTGTTTTCACCTCATGTCTGAGTTGTGTGAAACGAAGCTCGCGCCTTGTGTTAGGTTGAAAATGCTAAATGGAATACTGTGATATTTGTTCAGGTGGTAAGTTAAGGTTGGAAGAAGACTACGCCAGTGGATGAGAAACCATCTCATGCAAAGAACTATAGTGCCAGGCAGACAGTCACATTAGCCACAATAAATACACTAAACTGCATAACACCAGGTCACAGCACACAGCACTTCTGACTGTATATGCACATTTATATCCAGAGAAACCTTCCAAAAAAGTAGATGGGTGCAAGAATGTCATGAGAAGAGAAGCCTTTACATCTACCAGTCTAATATGTAGCATCATTGTCTGTAAAGAAGCACAGAACCCCCTCTGAGGAAAGTTTGACATCCTGAGTGAGATGGGGACAAGTGGGTCCAGAGGGACGTGGGACGTTGGACATGTGGTGAACTACTGAAGCTGTTACTGAAAGACTGAAGACAGAAACAAAACAAAACAACTGTGAACAAAGCTGACTACATGATAGAATTCAAGTACAAAGAAGCCACTAAACAAAGAATGTTTAAAGGGATATTTCAACATTTTGGCAAATTCTCGTATTGCCATAATCCCTATAGTCATAGAGAAGGTTCATTCCCTTTAATTGTTGGTGCAAGCTGTTTTTAGATCGGCGGGGCAGAGACGTGAGCTCTGGCGTACAGTATTTCCGCCTTTCCCTCATCAAACCATGGATGTATTATATTAACGCATCAAACTCATCAAATACACAACCCAACTCCAAAACGCTCTGGTGGACAAGTTGTGACCTGCACATTCACCATGTTATGAAATAATAATGGAACGTTACCAGACCGAGTTTTAGAGGCAAATGCGTAGCCAGAACTACATTCTAGACATATTTCATAGCGTGGTGAATGTGCAGGTCACAACTTGTCCACCAGAGTTACTTGGAGTTGTTGGATTGTGTATTTAATTTGATGAGAAAAACATGGAAATACAGTGTAGCTCACGTCTCTGCCCCGCCGATCTAAAAATAGCTTGCACCGACAATTAAAGGTAATGAACCTACTGCTATGACTATAGGGATTATGCCAAAATGTTGAACTATCCCTTTAAGTCCCGTATTTATTTCTGATGAAGCTGATTCTATTGGCAGTCAGTACTCTACCATTCCTTGTAGTCTATATTGTCTATATATCCCACAACCCCCCAGTGTTGCTGCCATCCACCTTAAATGTGAGCAGAGTGACCATATGCTTTAGACTCACTGAGTCTCTACATATCTGTGGTGACTCACTGCTGCACCTCCAGCATCTCAAGGTTTACTGCACCGCAGCTTTTAGGACGAATGGTCTGAAGTGAGAATGTGTGTTTAACAGATAAAATACACTTGGGTGTAAACACATACACAGACGCACGAATCTGTGTGAAGCTTGCGGAGGATGGAAAAGCCTCCGAGGTGTCACAAAAGTAAAAAGCGGAGCACCAAAGTGCAAACACACACCAACGCACAAATGTGAAAAGTGTGTACTCGTCTGACAGAGTTCAGAGCGGACCGAAGCTTTCAAGAGAAGAACAGTCGACTAGAAATGATTCATTCCAGCTGTGAAAACTAAACAGGATCCACTCCCAAACAAACTTTAATATAAAAAGCAGAAAATGAATAAAATGCCAAAGATGAATTGGTTTTTCAGTCGTATGTACCAGTCCAGTGTTTCTGCAAAGTAAATCCACAAATGGCTCCAGTAACTTCCAAACATTTAATAGTTAATTATTAATTAATACGATTCTCATAATCAGTAAACTAAAAACTCTGTGGGATCCAACACAGTGAAGATCTGTGACATGCAACAAATAAATAGGAATGAGACGAAGGTGTGAATGAATAAAATACATCAATGCAGTCTAAAATGTAAACAAGGCTTCTACCACGGCCCTTAAACACATCACTCAATTATCGCCAAAGAATAATCCAGTCCAAACCGGGACCAGAAGTCTTTATACTTCACCTTTGAATTAAAACCACATGAGACTTGACTATCAGCCTCCCTCATTTCACACTCTCTCAACTGACTGACTCAGCAGCTCAGGAAAAATTCTGGGAGCTAAAATGAAAGTGACCAGTTTAGTAAACTCACGCTACAGCTTTTCAGATTCTGCCTCAGAGGAGAAAAAAAAAGTAAAAGGCGCAGAACTGTCCGATAAAAGAACAGAGATACGACTGAGAGGTGAGGGTCTGGTTTAGACCATGAAGCGGTGCTCTTTGCCGTCATGGGCCATCAGGATGACGTTGCGGTTGGAGGTCCAGATGAGGCGGGCCAGCTTCAGGTGGTTCTGGGAGCCCGGGGACGCCGGCTGCACCGGAGGAACCTGGTAGGTCTTAATGCAGCGGAGCTGAGGGGCCGAGTTCAGCATCCCGATGCTGCCCAGCAGACTGGTGTTCATCTGAGGAGGACAAACATACTGCATGTAAATCATCCATCTAACTAATATTTAGAAGTTCCAATCTGGAGAACCATCTTAAAGGTCACAAACACTGGTCAGGTCCAACTGTAACTAAGTCCCCCTGAACTATTGAGATTGTTTATTTGCACTACCGACTAGGGCTGCAAAGGGGTGGAAAATTTCCAGTAAATTTCCGGTAAAATTCCAGAAACTTTCCATGGGAAGTTAAAGCAGAAGTGAGTGATATATTTGTGTTAATATAAGTCTTAAATAGTTATATCTTCCGACAGCAATCACTTACATAGAGTGTTTGGACTGAAACACGGGTCTCTCAGTCCCTCTGCTCTGCTCTGAGCCGAAGAGAAAACATTTATCGTATCCTACAGTTTTTATCCAATGAGGAGAGAGAACGGCATGCAGGGCTGTGTGTGCAGCCAAGGAACGCCGTGAATGTGGTGACGTAGGGACGAGGACTGTTATGGTGCGTTCAAGGAAACTCGTATTTTTCCGACCGTGAAGTGGTACCAGTTCGATCTGGTACGAGTTCACCGGTCGGAAGTTACGAGTGGCCGTTATAGTGACTTTCACCGGTAAAACAGGTCGGAAAAACACGAGTGGGTTGCCTGAAACGCTACAAAGTCGTAAGTTGTGACTTGAAGCTGTAATTTACGATTTCAAAAGCCTGCCTGGAACGCAGCATTAGCGAAAACGACCGGACCACTCACTTCTGCTTTAAACTGGGGAATTTTGGCAGCCATTTAAGCAGACATCCATGCAAAATAATACAATTAAAAAAAAAAAAATTATCAAGTTTTAATTCTTGTATGAACAATCAATTATTTTACTGAACAACAAAAACATGAATGGTGAGTAAAATATGACTTACTATATTGGATTAAATCTGGTTGTTTTAGCCAAGGTTATGCTACAATATATTTTCCCCAACTATATTTAAGTTCTCTGTTAAGGGCCAACCTTCAATTTTGTAAATTTTGTATTTTTTCCCGTTTATTTCCATAGATTCCCGTTAATTCCCATGGAAAGTTTTCAACTATGAAAATTCCCGGAATTTTGCAACCCTACTACCGACTGACCACCTTAATCCACCTGCCACTTTACTTATCTATGTTTGTACTTGTACGTGTTCTCTGTTGTATTGTGTCATTGCTCAGTTGCTGTCTTTCTTATGTGTGTACAAGTGAGCGCATAAACCGGAGTCAAATTCCTTGTATGTCTGTACATACTTGGCAAATAAATCTGAATATGATTCTGATAATCGATCTCTGTACATCCTCGCCTTTTTTTCTCTCTCTTTCTTCTCCTCTTCCTTCCCCACTAAATTCATGTATTTATTGTATATGTACCACATCATTTCTTTGTATTTGTATGCGCAAGTTTTTTTTATTTACCTTTTTTTTTTTTCTTATCTCCTCTCATTTTTTCTCTATAAGAATCAAAAATTGTATTGGTAACTATGATTAACTTGATCTTGTCTTATCAGTCCTGTATCTTTGACTCTCTGGCTGCCAATAAAAGTTTAAATGACAAAAAATAAAAAAAATAAAAAGCTGAACAAAATGGATAACCACATATCTGCCTATATTAACCAGCAGGAAGCAGTTTTTTTTGTTTTTCAGTTCATACTATCATCACATGATGCATATTGAAAGATTTGCAATGATTCAACAAAAAAACAAGGAAAGTGAAAGCTGAAGCCTAATCCGACATTAATGAATAAACATGTTTCCAGCATCAAACTATTTCCATTCTGAAGTACATCAGGACCTAAGATAAGACTTCTCTTTTTTAGTTTACTTGCATTATTTGTAAGATCAAAATGGTTATGAATAATAAGAGAGATCAGAGGAATCACAGGTGAGTAGAAGTCTTTATCCAACTGGTACCTGGTATTGTGGAGCACCATAATAACAGGTACTAGTCAATACCGTCAATGTTTGCAGTTAATGAACATTTTGGTGGGAAAACCTTCATCACTACTTCCTGTTAGTGATGGAATGAATCAATCCTCTGAGGAAATGCTGAGTTTAACTAGTGAGGCCAACAGTGAAGAAGGCCGAGCTAGAGAGAGAGAGAGAGAGAGTGTGTGTGTGTGTAGGAAAAACACAGCAAAGAGAAACTCTATCATTTCCTGAGACAACACTGCCCCTCCCTCTCTCTCTCTCTCTCTGGAACACACACACACACACACACGCTGACCGACAGAGCGTCTGCCAGCTCATTACCACAGCAGCCGTCTTGCCGGCGCGCTAGCAGTGGTTTATGCTTACAGTAATGCCATTAGTGTGTGTGTGTGTGTGTGTGTGTGTGTGTGTGTGTGTGTGTGTGTGTGTGTGTGTGTGTGTGTGTGTGTGTGTGTGTGTGTGTGTGTGTGTGTGTGTGTGTGTCTGCAGACAGTCGTGTCAGAGGTCGTAAAGACCTTTCATTCAAAATAACAGTTCTGGGAAGAAGATAAGAAATTCATGGTTGTGTATGTGTGTGTGTGTCATGTTACTTTGCATTAATGTTAGCCTAAGTTAGATGTTTCTAGAATGCATATTCTGTTTGAATGTATCAAATTATTACAAACAAGGATCAAAATGTGTAATAATGAATAGGTAAATAATAAATGAATAAATAGATGTTATTTTTCATGTACAGCTGGATGCTCATGTGTACATAAAACCTTTAGTTTGTAAAAGAAATGTGATAAATACTTAAAATTAAAAACAAAAATGTGATTAAATAGTAAGAATGATCTAGGCCTATTCATTAGTAGTTTGTTAGTAATAATAGTAGACTTTGCTATTGCTATATGACTTAAATTAGCATGAACAGCTCAATGTAGAAGAAACGCTGCTGGTTCAGCATAAAAGCTCTGCATGCTAACAGGTAGCATGCTAACAGGTACGTTGCCTGGGTTCTATGTTCCCTTCTTACCCCTGCAAAAAAGGTGATGTTCTCTGCTTACACGAAAAAGGGTTCTATGTTCCCCGCTTACTATAAAAAGGTTTTATGTTCCCAGCCCTAAGCCTAACCCACCTAACCCGACCAGTTATCTTCTTTTGTCTCGCTTTTTTTTCTCACCTCTTTTCGTTTATTTATTTATTTACACTAAATAAATTATCATTAATACTACTACTTTTATTTTTACTATCAACATCTTCCCCTTTTTTTCTTTTTTTTCCTATCTTTTTTTAAAAAATTGTTATTTCTATACCTTGCACAAGGTATGTGATTATTATTTCTTTACTGTACTTCAATTATTTGTTAGATCAAGGTGAGATCATGTTATAAGCCTTTCGGGTTTCAGACCTCACCTGCACATTTCTTTTATCGTAACCTTTTACTAGTAAGAGATATAAGTAAATGTTTTGTTTTATTTTATATGCACAAATAAATAAAGTCTAAAAAAATAAAGTCTAAAACTATAATAGTCGATCACAAAACCAAAGAAACTAATAAATAATCATGGTGGATTTACTAAACAAAGTTTCTGAAAAATCGCTGCACTGGCTGGATTGAAAACCTTCTGGAAAGGATATTATGGTCCAGATTGCCCACCACAGATCATCCAAAGGGTAAGTTTCTGCATTATGTTCCATTGTGTGTGTTTAGAGATGTTAAAACTACAAATTAAAGCAGAAGTGAGAGGAATGTTTGTGTTAATATAAGTCTTAAATAGTTCTATCTTCCGACAGCAATCGCTTACTGTATATAGAGTGTTTGGTCTGTAAACCGAGGAGAAAACTGTCCTTGTATCCTACAACCTTTATCCAATGAGGAGAGAGAACGGCATAAAGGGGCGGTCCTCTCTGTGTGTGCAGCCAAGGGATGTGCGTGAATGTGGTGACGTAGGGACGAGGGCGGGGACTGCTAACTCCATCGGCTGACAGGAAGTTAGCCAAAACCACCGGATCGTTTACTTCTGCTTTAATGCTACTGCTATGTTTCCTGCCTTATTTTAATAAGCGGGGAACATAGAGATGAGCCAGAGTGGCTGTAGCCTCCAGAAGCATTAGCCTCTTAGCCTTGTAAACACAATAATGGCTGAAGCTGTCAACAACAGGGATAAGTAAACAGCTAATGCTAATTTTAGCTGTAGCTAAACTTACACAGCTGAAAATGTTACTGTGACATCTGTCTTGGGCGTGAACAGTTGACTGGTTGGTTGGTTGTCAAACGATGTCTTTCTTTAAATACAGTAAGTGTGTGTCTGTATTCATGTCATTTACCTGCCAGAAGGAGATGTGGCTGTCAGCGTTGGAGTACGTTGCCAGGTAACGGCCGTCCGGTGCAAAAGACACAGCTGTGATTGGACCCTTGTGACCGTGGATGTTCTGCAGAGAGAAAAAGAGGGAAGGTCGTTTTTAAAAGCAGCTGAAGAAAGTTTGGCTGTTGGACAGTTTCATCAGTGAACCCTTTGATTAGCAGTCTCTTTTTTCTTTGAGACTGTAACAAGAATCAGGTTCTGTGGGCAATGTGGTAAAATAAAATAAAATCACAAAGAAGGAAAAAAAAATGTAATTTCTCTGTTTGCAGAGAGCGGTGTTATTTCACCATCCATCATCCATCCATCGGCTACACTGCTTATCCATGCAGGGCGGCCAATCCCAGCTGACGTAGGGTGAAGGTGTTCACCTGGACAGGTCACCAGAGCCACATATAGAGACAAACAACACACACACACACTCACATTCACACCTACAGGCAGCGACAGACACAAACAGAGCAGCTTTCATAAAAGACGCTGTATCTCCTTTTCTAGAAAAAAAGCAGGGCTTTTGGTGAAACCCAGCCATGTTTAACTTGGGTTTTCTCAGGAACAGAGGCACGTAGAAACAAACGGTTTGTGGCCATTTGAAGCATAGAGTTTCACCTTTCAAATGAGCTACAGTATGTGTTGGCAATAATATAGAATACACTGTGGCTCTACAAAAATCGTCAAAAATGGTCTAAATTGCCGGTACACTTGACTAAAACTTTGGAAAGGAGCGTGGCACTCAATGAGTTAACTTGTAGTTTATTGAAATGACCAACATTAGTTTCAACTCAAAAGTAGTCTGCTGTGCATACTTAAAGTTAGAACCATATAAAACAAAAACAGCACCTTGTAAAAAATATTAATAAAACAAATGCATCTGATAAATCACCCATCTGCTTCTTGTTTTTTTCTGGTTCCACTTGTTTTCGCATCGGGGTGATGTTGGCATAAATGTGTTGTCATGTTTGTTGTATTTCCACCGATTGTGTGACACTTGCGACATACCGTTGTATTTTTGTCCACGAGGGTCATACTTAATACGAAAAACTACGTAGTTCCAAACGCCAGATCTGAAGTAGGATCCTCCATTTCAGGTAAGGCATTAGCCATGTTGCAACGAGCTAGCTTCTCATGTAGCTTCTGGGTGGCGCAGCTCAGTGGATCTGCGCTCGACAATGCAGCCTAAGGCGGGGTAGTCGAGCGCAGATCCACTGAGCTTGCAGCACAGAGCGCATCGTCAGGAGTCGATAAAATAAATATAAAATTGCGTATTGTTCAATTCATAGTGCATACCGAACCGAGACCACTGTATCAAACGGTTCAATACAGATACATGTATTGTTACACCCTAACGGTCGGGTCTGGGCCCGACCCTGCAGCACCTCACTCAGACTGAATTTCCTTTATTTCGCTGCTAAGTGTGTATCCGCCATTTCTCCGGCTTGACGGTGACCAGTCGCTATGTTTCACGTGAGCCCACGGCGCCGCACGGCCAACTTCACCTGCTCTCTGTCATTGGCTGGGGAGAACACATGAACTCCCCACCCAGAAACATACCGACTACACAAAAACAACAAAATACAGGCAGACACAGTCACCACCACACATGAGTAGAAGCCCATAGGTCAGGGGTCATCAACTATATTTGTTGAAGGGCCAGAATCTTTCTCAGCAGACACCTTGGGGGCCAGACATTCAAATAGGCCTAGATTGAAATTAAATTCACCTTTTTGCCTAATAATGTATTTGTTTATATTCTATTTTACCTGTAAGCTCATCATTTTCATTTATACACATCTTTGGTGTTTGGTATGATATAAAATGAAAAATCTTGACAGCTGGACTTTCAGATCCTCCCACATGCTGGAGCTTTACACTGCTGACTTGCCCTGTGATTTCCAGCTTAAATATGAAAGGAGGCTGACAATCGGTTCTGATGATACAAGTCAGTAGTCCTGAGTAGTCAGTAGTGTTTCTCTTCTATAATACACATTCTACATCTCGGAGGAGACGTTTTTCCACACACAGGCAGAGCTCAGTGGGAAACTGTAGGAGAGACACAGGCCGAGGGGGAACCGGGACACAACACCGGAGGGAGAAGCAGGTCCAGCTGTTTTTGGGTTGTGAGCGTGCATGACACGCATCTACACTGAATGGGTTTGAGTGCGCAAAAGACGCTACATCTGAACGGCCCGCCCGTGCACACCCGGTTTAACCAAGGCGGCAGACAAAATCGAGCAGGCAGCTCACCTCTGCAGACAGGCAGAGAGAACCCTGCAGTCCAGCAGCTCCCTAAACGTTCATGCACGGTGCTTTGGGTACCGCGGCGCTTCCTTATCCCAGCGCATTGACTTACAGGTGCACACAAACAGAGACCGAGAAATATAATAGCTACTTGTTAACTATCAGAACTCAGTCGCGGGCCGGATTGGAAGGTTCGGCGGGCCGGGTTCGGCCCGCGGGCCGCCAGTTTATGATCACTGCCATAGGTGATGATGAAGCAGGGTTTCCTTTGTATAAGTCTATTTTTAAAAAATAAATTTAAGACAATCCTACATCCTACTCTACCTTTAATAGGACAGCAGAAATAGGACAGCAGAAACTGCAAGAGGAGTCAGCAACCAGAGTCTGGTTGACAATAAGTCAAACCAGGGACTCTCTGTGTGGACCCACCACTTGTCTAACAGGCCGTCCTGTTCACAGGGATGTGGATGTGGATGGGCAGCAGTTGCTAGGTAGCCCTAGTCACTTTTATTGGTTGAGTGGTTTATTGTTTGTTACTAATGGGCACAACGGGATAAAAAGTGTGTGTGTGTGTCTGTGTGTGTAAAGCAGCGTCACTGACATTTTATAGATGAAAATCTGAAAAACACACAGAGTATCTCCAGCTCACGGATGATTCCTCATCACACACAGCAGCTGAAATGAGAACAAACAAATTCTTCTGAGTGATGGATTCGAGCAGCTCCAGGTCCGGACCCAGACTGCAATAAATTCTCTACTGTAATTAAGACGAGATGAAGAACATATTTTGGTCTTTGTTGAAATTTTATGGCGACGTCTCAGGAAAACTTGTTTTGCGGCGATGCTGCCCAGATTTTCCTTGACAGTAAGTGTTTGGTTGGGAGGAGATAATTCCATCAGATGAGGGGCAGCTTCTGGTCCAACAGATGCTGCCGTTCGCCTCCAGAACTCAGGGGACAAAATAAAGCGACGCTGCGCCACGTGTAACGCAATAAACTGTCCCACCAGATGCAGGATGTGTAACGCAATAAATGCCCTCCCAGAAATCCCCGCCCCGCCTCCGCCTGCGACTGGGATTACAGACTCTCACCTCCAGATCAGATTAAGACGCGTCGCCTCGGGCGCCCAGACCCTGAAATAATAACCCGTCTGTGGCGATTAAAGCAGAGAAAATAATGCAATGAAATAAAAAAAATCTCATCTTTTTAATTCGTTCTCTCCCTCCTCCTTTTTTGGGGGGGAATCCTATTAGATTCCAGCAGTGTTGGCCACCTCAAATATTTTTTTCCTGCCCTCCTTCCCGTCTCTCCCTCTTTTCATCATCCCTCCCTTTCACCTCCTGACGAATCCCTTCATTTCTGTCTTTTAGCTTCTCTCCATCAGGCTTTCTCATCTGTTATTTTCTCTTTGGCGAGATCCCAAATCTCATTTACCATTAGCACTGCTGAAGCTACAATGATCACAGGCTGACAGAGAGGACACAGTCTGTCTGCAAACATTCATCAGCTCCAACCAAAGAGCAGTCGCTTTTAAAAACCTCCGTCCCTCAGGTATTAACACAACTTATGACCCAAAGAGACTTTTTGGACACTAAGACAAGGGACTGAGCAACTCACTCATCCACCTGAGTGACAGCGAGATTCATCTACTGATCCTGCAGCTCCTCAACTTCTGACTTTGCTTTTGAAAACATTTTGAAATCATTTTCTCAGTGATATTTCAGAGTCCAGTGAATAGAGAATTCAAGTAATGATCCCTCAGGTTCCTATAGAAACTTGAGCATCAGTCTCAGTCACACACAAAAACACGTCTTGCTAACACAACTGGCCAATCAGGGCTCCTGGTTTAATATTTAATGTGCTATATGTTTTAATAAAGGTGATGACAATATGTAAATGTTAGGTACAGTAAGCAGTAAGCAGTAAGCACACAGATGAACTGAGATAAAAATGTATAATATTTTAAAACAAAATGATACTAAAATTAAACATATTCTATAAGAGCAATTTTACACTTAAAGGTATAGTATGTAGGAATTCCCCCCATCTAGCGGTGCGGTTGCATATCTGAACGTATTCTTGATGTTGCATTCAGGTGAAATGGGGCAGACGTCAGACAGACAACAGACGCTGCATGTAACAGGATAAACAAGCGTCTATGTAAACAAGTGGTCCACCAGCACGAGGCAAAACAATACAGGCCTGACGATATGTTGTCATGGTGATGTGGTATTGTTTTACCGTCTTTCTCTGGTGGAGTAAAATGACATCCGGTTGGTTTGCTGACGGCCGTCTGCCTGACTGCACCTGAATGCAACATCAGTGCCTCCGTCCTTCCTCACACTACACAGTGGTGACAGTTTTAACAGGCCGAGCCCACAGCTCCACTGAGTTTCCGTGGTTACCTACAGTCACGCTGCCACTCAACGTAAAAAATGGCGATGCAACATGGCCGCCTCGGTTCGGTGCGTCGCCCACTAATGTATTTGTAACGACTTGTAACAACTCATTCTAAGGTACGAGAAAGCTTTCATTTGTATGTGGGTGGGATTCCACTTCAGTGAAATACGTATTTATGAAAGACAGATTTTTGCTAATAAAAAGCCAAATAAGTTACATACTGGGGCTTTAACACCGGAACGATCCAATTAGAGCAGCTCAGTAGAAGTGAGTCACCACATTCATGTTCAGTTCAGAAACAGAAGAGAAGCACCCAAAGACAGGATGCAGAGATCAACTGCTTAATGTGCATCAAACATTGATGCTTTCATATATATTATAATCAGTCTCGCGTGTGTGTGCGTCTGTGTGTGTATGTGTCACGGTGGACTGCCAACCAAATCAATCAGCCTATCAGAGAGCAGTGAAGCACACTGAAACCATTTATAACACTCTGTACTTCAATACACCTGACGCCTGGGGAGACCACTGTGTGTGGGTGAGATCTATCTATCTATCTATCTATCTATCTATCTATCTATCTATCTATCTATCTATCTATCTATCTATCTATCTATCTATCTATCTATCTATCTATCTATCTATCTATCTATCGTTCTATCTATCTATCGTTCTATCTATCTATCTATCGTTCTATCTATCGTTCTATCTATCTATCTATCTATCTATCTATCTATCGTTCTATCTATCGTTCTATCTATCGTTCTATCTATCTATCTATCTATCTATCGTTCTATCTATCTATCTATCTATCTATCTATCTATCTATCTATCTATCTATCTATCTATCTATCTATCTATCTATCTATCTATCTACAGTATCTATCTATCTATCTATCTATCTATCTATCTATCTATCTATCTATCTATCTATCTATCTATCTATCTATCTATCTATCTATCTATCTATCTATCTATCTATCTATCTATTTCTCTCTGTACACACACATACACATATCCTAATGTGCTATCTATATGTGGATAGTTGGCACATTAGTAGACTTAGTAGAGTCTGTTAAAGAGGCAGAGCAAGCAGGTGGACACACACACACACACACTCACGCATAGAGTAATGCAGCTAACAAAGGAGTGTTCACACAGGCTGATCAAAGCTGTGGGCAGATGGTCATGCAGGGACTAGCTAGTTACGGCTGGCCGGACACACACACACACACACACACACACACACACACACACACACACACACACACACACACACACACACACACACACACACACACACACACACACACACACACACACACACACACACACACACACACACACACACACACACACACACACACACACCTCATCTCCTTGCTCTCCTGATACTTTTCTTTCTGCACCTTCCTCCCTGTTTCATTTCTCACCTCTTTATGCTAATTCTGTGGTGATAGAAATCTGCCTACTGACTAATAAACCTTCATCATTATTTATCACTGACTCATTTCAGAGTTGATGTTTTAAAGCTGATCTGATTTTCAGTCCAACTGTGTGCAGCTATGTATCCACATCTCTCTGAGGTGGAGTTAAAACCTTACACACAGTGAAAAGTGCTCTCTTTAACAGTCACAGACACACACTGACAGTGGGTCAATGTGATAACTTGGTGAAAAAGTAGCATGTTGCTATGCCTGATGATCAGAATGTAACGTTGCCGTGTTGTTGGCAGGATTCCTAGTCAGCAGGAAATTCTGCTAAATATGCTGCATACAGCTTCATGTGGTTTGTGTTGTCGTTGAGCTGTTTGGCCTCCAGTAACAGACAGAAGGAAGTTAGGAGGAAGCAGCAGGATCAATATAAAGAACAATAACTAATCAAACCTAAAGACACCATGGTTATTTATAAAGACCATCTTACATTTGAAATAAAACACTTGAAAAGGTTCCAGCACACACACTCGCACGCACACACTTCCTGCAAAGTAATCATCTATTAAATGTTAATGATTCCAAATAACACACAAAGGAAAGTGTCTTTATGCCATCCACACAAACACACGCACGCACACACACACACACAATCAAACTAGATGTTGGGTGAACAGGGGCCAGTGCCGTTATCAGATATAAATGACCCCCTCCACCAGACTAGACTGCTCAGGTTACTGCAAATCAATACACAACAAATTACCAACACACACACTCACACAGAAATACACACAAACACATAAAGGCAGGCAAGCACATACAAACACACACACACACACTCTACACAATCACACACACAATCAAAGGTAAATGTGTGCAAAGACAAAAACATGATTAAGAGAGTCATCGCTTCATCATTAATCAATTGCTGAGGGAAAAAAAATAAGTCTGGGCGACAAAATTCCTCCCCTCCCTCCCTCCCTCCATCCCTCCCTCCCTCCCTCCGTCTGTCTGTTCTCCTCCTCTCTCATTTCCCCTCATTTATACCCCTCGTTACTTCTCTCCTCTCCTTCCCTCTCATAGGAGGTAGTCAGTCATTTTCATGGATGGATAGAAAAACTGGACGATGTGTGAGAAACAAATGGTCAGAATAAAGAAGAGTTAGACGGATGAATCCAATGATTGATTATCAATCAAAGATCAAAAAAGACCCAAGAATGAACCAAAATATGGAGAAATGGAGAGACTGATAGAAGAGGCTTTAGAGGGACTGGGAACAAAGATGTAGCACTTATTGGATGGATGGATGGATGGATGGATGGATGGATGGATGGATGGATGGATGGATGGATGGATGGATGGGACTTTTTGTCGACAAATCGACAAAAAATCGACACATGTTCCCCTCGACAAATAAAATAGTGTCGACATGTCGAGGGGGCGGGGCTTGTGGGATTTCCATGTGTAAATTGCATTTTGTCTTTCAATATTTCCTATTCAAATAAACAGCAGAAAGTGCCACTTTTCCCCTAATGAAATAAAAGATTTTAAATAAAACAAATCCACTTTTTCTAAATGGGATAGCTACTTGACCCTCATTCTGCTTCACATGTGACGGGAGCGTGCGCGCATGCTGACAGGCGCATATCTGCTGCTGCTGTTAAAAAAAAAAAAGGGCCGACAATTCAACAAAAAGTCGACACATGGGCCTCGACAATCGATTTTCCAAATCCCGTGTCGTTCCCATCCCTAATGGATGGATGGATGGATGGATGGATGGATGGATGGATGGATGGATGGATGGATGGATGGATGGATGGATGGATGGATGGATGGATGGATGGATGGATGGATGGATGGATGGATGGATGGGTGGATGGATGAACAGTGGGAGCTTTTCAACGAACCTGGCATTTTCCAGTGCGAACGTCGTAGAGAGCCACCGAGCCCTGACGGGCTCCCACGGCGATGCGGTGACTGCGGTCGCAGTATCCGACCATGTAGAACCTGAGGGGATGGACCACAGACACATGTTAACATTTAACTGGCTGTTATCCACATATACAGGTGCATCTCCATAAATTAGAATATGATGGAGGTCATGATAGTGGAGCTACTGAACCAGACTAAAGCTGCATTCCAGACAAGTCGGAACTCGGATCTTTCTGACCTCATACTTGAAAAAGTGCAATCGAACACCACATCAACTCAGAGCTCCCACCAATAATGAAAGTTTACTCTTTTTCTAATTGGTTGATTTTCTGAATTTTGTGTTTCATTAAATGTAAGCCATAATCATTACAATTCAAATAAATAAAAACATGAAAGATTTCAGTCTGTGTGGAATGAATCTATATACTGTACGAGTTTCACTATTTGAACACAAAAGCCAAATCACCGTTTCCCCCAAAGAGGAACTATGTAAGTCTGGTCACTTTTCCTCTGTGTTGCTAACCCTCGGCCATGTGCATTTGTTTACAACGAAGCCGGTGAGAAATCAATAGAGCGGTAGACAACATTATCTATCATATACGATGTTACGGCGTGTATATTTGTGTAGTTCAATTTGTCATAAACAAGAGATTACTGCCCTGCCCAAAGAAGAACCAGCAGCAACTGTCTGGAGATCAGAGAGATGTGGGCATGGATACCTGGACCCTCCAAACAAATCAAACAACCTGGAGTCTAACATGGTGTCTGACTAGTGTCCAGTGCAGAGGCGCAGGTACAGGTCAGATACTCAGTACGTTTACATGCAGAGCTTAATCCAGCTATGCTCAAATTTCGATTTTGGCGTCTAATCAGACTTCTGTCCTTGTCTCAATTTACATGCAACTGAGAAAATGGAATAACTGACGGGGTCCATCGCCCCCTCATGCAGCGTCACCCATCGTTTCAGCAGGTTAATACGCCTCCTGTCCTGTTGACTTTTCTGTCACCTCCTAAAAAACTGAATATAAACAACTGAGTAGCTTAATAATAAATTCTCAAGTGCAGTTCCCGACCAGACGCACCAGTCTGGGCCGGATTCACACTGAGAATAGGATACGGGCTTCCTTTTTTCATCTCTCTCTCTCTCTCTTTTTTTTTTTTTTTTAAATAAAACACTCTTGCTGGTTGCGCTGTGTGAAATGCATTGAATCGGCGCTGACGTTGGTTTTTTTTCTTTTTTTCTACTTTGCGGGGTTCGGGCGGCTTCTCTGTGCCGTCTCTACTGTTGTGGAGCATGCGCACATGCATTGTCCAGTTATACTCCGACTAAGGTGTATACATGACCGCGAAAATCGAATTCCAATCGCATTATCTGGGTGTCTTAATCGGAGTTCTCCAACAATGGCAATAATTAGTTTTTTTCAAGTGTCATGTAAACGTACTGACTGTCTCACAGTATCTGAGACAAGACATTCTGTAACATCCAGATCAACACTGCACAACAAGTTGGGAGGAAATGAAGGTGTTTGTGACAGACTTTAAAGTCTCTGACAGTTAATTCATTTAGCAAAGAAAGGACAACATTTCAGGAGACTTAGAATGAAGAATGATGCAAAGCCCCAACAAACAGCAGTCTGTGTGTGTGTGTGTGTGTGTGTGTGTGTGTGTGTGTGTGTGTGTGTGTGTGTGTGTGTGTGTGTGTTAGTAGAAAATACGATTGGAGACAGATACATCAACACATTCAGAAAATATATTAATATATTCACACATTCACAGATGAAGCTGCCACATGGCCTGATCTGTCACCCGTGAATGTACCCCTGACCTCTGACATCAGTGGTCACTCCGGGGTCAAACTGCCTTAACTCCTCCCTCACTGACCTTATAAGGAAATGTAGGGGGTGGGGGGGGCTTGTTAACACACTTGTATACAAACGTACTTGCAGATGGCAGGGAAACACTCCTGTAGTCCCTTCTTCTTCACCAGAGAACCTTCAATACAGTACATGATGATATCCATCACCTGAGGGGGGGGTGAGGGGGGCAGAGAGCATGAGTCATTTAACCAAAAGTTTATACTACAGTCACTCTAATCTTTTTTTTTTTTTTTTTTTTTTTTTTACATGTTTTTATTTGAAGAAATGAATATTGATCACAGATATTCAACATACAACATTTTTCTTATTTTCTTTCCCCCCACCCATCCCCATCGTGCTGCCAATATGAACAAAGAACAGTCACTCAAATCTACGGAAGCTGAGAAGTATTGTTTATCCCATCATCTTGAGAAAACAGAACTTTGTCTCAAAATAATAAGATAATCATTCTCTTCATAATTATTTTGTCATTTCAATACAACAGTCTAATTATCCATCTATCTCAATTAAATTAAGTTGATATGTTGACATAATGCAATCCATTTATCCTGACATATGGAAATAATTATGTCATTATCTCAAAATAACAGATGATTAAGCTTAGCTCATTATCTGGAGACAACAAGATACTGAAGCCTGACTATAGATGATCATTTGGAGTTATTGGAACCTTTTTCCCGTCCTCTCATAGTTATGTTTGAAGTAAAAAAAAAAAAAAAAATTAAATGTGGGGAAAAAGTGCTTGTGGGTCTCCTGTATTGCCTGGAAAACACTGTCTGCTTCATTATTAGTAATGTAAAATATGAACTGTGGTTGTTTACCTCCACCAGTAGATCCACTACGTCTCCAGGCATCTTCTCTATCAGGATGTCGATCACTCTCAGGATCTCAGTCTTGGCTCTGGCCAGAGTGGTGGTGTGGACGTTCTGCTGCGACTGAGAGTTGGCCTGCGCTGCGTTGAATCGATGAACCTGGGAAACAACAACATCTAGATTTTTATATGTGCATTTCTCTTTCTACTGTGGAGAGATGTACTGTATGTCTATAAAAACATGACAAAGGGAGACAGATTCAATTGAAAGAGCTGCAGGCTGACTCCCAGTAACGCTTTCAGAGAGGTTCTTCAAACCTGGCAACACATTTTGATTCAGACTCAAAGATGAACTGATTCGATTCTGGTGGTCAAAGGTCAAAGGTGAAGTCATTATTCAAGATTATATAAAGCCACAATTTCACATAAAAAGTGCATATTTTACACAAGTCTAGAAACACAGAAAGTAAAAGCAGAAAACCACGAGGAGGTCGTTCTAGCTCTTGATGATGTTGTTGATAAAACTATTTTTGACTTGACATATATAGACTTTTTTTTTTTACATTTCCTAAAGCATTTCAAGTCATATTAAATAGTTTAGTTTATTTTTTTTAGGGCCGGGACTTTAACAGATTTTTTTTTTTTTTTCTCACATGTGTCTACTGCGGTGCGCCCGCACGCGAGAGAGGCGGCAGTTTGAGAGGCTGACTGGCAGAGATGAGAGCTGGTGAAACGCTAGCATGGTTATTTAAAACACCATCTCTGATCTCTGCCTGCACATAGATACACAGACACGGCGCACGCTAAATGCGCTATATAGCGCTAATTGCTCCGCTGCAGCACTATATTTATGACCTGTCACTGTCACAGGTGCAGCTCATCTCATTATGATAGGACTTCACCCTCAGAGCTGTCTGTCTTCAGACTGTCCTGACCTGTCCCTGAACATCACACAGGGACAACATGGAGCTGTGTGATTGGTTACTGAGTTGTATTAATGTTTACATCAGGCTGAGTTCAACAAATCAGTTGATGCTACTGTGATTTAAGTAGCCTAGTTAAATACTACAGTAATCATCATAGTGTATGAAGGAAAGACCATTTAATCTGTATGTATCAAATATCCATTAATGAATTAATCGATAATTTGCATCCCTAGTCTGTTGGTCTTGGTTAAGTACCACCTTGAATGCTTAAGCTTATGTATTCAGTCATTCAATGGTATACTAAAATCCATGTGAAAAAAAATGCTTCTCACTGTTCTCAGGTCAAATATTTATATGCGATTAAAATGCGATTAATTGTGATTAATTCATTACAAAGCCTCTAATTAATTCGATTAATTTTTTAATCGAGTCCCAGCCCTATTTTTTTTCATTCATCGAAAAAACAATACATAACAATTCAAAAAAACAAACAATAATGCAACTCCTGAATGAAAGGGGCCAGAAAGAAGCAGACATAGTTGTCTACACCTTTTTTCAAGAAATCCTTTCACAAATAAGATAATATATGTATCTTGACAAAGAAGAAAAGGAAGAAGGAGAACAACAACAACAACAACAACAATGACAAAAGTAGCACAAAATAAGTTTAAGTGATGGCTGCAGACCTGCCGTCTACACAATGTTGCATGGTGACAGTCTGAAACAAGTCGCCATGCAACATTTAATTTAGTTTTAGTTTTTTTATATCAACTGTGAACTTTTCTTTCAAGTATTCAATGTGTGAACACAAGTGACCAGAGAAGATCTTCGCCTTCATAAAACACTGTGAAAATATATGAAAATATATTCATAATGGACAGGATTCTCAGAGTGGCTGTTGGTTTGTTTGAGCAGACATTTGAAAAGTTTCATTTCACCTCTCTTGCAATAGTGGTGATGAAGGCGGGCGGCCGGGCAGTGGCGATCAGAGACAGGGCATGGCGGGAAGAGCGAGCTGAGTCGGCCGGCGGGTTGAGAGGTAAACCCATGGTGATGCTGTGGAGACAAGGAGACACATACATGTACTGTCAGTCACTGGAGCAGTTATAACCCAGAACACAGCAAGAGACAGGAGACAGGTCATCAAAGACAGAGAGAAAGAAAGTGAGTCGACGAGAAGACACAAGAAACAGCATCACAGATGTAGAAATACTATATTAATCAATAATTATCTATATACATTTTTTATAATTAATTTTATATTACAGTTTTTCTCGATTGCTAAAACACTAAACCCTGTTGTCTGAACCGAATGCTCAGTTGCCTGAACCCACTGATTGAATCAGTCTTTTTTGGCAAAACCATCAGCACGTTTCACCTGTTTAGACACAACTTACCAACACATTTTCATTGTGATGCACCTGTGTTGCATAATGCTGAGCACAGGTGGCAAAAGCCAAACACAACTAAAGCACAAGTTTCACCGGTTGAACACAACAACTCAAAATGGATCACACTTGTGTCCAATGATGTGAGGGAACATACTATATAAGCCATATAAACCTCATTTACATTTTTGTACTTTATTTTTACGTAGGTCTACTGTATACAAGTTCTAAATGCACAAGATTTCTGTTTGTTTTTGTACTGTACTGTACAAGTGCTACGTGTAAAATGCACAGGATTTCTGTTCTGCAAGAGGAGAAGATGAGAGCCGACAGGGTGAAGGAAGAGAGGATGAGGCAGGGAGGGATGAACTGGGAAGAAAAAAGAAGGAAGGAAAAGGGGATGAAATGGACGTGGGGAGGGAAGGAGGAGGGTGAAAGAAAGAGAAGGAGAGAAGTGCTAAATGCACATGTTTTTTGTTTTGCAACATGCATTTAGCTACAGTGAACAACAAACATTTATTTCTACAGCTTCATGTGCTGAGCGTTGTGTTTTGTATTTTTCTATGTAGTGTTTAGTGACTGCTCAGTAGTGTTTTTAATTTGATTGACTCGGGGCACGATTTGACAACATAGTTCAGTTTTGGGCACAGATTGAACTGTTTTGAGGTGAAAGTTTGGTTTTGCAAGAAGAGTCTGAGGTTTTGTGAATGGAGCTTGAAAATTGGGGTTTGTGTTCACAGTTTAGAGAAAAGGAGAGCAGCTTTACAGAAATGTGTCTTAGCAATTGAGAAAAACTGTATTATGATTAAGAGATATTCAAACTGTGTAAAAAGCAGAGGTATGACCTTCACACACACTCATGCCACCTCAGGTTAGTCCACATTAGATGCTGGTTTCTCTGTGACTGAGCCAAAACAAACGACAGTGTGTGTTGATGGTAATGAAGGAGTAGTCACAGTAACAGTAGGCCTGATGGAGGTTTCATACTGGTACAGAGGAATGACATACATCACGCTTGGATACACACATGATTAGTTATTAGGACACAGGCTGCGCGATTTTATGGGATTTGTTGAAAATATGAAACAAATAGAATAAAGCATATTCATTCTTTAAAACCGATGCTTAAAAAAACAACAGATGGAGGAAAAAAGAGGGATAAATGGATGAGGTTAGAGAGAGAGGATAAATTAGATAGAAGTGAGAAAAGTGTCAGAGCCACAGAGAGATGGAGCCTTACTAATATATGGAGTGAAGAGATTAGCAGGCAGCTTATAATGTCAAGGCCGAGTCAATGGGAGCCATTCACCAGACGACAGCATAATGGACTCCCACAATGCAACAGGAATTAGACACACACACCCTAACAGCTGGCCACACACCCCTCTGAGCAAGCGTGAGTGAGTGTGTGTGTGTATGTGTGTGAGTGAGAGAGTGAGTGAGAGAGAGAGAGAGAGAGAGAGAGAGAGAGAGAGAGAGAGAGAGAGAGAGAGAGAGAGAGAGAGAGAGAGAGAGAGAGAGAGAGAGAGAGAGAGAGAGAAAGAGAGCGAGCAAGGCCACCTTGTTAACAAATGACTCTGGGGATGGAGAGAGGGAGGGGGAGGAGGGGGGTGATGGGTGAACGGATGGCTGCGCTGCACCATTCATCTCCTCTGATTACAGATCACAGCTACAGATCCTGTAATTAATACTGGTAATATATTGGCAATATATCAGCAATATTGAGATGTTTAATTTCATTCAGAGAGGTGGCTGTAATTGGAAACAGTCACGATGTTGATATAAGGCTCCGGGAGCGCAGGGAGCTAATTGTAGTGAGAAGCTCCCAGGTTAATGGCCAACATTTACTACATGGAAGGAAATAATCTGGATTATTATTGCAGTCACCGGAGAACACACATTTGACCATATATATTTTTCACTTAAGAAATGTGGAATGTGTGTGTGTTTGTGTATTTATATACTACACACACACACACACACACACACACACACACACACACACACACACACACACACACACACACACACACACACACACACACACACACACGCATCTCAGCATCTCTATAAATTAAAATATCATGGAAAGACTCATTTATTTCAGTAATTCAAATAAATATAGTGATGATAGTAGATTCATTCCACACTGACTGAAATATTCCATGTCTTTTAATTGTAATGATGATGCGTTTAATGACATTTAATGAAAACCCAAATTACAGTGAATCAAAAACATTTGAATATTGTGAAAAAGTTTTTGTGATATTTCAGTTTTTCTTTTTTCATTAATTAGCAAAAATTTCTATAATTCTGTGCTTGTGCTTTCATTATGGGGTGCAGTGAGTAGATTGATGAGGGGAAAAGAGATTTTAACATAAAGCTGCAACAGTGTATACATTCTGTATACAGTGTGTATGTGTGTGTACTTTATACATACATACATGTATATACAGAGAGAGTGCACAATCATTTGAAGGAGAAAAACTGCAATTACAATGAATTACTGATCACTATTCAAAGTTCATTTGAAGAAGCAGTTCTTTCCAGACCAGGAACTGTTGGGTGCTCAGTGCCCAGTAGGAAACCTGCATTACTCCTTTAACCATGTTATTATTTATCAAACACACTTCTTACTGTTCATTACAATTAACAATAAGCTTTGTCATTCTGCCCGTGGTTGTACCTCTACATTACTCACCACTCGATTACAAAACACAGTCACTTTTATAGAAATGTCAGTTTTCCTGGCTGCTCCAAGGCCATCTAGTGGTTGTGTTCTTCAGTATTGTGTCTATTTGTTGAGTAATTCATAATTGTGTTGTTTTGTTGTGTTTTCATGTTTATTTGTATTGCATGTTGGGACATTCCAAGGCCTTAATCCTTAAGGCTAGACTTGTTATATAAAGAGTATATACGTATCACTGAATTGTCTATGTACAGACAACAATACTCTTTTTTATTTGTGTTGCTTGACAGCAAATAAAACTGAGCACAACTAAACAAAACACAACAAGACAATGTAAAGAAAAGCAGGGACGGCCGTGATGGATTATGAGTTCAGATGGAAATGGTTCAACTCTGATGCAGAGCTGACAACACACAAACACACAAACACACACACACTCACACACATGCAGGGTTCAGTGTGTGTGAACCTGGCAACCTGACTGCACTCACAGCCAATATCACGCTGACATTATCCAGTCAATACTGAGTCACACACATAAACACACAGTGAGGATTGGAAGTATTGATTTGGATGTGTGAGGGAGGAGTGAACAACCTCAGTCACATGATGAGAGTCACTGCAGGAAGAAAAACCAACAGTGTGTGTACATGAGCGGCTGTTTAAGGAGCCGGCGTAGCGGCTGCTTCTGCTCAGCTGCAGACCCACTTAACTAATGGACACACGGCTTACAGGCTGATCCAGAGACAGCACAGTGTATAGGTACAGTAGAAGTTGGTCAGCAGACAGCGGTGGCTGCTTTCTACTGCACTACAAGTTTACAAACAACACAAAGGTCAGATTGATGCCTCACAGGTTAAGGGCCTTATGATTTACACAATCACGGAATCATGGGCGTGTCGTGGGGGAAAGGGGACCTGACTACCCAGGGCCCGAGGAGGGAGAGGGCCCATGAAAATCCAGATTTTTTTTTTTTTTTTGTGATGTTTTTATTTCGAATGAATTGGGCCCTCCAATTAACATGTATTTTATTTATTGTATTGTTTTTATTCTTTGTGGTATACTGTTGTATTTTATTTATTTATTTATTAGGGACGACGGATGCAAATTAACCGCCTGGCTATAATCCGGCATATTTACAGCAGTATTTATTTTTAATTATACTAATGTTCATTATTATGCACTGTCCCTACTCAAATTAAAATGTTATTATTATTATTATTATTATTATTATTATTAATTGGTGTCATAATTTATTTCAAATATATTGATAACATCAACTGGGACTGAACTCTGTGTCACAGTCCTCCCAACATATTGGACATTCTGGGCTGAGCAATTAGCGCGATATAGCACATTTAGCGTGCGCCCCTGTCCGTGTATCAGAGATGGTGTTTTAAATAACCATGCTAGCATTTCACCACAGTCAGCCTCTCAAACTGCCGCCTCTCCCGCGTGCGGGACCGCACGTAGACACACATGAGAAAAGAAAAAAAAAAAAATAATTTGAAAATTTTTTTTTTTTTTTTTTTCTCCTCCTCATATGGAGCTGAGCAGTTCCTACATGACTTGTACTGTATGTGTCAGCTGCACTGACATTCTGCCAACATTCTGTTGACTAAAGCATGAAAACACATGCAATGGCCACCTATTGTCCAGAAGCCATGTGAAAAGCTAACTAATATAATTTATTTTACTGGAAACAGTTTAAAGCTCACAAGCATTACAATTTTGTTGGTACATGAAGTAGGCCTACCTACACTGCAGTGTTATGTTGCATCGTGTAGTATTTGTTGTTCAAGAATGGAGGAAAAGTGTTTGTTACATCAATAATAGTCATTAACATTAAAAACACTCTTTTGGGTAGTAAAATAAGAGTAACAGGTAAAAAAAAAAAGAATTCCCAAAAATTAAAACGGAAAAAAATGGAATTAAAACGAATTTGGGAAAACATAAAAGGAATTTTATAGGGCCCTACAAGTTGACAGTTTTACTAACTGGTTTGGTAAAAGCAAGTGTGATGGACGCCCACTCCTCCACTCGCTGTCTCAGTAACCTCTCATCTGTAGTTTTCTGATCAGTCTTTAAATGTCCTGTTGTGTTCATGAGTTGATGTCCATGGAGACAACAACACATACTTAACTCTGCAGGAGACACACAACCAAAACATTCACTTACCTTTATCACACACTGCATTTATCCCTACAGTGTGTCTATAAACACATCACACTGATCAGAGCAGAGCAGGGAGCAAGAGGCGTTTAAAGCCCACAGCTGCTCATTTAGTGAGGTGAGACATTTAAAGATCCACAGCTTTCACAGTTCAGCAGCTCCACTTCTATATGTGTGTTTATGTCCAAGTGTATGAGAGGCCATTGGAGACATACAGCAGGGGAAATAAGTATTGACAGTGACGTTATAATATGAGGAGACAGACCACTCTGCCCGTTTTGAATGGGGAAAGCTGCGACGCCAAAGATGGCGCATGTCCCGCCCCTTTTCACCAGCAGCCAATCACCTGCATTGCCAGAGCTGAACTAGGCCAATCATGTTGTTGCACCAGCGCATGCGCACAAGTAGATTTACGACAGACAAACCTATCTGGTGGCAACAACAACGAAAACGAAATGAACGAAAGAGCTACCTCGGGGCTACGTATACAGAATTCACCACATTCACATCAATAAGCGTTTTACAATGAACCGATCAGTCCACATTTTCTTTAATTTAATTTTTGAATGTATAGTTTTGTTCGTTTCATTTTTTAACCTAAACATACTGGGCCCCCTCCCCTGGGGCGTTAGCCTCCTGTCCATGATAGCAGCAGCAGCAGTCCACTCCAAAAAAAAAAACACAGTCCGGGTGAAGCACTGGAGCCGTGGACCGATAGACACCGTCACCATAAAGAGAGCCTCTATTGTTTTATTGTACCGAGTACGAGAGGCTTGTTGTGAGCTGAGAAGCGGCTGTTAGCGGCGGATGCTAACCGAAGCTAGCAGCGAATGCTAACGCTACCGCTAGTCGAAGTTAGCATCGAGCTAGCTCAGCACAACGCCCCTCATACTTGTTACCGGTCGAGGCTTTAGTTCTTAGTGATGGTCGGTAATCAGTCCGTGGCTCCAGCGGTTCACTCGGACTGTATTTATTTATTTTTAACTGACTGCTGCTGCTGCTGAGACGACATGCTAGCACTAATACATCCATGCTAGCATTCGATAGCATCCGAGACAGCTAACGTTAGTGGGAGGGGGGAGCAGACACAGTCACCACACACAGAACTAGGAGCCCATAGGTGATGATTAAGACAGATTTCATGTAAGTCTAGCGTTTATTTTTGGGCAAAAATCTCCAGACTCAAGCCGATATGTCTCCAGGTAGAGCGGGGCAGACCGGTCACGGTGTAGGTATGCTCGGGCTGCTGCTAGATCACGGATTTAGCCGTTACAGCCGTACAGTAACGGCGGTGTCGTAAATCCGCGCGCATGCGCAGTTGAGTACTCCCTGTGGAAAAATAGCGATTTAAACGTCATTCTGCGGTAAAGTTTATGTTTTTTTGGTTTTTATTTGTATCTTATTTCACTGGCTAGCACGTCTGTATGTTTTTTCCGCTCTGCTATCACGTTAAAGGGTGGATTTGACCACCCCTCCATTCATTTAGATAGGGGTCTGGTCTTCTTGGGCTTTTCGAAGCGTCGCCAATATGGCCGCCGAGTGGCCTGACTTGCCTAGAAGGACTTTGGTATTGAGCATGTCAATAGACTTGCATGGTGAGCATGCATAGAGGCCATGGGGGTTGAGTGCATTACTCATTGTTTTTTTTTTTTTTACAACTGTACCTGCTAATTCCAGGTCTCTACAGATCAGTCAGTGTCCTCGGCTCTTGGACGACTCTTCTTAGTTTGATTTGGACTCTGTCAGAAATCTTGTGAGGAGCATCAGAGGGCTGTACTGTGAAGCCAGTTTAGTGTGATAGCGAGGTATGTTGAGTCTAAAGCCAGGCTCTCCGGTACTACAAAGATGGCTCTTTTAACGTGGCTAGATCACCATGGCAACTTATGCTTAGCTCAAAACATGGTCCCGAACAGGTTATGTTCAGAGTTTAATCATAAAATCGGCTGTAAAAGCGCCGCTGTTTCACTATTTAAAGGATAATTTCCGTTTTTTACAACCTGGACCTTATTTCTAGCATAAAATATGATCATTTACTCACCCAGATAACTTTGGTGTCATTTGGAGTCGTTTTGACGAACTTAGCCCCAGTGGAGCGGCGCGTATATCCGTATAATGCGAGAACACGGGGCAGCGCAATGCAGCCTCTAAATAACACATTATCCGCCGCAAACTCGTTCATTTCACCAATATTTAGTTATGATACACTAGTGCTATTCCCCTCCGAGCCCGTGGTGGCATGTTATCAACATCCTGCGCCTGTAGGTTGACCTACTGACCTCTGATCTGGATGATGTCATCTCCGGCCGCCGCGCGGCACGGCGATAATAAATTATTTCAGTGTTTGGCCTTTGTACAGAGACAATATGAGATTACACAGCAGCTGTAGCCTACATACTGACCGACTCCAGCTGCTTTCTTGGCTTTCCAAACCGTTTTGCACCTTCTCCTTTTCTTCATGTGTTCAATACTTATTCCCTGTGTCATTTCACTTTATTACACATGACTTAATCTATGGACATAAATGTTTGCATTTCCTTGTATGTGTGCATTAGTTGGGTTGTCGACATCTGTTAAAAATGTCATATCAATAGGTCTATTATAAATATATTTACTGAGAAAAATGTTGACGTGTTCAATACTTATTTACCTGCTGTAGGTCAAACTTGCTTTCACATGTAATATCATACTCTCTCACACACACTACTGTATTCCCAATCGTACACTACTATACACACACACAGTTCTATACTCTCTCACATACACAACAAGTAAAGTAGTGTGTGTGTGTGAGCAGTGTGAGTATGATGTTCCTTGTGGAAGCAAGACTGAATTATCTGCCAAACAGCCTCCTTTATACAGAGAGGGGATTACCCCACACACACACACACACACACACACACACACACACACACACACACACACACAGCTCTGCAGGGAGTGTATTGACGACTGGTTGGTGAATCAGGAACAAAAAAGCCTCATTGCAAGTCAGCTGCAGTGAAACACACCCTCTGTGCATGTGCACATGTGTGTGTCCACTTCATCTCAGCCAGTCATGCATTCAGCTCCTCACTCTGCCTCCTCTACAGCACAAACTGTCCACTGATGGATAACTAAAACCCAGTGGAAGCTGTGTGTGTGTGTGTGTGTGTGTGTGTGTGTGTGTGTGTGTGTGTGTGTGTGTGTGTGTGTGTGTGTGTGTGTGTGTGTGTGTGTGTGTGTGTGTGTGTGTGTGTGTGTGTGTGTGTGTGTGTGTGTGTTACATGTGTGTATTAATGTATTCTATCTCTCTCTGTTTTGTACTGCATTGATCTGATTATTGTGCGTCTCATTGATCAGCCCTCGTACTGTTTACTTCAAAAAACACCAGGAGGCAACAACACACAGCTGCAGACATCATGTTATCAATTATACATCATCATAAACTATGCATTTGTGTTTACATTTGTGTGAGTGTTGTCAAGGTTTTTACTGTTTATTCCAGCTTAGAAATAAAATAGCAAAGGCACAGCTAATGTCAGCGCTTAATGTCAGCGCTCCTCAGCTCAGTGTTCTGTTATTTCACTGAGATGAGAGGATCGACACAACTAGAATGTCTGTACATTCAGCAAAGCTGAGCTAAACTAAAACCAGATGAGCTAAGATAAGATAAGATAAAACCAGCTGAACTAAACTAAGCTAAAATAAGATAAACTAAACTAAAACCAGATTAGTTCAAATAAACTAAGCTCAAACTAGATGCACTAAACTAAGTGAAGATAAGCTAAGATAAACTAAATTAAACCAAACCCAGATGAATTCAGATAAGATAAGCTAAAACCAGATTAACTAAACTAAGCTAAGATAAACTAAACCAAACCCAGATGAATTCAGATAAGATAAACTAAAACCAGATTAACTAAACTAAGCTAAAATAAACTAAACCAAACCCAGATGAATTCAGATAAAATAAACTAAAACCAGATTAACTAAGCTAAGATAAACTAAACTAAACTAAACTAAACTAAACTAAACTAAACTAAACTAAACTAAATCCAGATGAGCTAAACTAAACTAAGATAAACTACCTGCTGGCTGTTGCCTTGTATGAATGGGTAATCACAAAGCTCTTCACCACAGGATGACTTGTTGCATTTCCTAAGATATAAAACTAAAAAACTATTCTTTTGAGAAAAGCTTGAACATAAAAGATTCATTCATTCATATTTTTCTGGACTTAATGTTTCGTATGTTTCATGTATTTTCTGACGTGGCAGTGCATTGATCTCTCAGGGCCACCGTACACGTGTGCTCAGAAACACTCGCAACATGAAGCCAATTTCCCCTCAGTGTCTGAAACCACTTCTTACAGAATTACAAAAGAGACATGTTGTGATTAATGATTGATTCATGTAGAATTATTTTTATATTTATGTGGTTTAAATAACCTTGAACACATTATATGTATATAAATTGTTTTTCACATGTTATACCATTAAAAAAAAGTAAAATTACAGTTTCTATGGATATTCATATACGTTATGGTTAACTCCTCATCTATCAAAAGGGATGTACAGTATATATATGACAACATATCCCCTTTAGGGTGATATATGGCAGCATAACACTAATATAGGAATATATGACATATTTTATTCTTGTAGAGGCTGTCTGAACACTTTTATCAACTGACAATAATTATCATTCTTAAGTAGTTTAGCTAAAAATAAATCAATAAAAACAGTATTGTGTGTGACGTTTGTTTATATTTCTATCATCAGTTAAATTGGTCTAGGATAATGATTTGCTTCTTGTACAAAATATTATTTTTTTCTCTTATAATATAACGAAAACTACCAAATACGAGTAGAAAGAATGTACTAGGTCAATAACCAGCAGTAGTAGTAGTAGTAGTAGTAGTAGTACGGTTAAATCTAAGATAATAATAATCTAAAATAAATATTAATAATGTCCATCCCTGGGTAGAAATTATTTTAGGGTGAAAATCTTTATTTTTTTGTCTTTTCAAGTTCTTGTCACTTTGAGTTTTACTAGAAATGTATCTACTAAAATTGAATTGTGTAGTTTTCTCTTCTACACACACACACGCAGCAGACATATCTATACTCATTTAACCAGACTAGCCCGGCTTGAGTTTCAACCTTAATAGGATCAACTTATGTTGGCCAGTTAGATTTCAGTAGGACGGAAGACACACACACACACACACACACACACACACACACACACACACACACACACACACACACACACACACACACACACACACACACACACACACACACACACACACACACACACACACCCTTCTGTACCATCAATGAAGCGATGCCACTGAACCTTCTCTACTCCACCTGTGACCCTGACTTTTATAAAACGCTGCTTCAAGTTTAACCTCCACTTCACTGTGCCTGTATGAAAGCAGCCATGACCTCTGACCTCACGGTTGCCGGTAGTGATCCTGATGGTCCAGGAAGTGAGGCTGACTGCTGCTGCTGTCAACATCTGTGGTCTAACATGGACTTGTGAGTGGAAGATCTCAGAAAGTCTGGTTGAAGCAGGAGTCACGGTGACTAACAGAAATCAAGTGGATGGTTCCCTTCACACAGACTATCTATCTGAAGGTCTGAACAGGAAAACAAATATGTAATACGTCTTCCAGTCTGTACAATATTTGTTCTTCCTTGTCAAAATCTGTCACCCATATTACCCACAATGCAACCCGAGCATCGACAGCTGGGTGTGTTTAGTTAGTGGCTGCTGTAGCCTGGAGCTCTGCTCACTCCACACCTCCACACCTCCACACCTCCACACTTTTCTCATTTTCAAACTTCAGACTCGATCCACTCTGACTCCAGTGACCTGAGGACATTCATCACACCCACAGGCTTCACAAGCAGCTAACACTACTACATCTGCACACCTGTAAACAAGCCGCTGTGGAAAGTGGCGTTCCACTTAAAGGGATAGTTCACCCAAAATTCAAATTTCACTCATTATCTCCTCCCCCTCATGTGGACTAAGGGCTGGGAGAAGTTTCAGAGTCCTCCGTGGCTTCTCTGAGTTACAGGGGGTCTCGGCGTAGCAGTGCATGTCCATATAACGGTTGCAAATGGATACCAACTGTCTTCGTAACAAAAAAACGGAAAAACATCCAAATACCTCCATGCTGCTCGTATGTAATGTCCGTCTTGTATTGAAGGCCCGAAATGCGAAATTGTCCCAAAAAAAATTTAATAAATCTATATTTCAAGCTTGTTTTGTAGCGGAAGCTCCTCGAAGCTCCTCTTCCCGGTTCGTCCAAATTTGACGAACCGGGAAGAGGCGCTTCCGCTACAGTTTTGGGTGAACTATCCCTTTAAAGCACCGCTGTAAGTGGGGCAAAGAACCAGAAAAAAACCCATCATGGTACCACATGCACACAGACTAACACACACGCACACAGACAGAGGACTCACATGTCAGAGCAACGCAGACATCGTTACATCACCATAATGTCCTGCAATCACATTACAGCCTGGCCTCCATAACTCAGTGTGTCGGCTCTGTAATGTCTAAGTGTTTCTCTGTCTCTCTCCCGCTCTCTCCCTCTGTGTGTGTGTGTGTGTCCATACACTGACAAACACAAACAACAAATGAGTCAGTGAGGACAAAGTGAGGGATCTGATATTGTGTGTCTTTGTGTTCTGTAATCTACTGTATGTGAGGTTTGTGTTTATGTGCATGTATTGAGAACTGTACAGTCCATGTCACACTATCACATACCATAATACCAGACCATTAAAAAAAAAAAAAAAAACATTTCTACTCTTTAAAAATGTTTGTTTTACTGCTGTTGTTTCAGACTTTAAAAATCTACTTTTAAAGACACCATTAAAAGGAAAAATGTATTTTCCAAGCTTTAATCCGGTGTCCACATGTTAACTGTGCATTTATCGCTCCATAAAAACCATATAAGAAAGATATTATAATAATATTATAATTATAAATATTATACCCTCTGCCTGTAATATGAATACTAACGTTTGATGACTCATCCTGCATTTGTGGGCGGTCCTAATTCCTTATCCAATTAAAAATCAAAAAAGTCCAATGTTTACATACGTCCTCCAACTACAAATTTTTCCCATGGCAACCTCAGTGCTGGACCTGCTGGCTAGTCTGAGAGAACGGGCTGGTGCTGGATTTTCTGTGTGAACTTCTACAAACTTTACGGCAGCAGCGCTCCATTCATTGTTCACTGTGGACAAACTCCACGTGAAGCATCAGCTCCATCAGCAGGATGAGCTGGCAGCGCTGCTCCCTCCAGCTACTGGCTCAAACATACACAGTCTGACTGCAGGAACATCTTCATCCATATCATCATCCTCATCTGTCTCATCCCCACCTGACTCATCGATGAGGTCGGCAGGTGGAGGAGAGCAGCCTGTTTTCATTGGTATTAAGATCTTGGTTACGCAGGTCATACATTCCACGCTATTGGTTACTATAGATGTCAATCAATATCCGCAACAAGGCTCTCCAGAGAGGCTTATTTGGTTTAGCGTGGCTCGATACAGATGAGCAAAGCAATAGTTAGTTAACCACCACTACTGTGTTTTGTTTATTCATCGACATGTTTATCTTAGTTTTTGCTCTTTTTTTCCTGATGTTTCCGATCATCCCCAACATGTAGTGTTGTTGCCTTCTATGTGTGTTTGTTTGTATATTTATTTCGTTTTTTTTTTCCTTAGTCATAATTTATCTTACTTTGGTATATGTTTATGTCGGCATATGTGTGTATGTATGTGTACGTGCACATGCATAGATGTGTATATGTGTGTGGGTATATGTACTGTATATGTACATTGTTATACTGTTTTCTTCTTTTTTGTTTTACTTTTTATCTTGGTTTTTCTTTTCTTTTCTCCCCTTTTATAACCCTGTAGAGTGTGGAGGGAATGTCTGTCATTGTTTGTTTATTGGAAAATTTAAAAAAATAAATAAATATCCGCAACAAGTCCCCTCCTACCAGTGTGTTTTAACTGGAAACATGTGATGATGTGGAACTACATGGTTCTGAGAGCGGTTACAAGGTCTTTAATACGTTTTGGAAGTATTAGCACAAGACTTGAAAGGAAACCAATGCAGTCACAGTACAGAATTCATTTAGGGGCCGTGTCCACCAGACGCGCTTTCAGCTCTGACAGCGCTCTCAGCGCTGCTTTCCCAGCGCTTAGCGCTCTCTCTCTCCCTCGTCAGAATGCCGCTGTTGCTAGGTTACAAAACGAGTCCTCTGACACTTCCGTGTTCCGGCCTTGTTTAATGTAAACACTACAACGAGTGTCAGAAATACACAATAGCATTAGCGGCAGCTTTTGACATGGACCCTGAGGTCGGCCTACCTTCAATACAAGTGTGGGTCAGGATATAAACCGAGCCACGTCTCCGGTTGTGTTGCGGTCGGTAACGTATGTCCCGCCCCTTCTTGATTCTGATTGGTCAGTGCGGGGAAAAGTGACATTGACGAGCGCGGCGCTGTTCTAAAAGTTGAACAGATTTCAACTCGAAGCGCTCTGAGCGCCGCGACAAAAAGAAGCAAGCGCCCAGGGCGTTTTACCGCCGAGGGCGCTGAGAGCTGTGAGCGCCCAACTCACTAGGGTTTGAATGTAAAATAGACGCCCAGAGCGCTGAAAACGCGTCTGGTGGACACAGCCCCTTAAAGGGGACATATCAGGTTTTGAAGGCTCTTTAACAGATTTGGGTGTTTGTCTTCCGGCCCCGAAAATGTGAGAATTGACGAAAAAAAATCAGTAATTTGTAGGCTCTTTTAGGAGCTGTTCCCTCAGTTGTCTGGCAATGATGTAACTAGTTTTTGAATTTGCATAACCCCACCCCTACCTAGTACCAGTAGAAGGGGGCGGGGCAAGCAGTGGCTCATTTGCATTTAAAGGGACAGTCACTGAAAGCAGCCGTTGTGAACAGGGCTGTTTAGAGAGGATGAAAAGAGCTGTGATGTTTGATCCTTGGGGGATTTTGACCAAAGCATGTCACAGACATGTCTTTAAGACACCTGGGGACTGTTTTAATTTGAGGAAAAGAGGCAGAATATGTCTCCTTTAAATAACCAATTAGCATATTTGTCAAAATATAAAATACTAAGTATTTGTAATTTTGAAATAAAAGCCACATATGACTTGGCTGTGTGTGTGTGTGTGTGTGTGCGTGCAGACTCACTTGGCCAGCTGCTTCTCTGCGTCGGCACAGAGCTCCAGCAGTCCCATGAGCACCGCTGACACATCCATATACGGCTCCCAGACAGTGAAGCCTCGTCCAATCAGATCGATGGCGGTGCGGCGGATGGTGCTGTGAGGGGGGAGCTTGGGGCTGGGGGGCTGCAGAAGCAGGAAGGTCAGCGCCTTACCTGTTAATACAACAAACAGTGGGCTAAGAACAGAGTGGATGGATGGGGGGGGGGGATTTATCTGAGAACAACAGGAGCTTGTTACCACACATTCCATGTGATTTAATCATTTTACTTTTGTCATCTCTCTGCAGAGGTGAATATGATGGGATGTGTTCAGATCAATTCAGTCTTAAAATACTGCAGTTGATTTACTAACTTAAATCTGCATCAGTATAGTTACTTGTTTACTTGTAGACAGAAATCATACACGCTTAAGGAAAATAATCATTCTTAATGTTTAAAATGGGGTTTGGGTAAAAGTGATTTAGGTTTTGTGCCACACACACACTCCTCCACACACACTGACACACTCCTTGGATAAAGACAGCGAGCAGGATGGGGGTCACTTCATCGCTGACCTGACATTTGAGCCAGGCTCTGTAGGGACAGACTGACCATTAAGACTGCGGAAAATATCCCCCATCCCTCAATAACATCTCCCCTCCTCCAAACACACACACACACACACGTATCCCTCCCCTTTCCCCCACCAGGTGTCTGTCTGTCTCTCTCTCTGCAGGTCTCACCCACAGTAGCCTGAGGTCCAGAGCTTTTAGCAGATTCTTCACAATGTGCTACACAAAGATAAAGGCGGTGAGGAATCTTGACCCAGAGGTGGGTTAGATATATGGAACATGGTCTTCTAAAAGTTAGGAACAGAAAACAATATGATAGTCTCTGTGGCTCATTTGTTTTCATGTTTAAATGATCAGGTGGTTGATTTGCTGCTGATATAGTGAGGAATATCTCTGTACCAGTTGTATCAGAGCTTTTTCTCTCAGGCTTTACATTAACATGAAGGCTCTTATCTTCTACTGTCTGAATCCACTCCGATCAATACACTTGATTGTATTTTCACTTTAAATGTAAATGCTAAACAGTCATAATATGAAGAAACATATAATACAATATAACACAGATCATTTACTTTAAGTATTTATAATCCTGTGGTGGCTCTAAAGGTCCTCCAGTCTCCAGACACACAGCTAATCTCATCATCTGGATCTTCTGGCATTTTATCATCAGTCCGCCTTAAATGGCAAACCCCCTTCCTTATTGGTTTATATCTACACACACACACACACAGCCTATGGATGGGAGAGGAACGATAAAAGAAAGATGAAAGATACAGCTAAAGGCTAAGTGTGTTAGCATTGCTGGTTATGACCGTTGTAATATATAGCAGCAGTGACAGATAGAGCGCTAACCGTGTTAGCATTGTTGTGCTACGTCGTTATGGGTGACGGAGTATGAGATGGGAAGTGCTAATCGGGTTGGCTGTTCTGGCTGCTGCTCCGGCAGAGGGACAAAGAGCCAGATCGGCTGCGTCCTTAGCATGTGTTAGCATGTGTTAGCATTGGGACAGAATCTGTGATCGGGGGACGAACTTTGACCTCCAGATCATCAACATGAGCCGAGCAAACAGCAGTAAGACTTGAATCAATCCTGTTTCTGTTACACACATCGATATACATGCAAACAGTGGACTATAAATATCAGCAGTGATGTGGACTTGAATGAACTCTGACCCCTGTTAATGATTAGAACAAATCAAGACCACACAGAAATCAAACACGAGAGTTACAGACCTCAGTTTTATAGGGGGAATTAAGAACAGTTTTTGAATTTCTGCCTTGTGAAAGATTTTTTTTTTTTGCCATAATTAAAGAAAAATAGCCCAACATATGAGACATGTTCCCTATCCATTTGAGGAGGAAAGAAGCTTATATTCCAAGAATGAGTGGCATACCCCTTTGTGTAATCTGACCCAAGACCTTTCTATTTTGTAACATTTGGGTGATTGGGACAGCACATCTTTGCATTGATTTAAGTTAGTGTAAGCATATAAATTGCACAATTTAATTCACTTAAGTAGGATTTCACATGCTCACATGCATTTCATTCTGCTGTTCATCATTATGAATTAAGACTCCATGTTCATTTCTGTTAAACTTTTATTATTGAAGGTTAAAAATCCATCCGCAATTCATACATTATAAAGCTGCCTTTCCTCACTGTCAACTGCCTCCACTATCTCTCTTCATCCTGTCCTCACTCCAATTGTATTGCCTTCCTGCTGTTTTGTTGCAATACTACATCATATTCATGTGTCCATCAAAGGTTTGTGAAATACATCAGCTGTGACAATGTTCTGACCAAGGGGGCAGTTGTCGGTCTGAGAAGTGAAGCTCACTTCCGCGTTCAACAAACTGCAATCCCCTCGGCTTCCTCTGGGGGCTGGTGTCAGAAAGCAACATGTCTCCATAGACCCCCATGTTAAAATCACCGACTTTACATCCTCAATAAACATGGCCTCAATCGATAGTTTCTACCCCTGCACACACTCTGAGTTTTTTTTTTTTAACTCTACTGTTTTACTATTATTAGGTAAAAATTCTCGCCAATTAGGGCACGGAAACGTTGAGTGACAGGTCTGGAGACGGCTGCTTCGAGGCCAGTGGGCGGGTTCTCAGCTGGTAAATCCAACATGGCGCTGTTCAGGCCGCCATATTTGAGTCACAAAAACGACTCCACAAAACCAATGGGTGACGTCACAGACGCTACGTCCATATTTTTTTTACAGTTTAAGGTTCTGACCTTAAGATGAAAACTTGCTAAAGCTTATGTCATTTTCCTCACCTGATACACTGCAGGGTCAACCTCCTGTTTGATGCTTGCCCTGCCCACATACGTGACGTCACACCAATGGGGGCATGGCATTTGGATTATGTGGTTTCACAGCTAGGGCTCAACATAAAAGTTTGCATTTTCACTCTTCAGGCAAGAAAATAAAACGTGTATCATTATACTGTCCCATTCAACCTTATGTCCCAATCACCCTGAATTCACCCTAATGTCAAATACGGTTCCAGGGTGCCATTCCGAAGGGCCGCCATTCTGAACGTTTACTTTAATGTTTCGGAATGCCGGCCCTTAAAGGGATAGTTCACCCAAAATTCAAATTTCACTCATTATCTACTCACCCTCATGTGGACTAAGGGCTGGGGAGAAGTCCTCCGTGGCTTCTCTGAGTTACAGCGGGGCTCCGTGCAGCACTGCATGTCCATATGACGGTTGCGAACGGGGCTCACTTTTCTTCATCCAAAAAGACACATTTGGACTGACACCCAGTTCACGGCTCCACCGGTGTCAGTGCAAATTGTGCGAGATTTACAAACAAGCTTAAAATATATATAGACTTATTTAATTTTTTTCAGAACAATTTCTCATGTTGGGGCTTCAATACAAGAGGGACATTACAGACGAGCAGGATGGAGGTATTTGGATGTTTTTTGGTGTGTCTTTTGGACGAAGAAAAGTGAGCTCTGTTCGCAACCGTCATCATCCACATGAGGGTGAGTAGATAATGAGTGAAATTTGAATTTCGGGTGAACTATCCCTTTACTTATTTTTGAAAAAGGGGCATCATTCCGAACCTGAAAAAAGGTGTGCCATTTCGAAAAGTTGGTTTAATGTGCTGTCGTAAAGCAGGTGAAGTGATTGCTGCGGTAGGATCCGCGGATCAAATCCTGGAGCGGCCGCACATTTGCATCTTTTTTGTCTTGTATATTTGCCCACTGTACATTATTAGACACACCGGCCCATGTTAACCCATTGTGTCGTTCACACACACCAGACGCGCCACCGGCTCGCGCCACTGCAGCGATCGTCTCATCTGGTCGGACTATTTTCCGCGAGCGAACGCACCAAGCTGAGCAGGAAGTCAAACAAAGAAACACGAGAGAATCCGACCCCGACCCTTCAAAATAAAACACCGCGACTGACACCTTCGGAATGGCGGCCCCTCGGAAATCCAGAATAACGGACCTTCGGAAATTTTCGGAATAGCGGACCGTCGGAATGGCAGTCCTTCAGAATGGGGGTCGCCCCCCGTCAAATGGTACATCTATCTGTGATCTATCTGATTGGACACCTGCTGTCATTTCAGTATTTGCTGTTTTAACAACCACTGCATATGTATGATGGTGGGGGGAGGGGCAGCAAAAGGTCATCAGTCAAATGCAAAACCCAAAGAAAAGGGTGTGTGTGTGTGTGTGTGTGTGTGTGTCTGTGTGTGAACTTAAAAGCCCCGTTATAATTTTCCTGGACAATTAAAGATAGCCATTGACAATCAGTGCTCTAATTGGCTGGATCGAGATTCAAATTTACGACCCCCCCTCCCTCCTGGTAAGCGAGCAGGAAGTGAAGGAGCTCTGGACTCTGGTCCATTTCTCACAGCGGACATCTTTGTTTAAAGGCTGAACGGGGCCAAATGAACCAATAGCTATTGACAAAGCATCAGTCTGCCATAATGAGCTGTTAGTTAGTGCAGTAAAGATGTCACATTAACACACAGAGGGTGATTAGAGCCAGAGCAGGGTGGGGAGCAGGAGGAGAGAGGGAAGGAAGGAAGAAGGGGAGGGAAGCCGAGAGTGGGAAACGGTGACAGATCGGTGACGTCTAAAGTTTACCAGGCCCAGTCAACCAATAACAGGCTTTCTACCTCCATTCCCCGCTCTTTCCTCCCCCCTCGTTCTTTCTCTCCGTTTCAGCTTAAATGAAAGGTGAAGGTAAATCAATGCTGGGGACTTGGTTAGTGGATGAGAGCCGGATCAGACTGGCTGCAGTGAGAGGAAGAGGGAGAAAAAGAACACTGCAAAATAAGGAGGAGGGAGAGAGAAACTTATGCCATGTGTTGTACATGGTACTAGATCCAACACCACAGCCCCTGACTGACTGGCAGCTAGCAGCTGAGCTCAGCAGGCTGCTGTTTCACTAGGATGTCTCTTCTCCACTGGTCAGACCTCACTAAGACTTCTGCTAGCAACTGGTTACATCAGCATTCACACTTTGTCAAATGACAAAGATAATGATAATGGATTGTTGTTGTGGTTTTTAGATTTTGTTCTCAAGTGTAACTCAAGGTGAAGGATCATCAAAACCAAGACAAACAGACTCAGAAACAGCTTCTACCCATGGGCTGTCAGGACATTCAATATCCACCCGTAATTACCTCCAGTCACTCATGGACAACTAGCTGGAGGCATGTGCAATACACTGTGGGAGTGTGCAATACTTGTAGTAATGTGTTTTATTATGTGTAGCATGTGTTTCTTTTATTATCTATCTATCTATCTATCTATCTATCTATCTATCTATCTATCTATCTATCTATCTATCTATCTATCTATCTATCTATCTATCTATCTATCTATCTATCTATCTATCTATCTATCTATCTATCTATCTAATTCCTACTGTTTTGTTTCGTATGGTGAGGCAATTTTCACCCCAGGTGAACAATAAAGATTTATTCTATTCTATTCTATTCTAAACATTAGACACATGTTCTGATCAGCAGTGATGTAAACGCAGCATCTACATGCCCAGCACCGTGCTGTTACAGCAGCAACACAGCAGCTACTGTATGTTTGGTCACCAATCACATGGAGAATCTCCTACTTCCATTGGAGCAACAACTCTGGGAAGAGATGTTAGCGCAGCAGTGAGCAGCCCGCTGGCTCCAGAGAGCTGCAAGTGTGTGTGTGCTCTGTAAGCAGCAGGTAAGTTTGGTGGGTAAAGAGTAGAACTAGCATCCTGGTGATTAGATAAACCTGCACCAAGACGTTTACTGCCTGTCGATGTTAACTCACATGTATACAATAATGAATATTGCGGATAATGGTAATAAGACCAAACATGTCCCCAAAAGTGTATCTGCTCATCAGTGGCCTCTAACTATCACTATGTTCAACCTTAGTAAGTGCTCTGCTCTTACTGAAATATGAATGGACTAAAATATGAATAATGCAGGAAGCTCAGCTCTCTTCTTCCTGGCCAAATGGATTGCTAAACAAATGCTGCAACATTAAACTACAAACAAATGAATCACAGAGAGGTACGAAGGTTAACAAACAATACAACTTCTCCATCACTGCTATTTATACTTCGGTAATTGGTTACTTTATAAATATACAGGTGGTGGTGGTCAGGCCTAATAGTCATTGTATTTTGCTCTTTTTTATTTTATAACGCTTTGTAAATCTATGACGTTATCACATTTTACTTTCATTACCTGAGACAGAAACACTTCAGCCAATCATAAAGTCACAGTATAAAAACTTAGTGTGTGACACGTTTGGTGTTGTGTTGGATTCAAACGGCCACGACAGATTTTTGTCTATTCCTCAGCGAAAAATTATGTAGTTTCCATCAACATAATTAAGTTTGTCTTTTATTTCTCTTGTGCTGTCCTTCCACTTCCTCCCTTCCCTCCGTCATCCGTCTTTCCTTCATTCCTTCCATCCTTAGGCTCGGCCTCTCCCTCCATCTCCCCTACATTTCCCCCCTCGCAATATGAAAACATCAATCTATACTCTGCTGTACAGACCACTGTACCCTCCCTCTCTCTGGGCGGACAGCTCTCATTCATCACACACTGCGCTATATGCCAACAATACCGATCCATCCCTCAATTTCATAATAGAGAGAGGAGGGTTGGGGTGGGGGGGTGGACGGAGATTGGAGGGAGGGAGAAAAACTACAAACTGAATAAGAGCAGGAAAAAGAGCACAAGGAAGAGAGGGGAAGAGGGAGGGACAGGGAGAATGCTTTTTACACTCACCTGTAACTGTCTATTTGAGCTTGTGCAATAAAAGGTTTTAAAGGGTTCCCTCACTCTGGAGTCTAGGTGAGGACACACAAGTCACATTCTAACATAGAGCCTGGCTTTGAATTCAAGGTTCAGTATGTTTTAGAAAAAAGGACTGAAAAACATTTCACTTCTTTGGAGTCATTCACACAAACACTGTCATCCAGGGGCAAATGGATGTGATTTCAAAATTTCTAATTCTTTAAGTTGCAAGAAATGCACTTTTCTTCAAAAACAAAGACTTTTTGTCCACTAAGACTTTAAAGGATAATTGCAGTTTTTTTTACAAGCTGGACCTTATTTCTAGCATAAAATACGATCATTTACTCACCCAGACAACTTTGGTGTCATTACAAGTCATTCCAGCCGAGAGCCACGTATATCTGTATAATGGAGTCTACAGGGCAGCAGAATGCAGCCTCTAAATAACACATTATCTGCCATGAAACTCGTTCATTTCACCAATATTTAGTTATGATACATTAGTGCTATTCCCCTCTGAGTCCGGGGTTAGCTGTTATCAACATCCGTGGTCTGTAGGTTGACCTACTGACCTCTGACCTGGATGATGTCATCTCTGAACGCTGCCCGGCTCATTCTGATAATAATGATTCCACTTCAGCATTCGGGTTCGCAACTAGTCAGAGCTTTAGTGAGTCCAGGTTGAGGAGAGGAAGCCTGTGGAAGCTGAACTTCATCCAGCTGCTAATTTTGTTCTGACAAGTCGGAAACACACAGAAACGAACCGTAGCATTAGTGGTAGCAACAAGCTGCGCCGCAGTCGGAGATGACATCATCCAGATCAGAGGTCAGTAGGTCAACCTACAGACCCCGGATGTTGATAACAGCTAACCCCGGACTCAGAGGGGAATAGCACTAGCCTATCACAACTAAATATTGGTGAAATGAACGAGTTTCACCGCAGATAATGTGTTATTTAGAGGCTGCATTCTGCTGCCCTATAGACTTCATTATACGGATATACGCGGCTCTCGGCTGGAGGTCATTTCACCAGAACGACTTGTAATGACACCAAAGTTATCTGGGTGAGTAAATGATGGTATTTTATGCCAGAAATAAGGTCTAAGTTGTAAAAAAAAAACAAAAAAAACTGCACTTACCCTTTAAGTGCTTCAGAAGGTTATCAAATATGTTTCATCATAATCCATGTAATGGAAGTGCTGCATGTAGAAAATTATTGATATGTTGATGACATTGAGAAGTCTATTCTCTGAAAAACCTTTTTTTTTTTTTAAGTGTCCACTACCTGTGGTGTCACAGCGACTCACAGTCTGGGGAAGATTTTAAACAAAGATCAATTCAATCTGCTGCTGTGTTGAGGCTCATCTGGTTTCTCTGGGTTTTGTGGGACTCCACACAGGTGAGCCCACTGCTGTGTGCAGGTCCAACTGAGCAGCATCATGCTCCGCAGCCTGTGAGCAAGGGCACAGACTCTGTCGCTGGGCGGATGCCCCCCGAGGCGGCCAATCAGAGCCGCGGAGCAGCGGGATGGAAGAGCGGCTCTGCTTAGTGCAGGTTTGATGCTCACCAAGGTCCAACGCTGCAGGCACGATATGGCACAGGCCAGGCTCAGTGAGTGAGAGTGTGTGTGTGTGTGTGTGTGTGTGTGTGGAAGTCAGTGCCAAGCTCCTTAAGGTGTCAAGCTTGGTGGGTAAAAATCAATTCCATCTCTCCCCTCACCTCTAATCCAAGACTGAAGTTTCTACTTTGTCAGTTCTGTAGTTCAGAGTTTGGAAAAACCACGAAAACATGAACCACTGAACACATCACTGTACGAATGAGAGGCCAAACATACGTGACACTACATATGCACTGACATTTCACCTTTGAAAACCCTGAACCAATCAAATGAAAGAGTAGAATAAGAGTGACATGAATGTACTTATTTGATCTCCACAGGCTCAGCTTTTGATTTCTTTGTTCTCAGCCAGGTTCAGAGCTGAATCCTACATTTGGGCTGATGTTGAAAAATGTCAATCAGTGTTTCCCAAACCACAAGACGACGTCCTCAAATGTCTTGTTTTGTCCACAAACCAAAGAGAGACTCAGTTTATTGTCATAAAGAAACAAAGAAACCAGAAATATTCACATTGAAGAAGTTGGAATCAGAGAATTTGGTCTTGTTTTCTTAAAAAACTACTCAAACCGATTATTCGATTATCAAAATAGTTGTGGATTATTGTTCAATTAATCAATAAATTGTTGCAGCTCTAGAGTCATGACAGCAAGAACAGGATGAAGCAAACATAAGCCACAAGAGGAGGCACAGTGGAGCAGTGTTAAGCATCGTCGCCTCTCAGATTCTGGGTTGATTCCTGGTCCTTCCTGGTTTATAGAACATGTATCCTGTGTGATATGAACCCCATCCAGCTTTTGCGTGTAAACTTCTACATTTCTCACATTTCTGTGTTTAAATGGCTTCTTGAATGTGCGTGTCGTCTGTACTCACATGTGTGTCTGGCCAGAGAGTAGTTGGATGAGCCTCCGCTCGTCAGGCCGAAGCCTTCGGGCGCCTGTCCCCCGGTCCGAGCCCTCGCCGCGCCCTTCGGCGGCTCGATCTCGGCGCCGAACTCTGCCCCGATGACCCCGAGCAGGACGATGGCCGTGGCCTGTTTACGCCGCTCCTCGTACGAATTGGAAATCTTCTTGGCGTTCGGCGGGAGGTTGGAGAGACAACCTGGTAGAGAGACAAACACATGCACACAGTTAACACCACTTTCTGCTTGTGGTCCCTGTTGGCTTAGCAGCATCCATCTCAGCCTTCAGTCAGAAACCTCCACACTGTGTTAGTTTGGTCATTTGATTATGTATCACTTAGAGATATGTTCTAAATACAGATTGGTTGCCTACAAGCCAAGCTTTTACTCCGCAGTCCTGATCAACAGAACAAAGGACGTCCATCTGCCACTGTGCAGACACAAAAGAAAGCTCCCTGGTAGCCATCACTTTGTCTGGCCAGTGGAAATGGCACTTCACTGAAGCTCAGTCATTAACTTGATGGAGAGAGGGAAGTTCACACCCAGAGAGACAGGAACTGATTTCTGTCAGAGAGCTGCAGGACTGCAGGCTTCAGAACCCTCATTCCCACCAGATCAACAGGCAACAACACCTGCAGTAGCTGCTTGGAGCACCTCACATTTATGATCCAACTTAAAGGGATATTTCAACATTTGTGGAAAATTTGCCCATTGCCATAATCCCTAAAGTCATAGCAGTAGGTAGAGATACGAGCTGCTCAGCTAACGCTACAGAGGCATATGGTGTTTCTTGGTTTCCCTCATCAATCTCAACAAATACACAATCCAACAACTCCAAAACGCTCTGGTGGACAAGTTGTGACCTGCACATTCACCACGCTAAGAGATAATAATGGAACGTTATGAGAGTTGTTTTCCAGGCAAATGCGTAACCGGAACTACATGTCAGACACGACTGCTGGCGGAATGATTTCAAAAGTAAGTAGTTCTGAGTATTTGCTTCATGTGTCGTAATGTTACATAATTAAACAGCAGCCGTGTCTGAAATGTAGTTCCAGTTACGAATTTGCCTCGAAAAAAAAACCTCAGTCTCGTAACGTTGTGTTATTATCTCATAGTGTGGTGAATGTGCAGGTCACAACTTGTCCACCAGAGCGTTGTGGAGTTGGTGGATTGTGTATTCAGTTTGATGAGGGAAACGTGGAAATATGGTGCAGCTCACGTCTCTGCCCCACCGATCTGAAAACAGCTTGCACCGACAATTAAAGGTAATGAACCTACTCCTAACACTATAGGGACTATGGCAATAGGGTTAGAATTTGCCAAAATGTTGAAATATCCCTTTAAAAACTCCAATTATCATGAGGAAGGAAGCAGAAATGCAAAAGCACTGCTCACTTAGAATTTCTCCACAAAGGCCTGAAGACATTTTCATTTGCCTTATTCCTCAAATTTGCCTCCTGTAAATCAACCACAGCTGTTACATGACAATGAAATAATCAAATGAAACAGAAAAGCGGAGCCATAAATCCTGCTTTCACCACACTTTACTGGATTCAGTGACTTTCTAAATGTAGATGAATGAAGAACATGGCGGTTTATTTTTGATATGTAGATACTGCTCATGAGTTTATTTCCTTTCTTTGACACTCAGAGGTTCTGGAGCTGGAAAGTGAGCGTGCGGGGGATCTTTCTTATTCTTTGTCTTTTTCCTTTTCTTTCTTCCTTTTCATACTGAAAGATGGAGAAAAAAAAAGGAGGAAAAAAAACCAGCAGGCCTGTGAGTCTCCAGTGAGCTGATAACAACTGAACAGGCACACTTCTATTGTCCTGGTATTACCCATTACTTACACACACACACTCACAGGCACACGTCTTATTGTCCTGCTGAAAGCCTTTAGTCACAGTGCAAACACACACGCACACACACAGATGGACACACACACACACACTCAGGACCTCTGGAAGGATTTTGGATGTACGTGTGCGTGTGTGTGTGTGTACTTGTACAGCTATACATGTGAGGACCGTTTGGACAAGTGAAGACATTTTGGCCGGTCCTCACTCCAAGGGCTGTTTGAGGGTTAAGACTTTATAATAACTAGGTTATTATAATTAGGTTTAAGTTAGGTTTAGAGTAATGGTTAAGGTTAGACATTTGTTTTGGATGGTTAAGGTTAGGGTTAGGGGCTAGAGAATACATTATGTCAACGAGTGTCCTCACAAAGATAGAATTACAAGGGTGAGAGTGTGTGTGTGTGGGCGTGTCCTTCAATTGTGTTCACCAAGACGACCCCAAAATAACCCCTTTTGTGTGTGTGTAACAGGGTCTGCGCAGTGGGGAAGTGCAGCAGGGATATATGAGTATGAGTGTGTGTGTGTGTGTGTGTGTGTCTAAAGAATCACAGTAGGAGATGAGGTCTCCTTACTCACCTTGGATCAAAGGCCCACATAAAAACTGTATGTACTGTATGCAACGAGCAAGCACACACACACACACACACACACACACACACACACACCGTGTCCGCCCACTGATTTTATTTCTTATTTTCTCTCTCTTTGGATGAGTGAGCACAGCATTGTTATGGATTTGTATTGCAAGGGAACAAGCCCTAGCAACACACAGACACACACAGACACACACACACACACACACACACACACACACACACACACACACACACACACACACACACACACACACAGGGCTGGATTTGTTAACATCATATGATCCTTGTTGAGCGGGACGATCACTGAAAACTGAAGAATCACAGCTCAGAGGATGAAGAGTGATAAAGAGTGACAGTGCTGCAGGTTTGAGGAAGGAGGACTGGGATTGGCTGACGGCCTCAGCAGGATTCTCCTCCCCGGTCGCAGCTCTATCCTCACACATCACACAAAGCAGCTGTTGCATCAGCTGTGTGTCACCTCACATGTAGAGGAGTTGGAGCACATGACGTAAAGATGAGTGTGGACTGATGAAGACCTGAACTCTGGCTGTCTTTACACTGCACCGTTCAAGTGGCCTCATTCAGATCTTTTCCTCTCAAGTGTCTGTAACATGAACCTATAGAATCAGATATTGACAGATCAGATTCAGGCCCCCGTTATACAGTATAAGTTGGAGTATTCTGCTGATATCAGAACACATGACACATGTCCTCCCAGCCTTCCTAGACATATTTACAGAAGAGAAAAGGTCCACTTCTTGGCTCTTGCATTCAAATGGCCGCTTTGCGCACAGAGCCCATAGCTGTCTGACTGGGAGCTGTCACCACGGTAATGGCGGCTGCTCCACTAACGGTATTCCGCCGAATTAGTGTATATGGAAATAAATCAGATAAAAATCCGGATATCTGCCAATACGTCTGCAGTCTAAACAGACAGATGGGATCTCCCCTGGCAACCAGAGATGGACAGAGTACTCCACCCCTGTACATGAGTAAGAGTACAAATACTACTAGTCAAAATGTACTCCGTTACAAGTAAAAGTAGCTCAGTCCACATGTTACTCGGGTAAGAGTAAAAAAGTACTTGCTTTTAAAGGTACTTAAGTATCCAAAAGTACATGCATTTAAATGTACTTTAAGTAAGAGTAAGAGTACATTTCTTATTTTTCACATCAATGAATTACTATCATTTTTTCTAGATGAATGTAAGGAGCTTTTAACTCTTGTTTCTGAGAATGAACTCTTTAAAACCAGCTGCACTGATGTGCTGCTTTTACTGTAGAACCACAATGTTCTATAAAGCTGCAGAAACACCTAGAAAAACAAGTAAAATGAATGGGATCATAAGAGGACAGCAGTTGTCATTTTCACGACTCGCGGTATAGTTTTGAGTTGACAAACGCAGTGGAGAGCGTAGCTACTTTGGCGGTATCCTCATGGGGAGGGAGGACGTAGATCCCAGTGGAGAACTGCACTGTGATAGGTTTCCTTCTCTGACAAACACAGCTTGTGTCCAATAGGATTTTAGAAGAAAAAAAAGAGTAGACCTGAAAGTAACGAGTACTTTTCAGCCTTCCTAGAAATTAACTCCAGTAAAAGTAAAAATATTAGCCATGGAAATGTATTCAAGTAAGAGTAATAAGTACCAGAGAAATCTAATACTCAAGTAAAGTACAAATCCTCTGGATATGTACTTAAGTACAGTACTCAAGTAGATGTACTCCGTTACTGTCCTCCTGCTGGCAACGTGTGTCCTACGTCATCAATGATCATATTCATTTGTGCCCACACGTCTCGCTGAACCTCTGTAGCCTGTGATTGACACGTGATGACCTGGACTACGGTGGCCAGCTGTGGCCAGCTGTGGTCACTGTCACAGGAATAATTACACCCTTTCATTTTCATGGTATCCGTGCGTCTGTTTCTTTCCTCACTAGTTCTTGTTTTCATATAACATTCATTTCTTTATATATATATACAGTATATATATATATTGGCTTTTTTTGCCTTTATTTGATAGCACAGTGAGATAGACAGGAAAGTCACTGTCACTGTCAGCTGCTCATCTCACAACATGCAGCCACTTCAATCAAAAAACACAGATCCAGGCATACAATCTGAATGGTGCATCAGGGTGCAGTGTAAAGACGGCAGTGTAAAGACAGCAGTGTAAAGACGGCAGTGTAAAGACGGCCTCTGTGAGCAGCTTCATGCTCATCAGCACAGTGGGATTCCTGTTCTAGGTATACTGTACAGTAGTTCCCATCAGCAAAGCCAGAGCCTCTCTGAGCCACACCTCCACCCGGATGTCAGGATTCTTCTGCTGAGTCTACGCTGTCAATGTACAGACATTATTCCATACTGTTTAGTATTATTGGGTGATAACTGTATCACTATTAGACATCATTGGATAGTTTCACAGATGTGTCATGTGACTAATGTAATATTCCACTGGCGCTTTAAACTTGATGCTGGATTTCATTTGTAGGATTTAATTAGCAGGATGTTCTTCTGTTTAGTGGCTAATTATCATGAACACAGTCAAATATAAGAGGTGTGATAGTTCTTCTCCAAAAACAAACAAAAAACTGTGAAGATACACGTATACAAAGAAAAACGGAGCAACAAAGATGATAAATGAATAAGAAAACAACAACATGGATCCTCAGGAACACTACATTAGAAATGTATTAAGTCTCTCAGTGATAGATGACTTGTAAGAAAATAAAATGTTTGTTCCTCAGTCCATTTTTCAGACCTGAGGAGCCTCTACCCCCATATTTCCATACTATATCCCGGTGCTCTTTATAATGAGATTGCTAAAGGCCAGCTGTCATTTGGAAGAAGGCCCAGCGGCCAATTCTGATAAATGGATTACAGATGGCATCCATCCCCCGGGCCAGACTGGGCCAGTAGATAACAGAATTAGAGATAGACTCCCTAGCAGAATTACTAAAAAGTTGAGATTTACAGAGAAAAGGAGAAAGTAAAGAGAGGAAGAGACAGAGAGAGAGAGTACAATAAGTGTGTTCCCTTCTCGACTGAGAGACAATGGATTTCATTTCTCAGTGTAGAGGGCAAGGGTATAGTGACGCAAGGGTGAGTATGTGACCTCATTACTCATAATCATAATCAATGAACCTTCTGACACCTGAATAAAAATGGCTGCACATGATCTAATCATCTGGAAGATCAGAATACAGTAGAGGTGAGGTGGGAACCAGGCAGTGCAGCACAGAAAGAGATTTCTAACACCTCTGGATAGTTGATGTTGAACAGGCGGTGTCATCACACCAACAGTCACTAAGTGGTCCATACTTCTTTTTTTTGAGTAAATACATTTTTTTTTTTTTTTTTTAAACCAGAACCAATCTGAAGCAGATTCAGCCTGGTGAGCTGTAATAAGACTGTCACTTCCATTAGATAATCTCTATCACTTTTTATAATCCCGTTTTTTTTGGACAGTGGTCATGCTAATATTTAAAATGCATGAGAACTCAAAGCCCATTGTGTTACATGTACCTGCAGAATCCTCCCACAGCATGCATTCACAAAGTATTCAGACCCTGTCCCTTTTTTCTCCCTTTTATCTTGTTGCATTGATTCTATTTAAATGACTGCAGCACATTCAACCAAACAGAATATGAAAAACGTGAAGGTGTCTGAACACCTGTATATGAAATGAGTAATAAATGTCATCAGCTGCAGCATTGTGTATGTGTCTCTGTCTGTGATGAAGGTCAAATGCCCTGGCACCTCCTACTGCAGCAGGAACTAAGTGGTTTTGGACTATATGTCTAAAAGTCTGTGGACAGATTTTGTGAGTGCAGCAACATTACAACCATAACACAGTCACAAAACTGTTCAAGTGTACAAGTGTGGTTCAGATCATAATGCAGGGGGAGTGTGGAAACCCAGAGTACTGTGGCTGGTGTGATTCCACTCAACTAATACCGTAACTGCAGATAATTAAGCAGCAGCTAAATGACTTTAGTTTAGGGAGCTGATCTGAGTGCAGCTTCCTGAGCAGTGGTCTGCTCCAGCACATCTCTCTCTCTTAGCTGCTAGAAAACATTAGCTACATTTACAACAAGTCATGTTAATTAGCTGCTTCTCATCACTACCTGCGTATTAAAAGGGATAGTTCAACATTTTTGGTAAATTTGCCCTACCAACTGAGCTAAACACCGCTCAGTTGGTAGAGCTGCCGCCCCATGTGTTGAGGCTATAGTCCTCACTGCAGGCGGCCCCGGTTCGAATCCCGCATCGAGCGGCCCTATCCTGCGTATCTCCCCCCCCTCTCTGCCTCCCATTTCCTGTCTCTCTCTCAAGTCTCCTGTCCATTAAAGGTGAAAAAGCCCCCCAAAATATACTTAAAAATAAAATAAAATAAAAAATCACCCATTGCCATAATCCCTATATTCATAGGGGTAGTTTAATTACCTTTAATTACCGGTGCATGTTGTTTTGAGATCAGCGGGGCAGAAACACGAGCGGCTCAACTAACACAATGGAGGTGAACGGTACAGGTCCACTGTCCCTCATCAAATACACAATCCAACAACTCTAAAACACTCTGGTGGACAGACAAGTTGTGACCTGCACATTCACCACGCTATGAGATAATCATGTATAATTATGTAACATTCCAACATATGAAGCAAATACTAAGAACTACTTGCGCTTTTGAAATCACTCCGCCCAGCAGCCGTGTATGGAATGTATGCGTTGTGGAGTTGTTGGATTGTGTGTTTGATGAGGGACAGGGGACTACTGTTTCTACAGTTACCTGAGCAGCTCGCGTCTCTGCCCCGCAGATCTCAAAACAACATGCACTGACAATTAAAGGTTATGAACCTACTCCCATGACTATAGGGATTATGGCAATGGGTGAATTTGCCAAAATGTTGAACTATCCCTTTAAGATCCTCTGTTAATGACATCAGAGTTAGTAGCTCCACAGGCAGAGGGCTATTTGATTTCACTGCAGTGATATTACTGCATCAAGTAGACTAACCCCGTCCAGTGAATGAAGCCAGGTGCAAAATCAATTCACTTCACTTCACTTCACAGCGGGGGACGCTCTCCACCTGTCGCCATGACAGCACCATTGAGATCTTTTTGATCTCAATGAGAACATTTTGATATTTAATTATACTTAAATTTTTCAGTTAAAGCAGAAGTAAGCGATCTGGTGGTTTTGTCTAACTTCCTGTCAGCAGATGGAGTTAGCAGTCCCCGCCCTCGTCCCTACGTCACCACATTCAGGCGCATCCCTTGGCTGCACACACAGAGAAGACCGCCCCTTTATGCCGTTCTCTCTCCTCATTGGATAAAGGTTGTAGGATACAAGGAAAGTTTTCTCCTCGGCTTACAGCAGAGCAGAGTGACTGACAGACCCGTGTTTCAGACCAAACACTCTAAATAAGTGTTAAATGCTGCTGTCACGAAGGAATTTCCCCCTCGGGGATGAAATAACGTATAATCTAATAATCTAAGTGATTGCCGTCGGAAGATATAACTATTTAAGACTTATATTAATACAAACATTCCGCTTACTTCTGCTTTAAGTCTATTAAAATTGTTAGGAGGAAAAGGAACATGGGGGGGCTGTGGTTAGTCAAGTTAACTAAGGGTGCTATAGTCTCCTTATGAGAAGTTCCTTTTACATTGTAATAGCTGCCTTACACAAGGGAATAAAGACACTGGATATGTATTGCCCCTCTAAGTGCTGAGGTAGAGCAGCATCCTCATGGACCTCTAGATAGGTACCAAATACATCCAGAAATAAAATGATGGACATGCCTTATGGCTGTTTTCCTTTTCATAATAAAAGTCCTTTGAAAGAGCTGAAGATGCCCTGGACTCTCATCATCCTGGAGACGTGAGGTTTTCCGTGGACGGTCAGCAGGTAGCATCACTTCCTGCCTGTACCTGCTGCCTCTCCGCCTGTGTGGATGCACTGATTGATTTTTGAAGCCTATTGATCTGTTTCCTTCATGACCGGCAGATCTATTATAATAACATTGTATCTAAATCCTATTTGTTGGCCAACCTACTCCCAAACATAACCCAATAAACTAAAGAGGGGGATGGACGAGCTCCCCCTCGCAGCTCGCCTCTGCTCGGCTAAATCTTCATAAAAAACCAGGAATGAATCGGGATAAAAAGGCTTTCTGGCTGAAATGACATTATCCAGAAAGGAAGGGATCTATTAAAAAGGCCAGGATGGTGTAATGCAGCAACCTGTGGAGTCCATGCAATTACTGTAAAATATGAACTTCTCATCAAAAAGAGAGGAAACACAGAAGGACAAGGAGCGCTGTCACCTTTAAGAAAAACTTACATTATACAGATTTATACAGGGAGGGGTCACAAAGTCTGACAACTCTTTCCTAGACTTATATATAGCAGCAGGAAAACATAGAGAAGATGTTTGTAATGACCTACAGCACATTTATGAAGAAATGTGTCCTAAAATTAGATCTGCTCTGAAACATGAAACCAAATGTGAACTAATCACAAATACGGGCTGGAAAAAGAATATGCTAGTACAGGCTAATGGCTTTAACTAAAGCTAGCTGAGTCCAGTCAATGACATCAGACATCTCACAAGACTTGTGATGACGAGGTGTTGATGACGGAGATGACAGGGTCACAGAGTCATCTCTAAAGAGTTCAGCTCTTCATCAGTCCACACTCAGACAAACTGTTAACTGAGCTGATCCAGGACCAGTTCTGAGTAACAGTTAAAGGCTCAAAGGAAAACCTGGAGCTGGGTAACAGGAAGTGGAGCAGTCAGACCAGACCTGAGTCACATTTTATAACCAATTCATAAAACTAAAATGTTTATTGATAAAACTGTTCTTTCAATTCTAAATAAGTCAAAATAAGTTTTCTTATTTTTTTTTAACATGACCTGACTTCCAATGACAGAATAAGTGTGGACCATTGCTATGAGGGACAGATAGAAAAGATGGAATTAAAGCATGGGAGCAGGAGAGTAAAGAGATGGCTGGAAAACAAAGGCAATGTGCTAATAGAACATACGTACATAGAAGGAGAGAAACAATTAGAGCAAACTGTGCAAAGGGAAGAAGAGACAACAGGATGATGGAGAAAGATAGAGTAAGAAAAGGATGAAGAGGAGAGAAACAAAACAGAGGGGTGAAGACGGACCAAACCCAGGATGAAAGAGGAGCAGAGCTGATTTCTTTGTTTGAAAAGCAGGATCAATAGAAGAGCACACGGGCTCAGCTCCACCAATTAACTTCACATTCAAATCAAGCTGCTGTCATCCACACAGTCACAGCTGCTCATTGACCAATAGATATACACAGTCCACTGTCTACTGTCCACAGTGTCTTCATCATGGCTGGCTCTACCACACACACCTGTCTCCTAACTACACTGAGAACATTTTTTTAATAAATATAAATTCTATTCTAAAACAATCATCTTTATATCATAATTTAAGTTTCACTATTAAGTTTTTATATTATTTCCAATAATAGGAGCTATACAGTAAGTGACAAAATGTCTCTGGATTTTAAATCATTTGGTAAAAATTGAAGTCAGTTGTCACAGAGAAATAAAGAGAGGAGGATCTGTTCATATTAACTGTGTATATGTTTAAGTGTGTATGCAGGAAAACTGTGAATTATCTTCTTTATATGTAATTGTAGAGGATATCAAACCAATAACCCCCCCCCCCCCCAACTCTGCAACCCCACCAGTTCCCATCATGCACCTCAGCTCTGCCTCCATTGGTAATCAATGGAAGACTGGTAAAACCTGATCACCAGGGAATGAGGGAGGGGATCAATACCAGCAGGAAACTGATGTGAGAACGATGGAGGGAGCAGGAGAGAGGGAACGACAGAGTAAAGCTGTGAGAAAGAAGATTTAGGCAAAAAAAGTCAAAGAAGTGAACAAACAAAGCAAACAAATACAACAAGTCCTTCCAGCTCTGTGGATGGAGACCAGGTTCTTTAAAACAAAAGCGTGGGTGGGGGAGGAGAGGGTGAACGCTGTCCTTACAGCAAATGTCAAGAGACAGAAAATCTGGAGAAATAATTGAAAACACAATTAAGTTGATAGAGAAAAAAGATTTGAGTCGTGAAACGGCCGCTGCCCTCCAAGCAGCCCCCGTCCATCTGAAGGTTAAGTGTATTTGACCATCTGAAGACACAGACGGAGGAGCTATCTGCTCACTGCAAACACAACGCTTCAATTAAGACGGTGCAGCAGAGGGCTGGGGGGGGGGGGGGGGGGGGGCAGGAGATACCACAAACTAACTGCACACAAGTTTGTAGGACGGGACCAGACAGAAACACACCGCTGCTTTAACCGTCCTCCACTCAGGTCCTGTAGGTCTCTGTCCTTCACACAGTTTCCTCTACATCCACTACAGACCAGGTCCAAGACCAGCGCACAACATCCTACAGTAAGCTGTGAGGAATCAGACACTTTCTGTCATGGTGTGTGTGATGGTAGGTAGATGCTGTTTGTTTTTCACTTGTGTGTGAGTTCTTGGTTACATGTGTAACCAAGGCTCCTGTAGGAATAGTCCTGCTTGAGCCAGACCTCCTCCTGGCTCCTCAGGCCACTGTGCTGCCTGGTCCAGATCTGTGTCTTGCTACTGTCTCTGAGCTCTTGGGGCAGTTCCTTTGATCTCATGGATCTATGTTGCTCTGATATGAACTATGAGCTGTAAGGTCTTATTTACACAGGTGTCAGGTGTGTAGCTTTCAAATCATGTCAGAACTACTGGATTTAATTCAACACAGCTGGACCCCAATGAAGGACCATCTCCATCTCAAAGAACCATCTCAAAGATGAACAAAAGAAAGTGAAAGCGGCACCTGAATGAGCTACATAAGTGTCACAGTGAAGGGTTTTTTTTTTAATTAAAGGGACAACGAGGAGTTTTGGAAAAGCAAAGTGTTTTCACACTACATTTATGAGCTTCTGCGCGCACCTCGTCATGTTTTCATTCATCAATAATTAAAGTCAGAAGTTCAAAGACGATCAGATACCGTCGTAGTTCCGACCATAAATGGCGATTCGGCGGCGTTATTCTCATGACTCGCCGGGCAGCGTCCGCAAAACCGAAAGTAAAGAAACGCTGGTCGGCTCGCCCAGCATTTCCATCACCACTAATAATAACAAAATAACAATAGAGACAAAACGATATATTTATCGAAAATGGGCCCATTAACAAGTGGTAACGTAGATTCATCCACATTAATATGAGACTTTTTTATTGTCGCAGAATTTTTCGTTCTGCCAAATGGAGAAACTCCTTGTTGTCCCTTTAATTTGCAAAAATGTCTAAAATTCTGTGTTTGTGCTCATGATGGGGTGCTGAGTATAGATTGATGAGCAAAAAAATGATTGTGGGGGTGATTTTAACATAAAGCTGCAACGTAACAAATGGTGAGAAATGGAAGGGGGTCTGAATACTTTCTGTACCGACTGTATATCAGCAGTTCCTGTGACAGTTCCACCCAGAAGGAACTTGAACTTTGTAGTGGTGGAAGGTCAAGGTCACTGTGACCCGTTTGAAACACTTTACAGTCACAACTCAACCTGAACCTGCAACTAGTCTGAGTGGAGGAGACGGAAAACCATGAGGAGATGATTCCAGATTTTCATGGTATTTGTGCAGCAATTTTCCAGCAAACCACGAATCATAGTTGTGGTTTGTGTTCAGCACACAGCCAGCCTACTTTAACTTCAACAACTCAACAAAACATCCTTCAGCTGCAACAGCCTCTCCAGTCACACTGGAGGAACACTTTCCTCCCTGAGCCGCTGTGAGTTGTCAGGTGGGGGTGATGCCAACTTTTTTTTTCTGAGATCACTTACTTTTTGCACTATGTCACTTTGTACAAATGTATTCAAGAGTCACTTTCCTTTGTTGACTAATAAATAGGCTTCGATGCAGTAGGACTTTACTGTGACTTCTATTCTCAGAGACAGTGTGAAAGCACAGATTGGTGAGCTCTCCACAGCCCGAGGCCTTTATATGTTTTCACCCTGCATTATGAATTAAGTCTTTGTTTTGCAGTTTAATTTGCGAGGCGACAGGTTGTTAATCCAGCCGGTGTTCTGGTCACTCTGTGGCTGTCACGTTCAGGCCGTTATTGGAGCGGGCCGGGGCTGAGAAATGGCACTGGATGTTAATTTCCCTAATGCAGAGACGGTGGACAGCCTCCATCACAACGCCGCTTCATAAAGAAGGAATTATTTTTATTAAAGGCTCCACAGCTTGGTCGCACGCTCCTCGCTCATAGGAGAATCGAAGCCGTCTGACTAAATTAGATTTCGACTACACCAAATGAAAAGCACCACAACTTAGAGTGAGGAAAGAAAAGAAAATGATCCTCCCATCACGGGGAGGGAAAGGGGGGGGGCTGGTGGAGGGGACACACACTTGAGTCCTGACTCCATTATATTAGTGCATCAATACACAGCACAACTCATTACAACAACAGTTGATGCATATCTTGTCTGAATGTTGGTTCTCCTGACAGGTTCATATCTGAACTTTCAGGTTTTTATGAAGCTTAAGAGACGACTTAAACTCAGTTTGTTATTCCTGTTAGAAGTGAAGGTTTCCAGCTAAAACACTGATATCAACTGAGGCAGCTGATGTTTTTTAAATTAAATAAAGAAATACAAACTAAACTCAGAAGCTTTATACTGTATATATAAATATATCTAGGAGACAAAACACAGGTCAAAGAAATTCTAGCTTTTTTGCCCAAACTATAAATGTGGAACTGTATCTCCCAAAATATGTCATAAAAGTAGGACTGAAAGGTTCTGGAGGAAATGTAACAGAACTTCAGTTCAGAGTGGGTAGTTCACAGAGCAATGCTTCCATAAATTACCTTTCACAATAAAACATGTATTACACATTTATTTACATTTTATTTAGATTTTCTAAATGTGCTAAAAATCTAAAATCTGATCAGTAAAAAACATTTTCTATAAGAAAATGAGAGAGGATCTGAGTCAGTGAGAGCTGCCGTGCTGCTGTGCTGCTGAGGAATAAAGAAGAACAGCTTGATGACAGATTTATGGCTTGTTGCGCCGAGTCTTAAGTATCGGATCAATTCAAGATGTCTGACAGTTAATCTGACCTGATTAGATACAACAAGCTGATCTGTGTAGTGAACAGCCAAACAGCCGGAGAATATCTGAACTCAATATTTTGCTGACCTGAGTCGCTGCTGACAGTCAAGTAGAGGAGGCACAAAGGAAGAAAACGGAGACATGAGGGAATGTGAAACTAACTTCACACTGACTACAAACGCCCTGGTTTGTTTTTGTTGTCCTTGAAATGTACTTTAGCTCATGTTGAAACCACTCGGTGAAACACTATTTACATCTGACAAAAAATACAGAAGAGTAGTTAGGGAAGGGATGTTCACCTTGACCTTGGACAAGACCTTGACCTTGGAAAATGTTAATGAATTCATCCTTGAGTTCTAGTGAATGTTTGTACCAAATCTGAAGAAGTTTGTCAATGAGGTTCTGAGATGTTGTGTCCATGACGATGGGACAGATGCACATCCCAGGAAAAAACAATCAGCCTGCAGCTCTGACTGCCGCCGGCATGGAGGAATAAAAATCACACAAACAATGACATTATGCAGGTTTGGGCTGATCATCTCATTTGCATTAGTCAGGATTCCTTCTCTGTCCCTCTCTTCATCCCATTATCTCATTTCCATTTAAGCCGATTAGCGTGTGTGTTTTCTGTGTTGTGAGTGTCTGCTGAGAAGAGGATCTGAGTCTCTGAGGTGAAAACTGAGCTCCATCCTAATCAATGTGACCAGTATTAAGAGATGAATCTGTCCACAGGCATGAAAACTCCATATTAAGGCACTACATGGACTAACTGTCTGTGTCCTTCTGTAGGTCTGTCTATCTGATTGATCCGAATTTGAGACTTTAAAGAGAGTTCTGTCAACATCAGATATTAAATTGTGAGTTCATGTGTGCCAGAATCTCCCATCTCTGATATTGAACAGCTCACCTTGTGCATGCACCTGTTGGCTTTTAATGCAACTACAGTCTGTTCAGGATTATGAAGAGAGCTGAACTTGGGGGGGAAAAACAACTTGAATTTATGGAACTTAACTTTGCCTCTTCAAGCAAAATCAGACAGGTGCTGTATTGTTGTTTTCAATGAGATATACGTATTTTTTCCACCGGTTTTTATTATCTACTGTCTGATTATGGTGTGGGAGGAGTTTGATACATGCAGCCCTGCTGCTGGATGACTGATTTTAGCCTTGTGAGCCATATGAACCAGCTCTCCACTGGAGCAGAGCCAGAACCAATCACCAGCTCCACAAGATGGAGTTAAGACTCAGTCCATGGGATGAGAATCTCACGGTGGAGGTCGTGAGGATTTTTCAGCAGTATCAGCAGAACCTTCAAATTAAAACACCTGCATATAGCACTTCATAAATACATCACTGCTCTGTCCAAAGCACTCCATGTGAACATAACAAAAGCGGAGACTGGTTGTGACCATGCCAACCTGCTATGCTACTATACTAGAAGTAAGGGATAATGCCCGACAAGGTGTCCATTATCAGAAATTAATGGACGACGCGGAGGCGTGAACCGGTTGCTTCCGGAAACGGTTGCTTTTGCGTAGTCCATTCATTTCTGATAATCGGACACCTCAAATGGCATTATCCCGCTTAGACCATGGTCACTTACGAAATAAATAAATATTAAATGAATTACTAATACTTTAATGTTGTTTTACTGTTAAAATCATACGTCTTTCACAATAAGTGACTGAGCGGACTATTTAATAACTCTCGTCGGCGATAAAAGAAAGAAAAGAGGGACCGGCTGTGACCGCAGTGTTCAGCCAGTGACTCTACACAAAAATATGCATTAAAACCTCAACAAATAACTTCAAATGTCTAAATTCTAACCGTTTAAGACGAGGGCTGCCATGTTTTGATGCTGTCGTGACGTCAAGTCGGAAAGTCGGAGCTCTGATATGATACCCGAGTTTCCGACCTGTACTTTCCGAGTTCGACACCGTTCAATTCATTTTTTACAACTCGGAGCTCGTTTTTTTCCGACTTCCGAGTTGTCTTGAACGCAGCATTAGAACGTAATCAATTTGACCAGAACAGCCAATCAGAATCGAGTATTCACCTAGACCATGGTATAACTATGCAATATACAGCTATGCTATGCTATACTATACAGTACTATACTATGCTATGTTATACTATTCCATGCTATATTGGGCTATGCTTTACTATAGCCTACTCCTGTACTATGCTATGCTGTACTATGCTACGCTTTGCTATGTTATACCAGAGTATCTTTGGTTATAGACCTTTTCAGAGAGTATAAACAAATACAGGTGTTACCAAGGATACTAATTAAGGCTCCATTCCATTTAGTGTACCAGAGCGTTTTCTAATGAGCCACACCTGTCTTTGTTTATACTCTCTGAAAAGGTCTATACTATGCTATGCTACTTGTATGTTATGCTATGCTATGGTTTACTATACTATACTATACACTAGGCTACACCATACAGTATGCCATACAATGCCTGGTTATAGCTATCATACAAAACCATACTGTATACCATAACATAACACTGTATTGCACAATACTATAATATATCATAACTGCATGAAGTCCAAATTCATTCTCTGCTAAATTCAAAAAAGCCTTTCATATCACACCATCTTATAGTATATTATACCAATAGAATATTCTAGCCTACTCTATACTGTACTTCAGTGTACCAAAACCAAGCGCCTCAATGTCTGATATGACTGTTTCTGTTCCAAAGACACCAAAAATACATTCCTGTACATTTGTTCTATTTGGACAATAACTTGACTCCTGTCTCTAATAGAATCATTGTTCCATCCAACAGCTGGGTCCCTGCCAGTGTAAAGCAGCAGAGAATCATCAGAAACAATCAGAGCAGCTCGGAACATTTATCTCTCCATAAGTTCAATCTGTTCTGAGGAGAAATGTGATCTGACCCAAACGACCTCCAGGCTCTGATATTAGATTAACAGGGGAGGCTAGCATTTCAGCTAACCAAATCACAACGGGGCTAATGACACCGGGAGGTGAGGGTCAGCTTGACCTTTGACATCTGACTGTGCTGCTGTGGACAACGGGGGACAGAGGGATGAGGAAGAAGGCCGCGAGAGAGAGAGATGGAGAAAGAGAGGGGTGAAAAGGCAATGGAGAGGGAAAAGGAGATCCCATGTTCCTTTTTAAAAACTGTGTTTGTTTCCTTGCTTCCTTTCCTTTGTTCCTCCAACAAAGAGGATGAGACATTCCTGTGAAATTAAAAACATATAGGTAGGCCTACTGTATTGACTCTACTGAGCATAAATGATAAACATATCATTTAACTGAATATGTATTTTATGAATGATGTTAGGTAGATTGTTTTCTACAGGTATCCACCTACAGTTTAATTTCACATCTTATTAGCTGGAATCAACCAGCTGATCATGTCTGTTCTGCACCATCTTGAATCCTTAAGAAGATAAAATGCCTGCCAGCTGAGGGACAGTGTGTGTAGGAGGGGGTTGATGACCTTTGACCTCCCTGTGGTCAGCCTCTCCATCAGAGGAGGAGACATGATACTCTCTCAATTAGTGGAGGCAGTCTTCCCTCTAGTGTAGAGCCGCCTCACTGTCCCCGGCTCACACACTCAGCTTTTAATGACATTCTTAAGATCTTTTGTGTTCAACTAAGATCTAGTACACAAAGGCAAAAAAGCACAAGTGAGTAATGTAAACAAGCACACACATCAGCTGACTCAGCCGACAGTAACACATCCAATCCTCAGGTCTGAGGGAGTGGAACCGGAGAGTGTTTGACCACATGAGCAGTTCATCGATTGTTGACACAGCTCTAGTTCCTGTACGTGGTGTGATTAACAGACACCTCAAATTTCCAATGAATATTAATTAGTGAATAACTAATGACCAGTAGACTGTTAAAAAACTCATTATATAGGCTACAGTCCAAACACACACACAAAATACTTATAAATATTTTTTTTTAAAAGACAGAAAAAGAAAAAAGAAACTATTCTACGTGCCTGTTCACACTTGACTAAGGGTTGCCATTAGATTAAAGCAGAAGTAAGCAGAATGTTTGTGTTAATATAAGTCTTAAATAGTTGTATCTTCCGACAGCAATCACTTCTATAGAGTGTTTGGTCTGAAACACGGGTCTGTCAGTCACTCTGCTCTGCGCAGCATGTCAGGACTGCTGCGCTTCATGACCAAAGCCTCACAGGATTGAAAAGAAGCTGCAGACAGCGGGTATGAGCCAGGCTGCAGCTCACATGATACACACAGATCCAAACACAGCACTGGTCGCTGGTCAACCGGCATTTCTTCAACACATCAACACGTATAAACATTAGAATTGTGTTGTATGTTTTGTTATTCTTATGCCACCTTTAAAGGTCCACTGTGTAAAATTGGGGAAAATCGTGACATCAAGCGTTCAGATTCCAGTTCGCAGCGCTCGCTCGCTTGCACTCACCCCTCCCGTCGGCAAAGTGACGGTGTCCTCCGAGGACCAAATTCTTGTTTACCAGGACTGGGACGACTGGGAGTATTTCAGGAGCATGGAGCCATGAGGTGAAGATCTAAACCATGTTACCATATGTCTGCTGTTTCCTCCTTCTTCTTCTTCCTTGCTTTATTTATGAACACCAAACTCTAGATCTTCTGTTCAGGTTGCCATACAAACATGGGGGTGCAAGATGGCCACACTCACTAAATCAAGACCCCAGCTATATGTATATACTGTATATATAAAAGAAGAATTATAAGGATACGAAAACCAAATGAATTTTATTTTATAGCGATTATACACTTATACAGTAGTATATTCAGATTTTGCCAATAAACCTTGTTAATTATTACTAATTCATCTGTTATGTTAATCTGTTGGTCGCTTGTCAGTGACGTCATATCCTCTGTGTGTTTGTCTGACAGAGCCTCTAAACTGACTTTTATCTCTCCACACACACTCTTTACACCTGGTTTTTGGAGAAGGAGGAGGAGGAGGAGGAGGAGGAGGAGGAGGAGGAGGAGGAAGTCCCTGTCCTCTGTAAAGTGTTGGTGAAACACTAACTTTCAATGTAAACCAGTGTTTGTAGCCACTGACACTGAGGGAATCAAACCAGGAGCTCTTCTCATCCCACATCAACTCCAGTAGCCATACAACTGTCTCACGTCCTTCTCCTTATTCTAATAATAATAATAATAATAATAATAATAATAATAATAATAATAATAATAATAATAATAATAATAGTAGTAGCTCACTGTCTCCATACAGCATTTTTTTAATGTCAGTTTATAATAATTACTGTAGGCTACTTTGATGCTTTGGTAACAGTTAATTTGACCAACAAAATATATCAGCTGTGATTCAATAACTGTGTGTGTGTGTGTGTGTGTGTGTGTGTGTGTGTGTGTGTGTGTGTGTGTGTGTGTGTGTGTGTGTGTGTGTGTGTGTGTGTGTGTGTGTGTGTGTGTGTGTGTGTGTGTGTGTGTGTGTGTGTGTACATCCTAATGACGTCCCCTGACACTGCAAGGGACATAATTACAGCTTGCACACGTTTGCACGCACTCACACTCACATAAGAGTGAGTGAATGACAGAGACAGTACCCTGAGGTGATAAGTCTATCGCCGTGGTAACAGCCTGCAGCCAAGTGATTCTGTAGCTGTTGACATGTCCGTCTCTGTTCCTTTGTCCCCTCTTCTCATCTCTTTTCCCCGCCTTTTCTTTCCTTGTCCTCTCTTTTGCCCCCTCCATTACTTCTTCTCCTCATCTTCTCTGCTAACAGAGAGATGACTAATAACACCACAACTCTTACAATTTTGCCTTGCCTTGCTTGAAAAAAAAAAACATAACTTTATTCATGCTCACCACTCACATATGTGAGACATCAACTTCTGATAACCTCCTCTGTCAAACCATAAGTCCCAAATATATTAATATTAATTAATCTAATACATTTTATTTAAAATCTCAGAAGCTGAAAGTTTTAATAATTTTTCATGCGAGAAAGTAAGGGTTTAGATCCCCAATGTGCGGTTAGTTTATCCAAATGACGGCTGTTTAGAAGTTTGTTCTGCGTTGGGAGAAGTGCAGCTCCAGCGAGGCAGAGGAGCGGAGAGTGACTCGTCAGCAACCCGCCTGCAGCTGCTCGTTAACCGGTCAAACTACGTTGCCATGCCGCCGGAGGAAACGATCGGTAATTAACTTACCTGCAGGTTTGTAGAGGTTTACCGCCGACTGGTTAAATTCTTTTTAGGAGATAAATGTTGGTCTCATTGATGAAATCTAACATTGTGGCAGTCGTATTAGTTTGTTTGAATGAAAAGTGAAGCTTCACACAGAGCAGCAGCAGCTTTGCCCCGGGGCTCTGTAGCCTACGTACACAAATCACCACATTTGCATCAATAAATACATGTTTCACAATGAACCGATAAAATGTTGTTTTATTTTATTAAGTTATAGCCTATAACATGGTTCCGGCTCTGTCCTTCCTGCGTCCAATCAATGCGCGCCTCATTACATATTAATACAATGAACATCCGGACCAGTCAAAACCTCGCGCCTACTCTCACGAGAGAAAGTTGCCGTATGAAAAAGTGCCAGAACGAGCTCTATGTTTGATTAAAAAAAAAAAATGTTTCCAATAAGTTTTAAGAATTGATTCAAAGCAATTTAAGGGGGACTGGATACGTAAAAAACCAGGTGATGACTCCTTTAACTAATGAAGACTCAATAAAAGCTCAAAGTCAGGAGGGTCAGGTCTAATGGATACCTGAGATCATTTGTTCCATCAGCTGTTAAATATCTGAATCAGCTGGAGTTGATGATTTGCTGTGATAACAACTTCGCAGATTGTAAGGCGTAATTTTATTTGTATAGCCCGTTTTTACAAACAGTTTGTCTCAAAGGGCTTTACATGGCATCGTAACAACATCCTCTGTCCTTAGACCCTCACATCCACTGAGGAAAAACTCCATGGAAAACCCTTTTAACAGGGAAAAATGGGAGAAACCTCAGGGTGAGCAACAGAGGAGGGATCCCTCACCCAGGACGGACAGACGTGCAATAGATGTAACTTGCACTTTTTACGTAGTAATATTTATGATGTATTCCTATCTATTTACTATTGTGCCTGCCAATAGCTGCTGTGTATCAAATTGCCCCTTGGGGGACATTAATGATTAATCAATCAATCAAAGTCATTGATCAATTGTTTAATCTTTCCATTTTATATCATCATATGACAGGACATCAACTGGAACTTGGGACAATTTTATAACATTTTATATTTACATAAATAATGTTGCTGACAGACTCCTGAATGACTTATGAAACCTATAACGCTATAATATGTCATTGAAAAACAATGTATTTCTTTCTTATTGAATAGACAGAAACTGGAGTCACGGCTTCACGGTGGAGACCTCAGCGTCTCCCAAGAGGAGCTCCAGGGATATTGCATTCACAAGACCAAAACCTTGTTTTGTGAGGTCACTGTGACCTTGACCTTTGACCTTCATCACCAAAATCTAATCACTTCATCCTTGAATCAAAGTAAATGTTTGTGCAAAATTTGAAGAAACTCCCTCCAGACATTACCGAGACAAAGACCCTGAAAACAAATGTCTCCTCACTGCTGAGAGACAACCAGGACGTCACAGTCATACAGCAAGAATCAGGAAATTACTTTCTAATACACAAAAAGCACTTCCTCACAGTCACAACAAGCAAGAATCAAACAGTGAATCAATCATTAAAAAAAAGCTATGAATCAACCAATCAGAATACAGCTACAAAACCTACATTTTAGAACAAAGCTACAAAGCAGCCAATCAGAGCACAGTGACACTAACCAAATGGAATACAACTGCAAAGCAACTAAGAAATCAGAAAATATTTTAGCACAATGGAAATACAGCTAAAAATCTGTGAATCTGAACAGAGCTCCATGCTGACCAATCAGAGTACAGCTACAAACCAACCAGAGTACGGCTACAAATCAGAAAACAACTACCAACCAACCAACCAACCAAACCAAAATGAATAACGTTGCAAATTTACTAAACAATAAGAAAAGGACTAGAAATGAGCCAATCAGACAACAGCTGATCATCACAGCAGCGGAAGAGAGAAAGTTTCATCTCATATCGCACGACATGTTAAAGGAAAGACCTGAACCTGACTGCCACTACGCAGAAACACACACAACTGTTGCTACATTCCCCAACACAACACAAGACAACACAACACACTCTCATTTTCCTCCTGGTCTCAACCCAGAGAGACAAAGGACAGAAGGAGGGATGGTAGTGAAAGTTTTCAACTCTCCACAGCAGAGAGCACTCAGAGCCTGCTCTGTGTCTGAGGCGTCTGCTAACAGATTTAATACTGCAGAGACTGAATGAAAAACACTGCTGTCAATAGGAGAAAAATGAGCTGTGAGAAATGATAAATTGTCACACGCGTCTGCGATATTGACTGGTCTGTTAGAGGAGAGGAGAGGAGGAAGAGAGAGGATGTGCAAGAGACAGTCAGAGCATGTCTGTGTGTTTTCACAACTGGACTAGTGTACATTTCCCCTTTAGAAATATTACTGCATTGTAATATTATATATCTTTAAAGGGACATTGTGTAACTTCTCCTGTTATCTATTCATGAAAATCGATTATTTGGTTTAAAAGTCTGTTTTTCATTAACCAGTAATCCCCCCCATCAACAAAGTGAAGTGTTCCTTTCAGCTCTGAATGAGCCGTTCATATCATTCATGTCTCCATGGAGCGGGTAAGCTCGGTGCTGCTGCCATGTGGTGTCTCCATGTTTTTACGTTCAGTGGCAGCGTGACGGTAGGAAACCACGGAAACCACGGAAACCACGGAAACTCAGTCACCGCGGTAACGCAGTGAGGAGGAATGGAGCGTTACACTGATGCTGCATTCACCTGCAGTCGGGCAGACGGCCGTCGGTAACAAACCAGATGTCATTTTAGTCACAGAAGTCCAGAGAAAGCCGGTAAAACAATACCACATCGCCATGACAACATATTGTCACGTGTATTGTTTTGCCTGGTGCTGACGGACCACTTGTTTACATAGAGGCTTGTTTATGCCGTTACGTGCAGCGGCTGTCATCCGTCTGCCGTCTGCCCAATTTCAGGTGAATGCAGCATGAAAAATACCATTGAGTTGCTTGTGATCTACAACCACAACGCTAGATGGGAGGAATTCCTACACAATGTACCGTTAAGCATTCGTCATGTTTAATTAAATCATGAAATGATGATGGAGAGATAACGAGAACCTCATGTGTGAAGTACCAAGCTGTTACACTGTGGTCAAAAGCAACTAGAGATGTACACACTGATCCACCTGTGTGTCTGTCACTGTTAAACACTCAGGGAAATGTGACAAAAGATAAATGGAGTGGGAAAAAGTGTGTGTGTGTGTGTGTGTGTGTCTTCTACCTGTGCTGCAGGTGTCAAGGTTTCCTGGAGAGAATTATTTCTCACCTTACTGTGTGTGAGAGAGAGGAGAGCATGTGTGCAGACCAAACACCAAACTGCTTTTAACACCATGCTGGTCACACAACACTGGTAGTGCACATGGTTTATGGGGGCACTGATTAACACACGCACGCACACGCATGCACATGTACACACACACACACACACACAGCAAGATTAACCTACATTCAGAGTCACCGGAGCAAAACACCTGAATTCTGCAGCACATAAATGATAAATGAGTTTTCAGTGTTTCTCATATCAGACCAGATGAGGCTCCACGGCTCGGAGGAGGAGGGGGGGGGGGGGCTGCATTTGACACCACAAACACCTCACAGCAACTTTAGGGATGGAGTGTGGGAAGAAGTTGCTCTTAACTGTGTTCTTCCAACATGAAAAAGCATCTGGACACTAATGACAGTGGAGACGGCCACTGTGGGCAGGAGGCATCACAGAGTCTTGCTCTCATGAGGGACAGAGACATGACTCTGTTTCTGATGCAAGCTGCAGAGGCCTCCCATATCTGACTGTCTGGGACAGATTCATATCAGTTCTGTCGTGGCAACAGGGTCACCAGCCGGATCATACCCCGAGGTAACATCTTGTTTTGCAGGAATGAAGCTGCAACTGCAGTAGAGTTACTCCACAGTTTGGTCTGAGCTGTAGGCAGTGAGAGAACTCCAGTTCAGGTTAATGGAGGATGTTGATTTTGAATCAATGTAGATAAAAATGTTATGTTTCTGAAATCACTCTAGGGATTGCAATGGTCACATCACAGCACGTGAGATGTTTTTTATATTTTATTTTATGAAGCCAGGTCACTCAAAGAAGAAGACTTAGGAAGCTACTGTCGAGTCTTCACTATATTCATATAGTGTATGTAGTCAGACTGCTACTCAAGGCAGCAGCAGAAACAACCGTTCCATTGACAGAATACACACCGCTCTGAGAGGCTTCTCATAACTACACTAACTTCTTCATCAAGACTGAACCCAGCTGCACCAATAAGGACATGAATGTGGATTCCTGGATAAGAGCCTGATGACTTGGTCCCTACCTGCTGTGATGTCGTCATCGGTGACATCCATCTCCTCCTCGGGAACCTTGGTTTCCACCGGCTGAGCCTCGGGCGGCGGCGGGGCTGGTGGAGACGACTCTGTGGTGCTTCCAGCTGAGGAGACAGGCAGAAACATTTTCATTCATTAATATACAATATCAGGCTGAAGGATCACAGGAAACAGCCGGAGCAGCAGGGTCAAGACTCCTTACAATCAGGCTCACTGTCCCGCTTGAGTAGCTAATAAAGCTTTATTGGGCCTCCTTGTTATCTAGAGAATTAATAGACACACACACACGCACGCACACACACACACACACACACTCCCTGTATATTTAGTGTTTTCATTTAGCCCTTATCTCTCCATTGCCAATTAAGATTGGCTTTTCATTAGCAGCCAGCTCTAATGAATGAGGCGAGTAAAGGTAACAGAGCTGATGTTAGGCTAATCTCCCAGAAAACAGCCTAATTAATGAATTACACACACACACCTCCACCCCCTCCCCCAACACACACACACACACACACACCAAACATATACCCTCTACACTTTGTTTCCCAGAATAACAGAAAAGAAAACAAAAGAATAACAAAAAAATCAGCCAAAAAAAAGGTGAATTGTGTGTATTTGTGTGTGGTGGAGGGGGAGGAGGTGTATTGAAAGAAAAACTGTAATTACACTATGTATAATTACATTGATTTATCCTGGTTAACATTGTGCTCCATGTTCCAATTAACCTGCTCACACACACTGCTGACAGGATAATGACTTTGTACAGCTTTACATCACACACACACACACACACACACACACACACACACACACACACACACACACACACACACACACACACACACACACACACACACACACACACACACACACACACACACACACACACACACACACACACACACACACACTGACGGAAGCCTGGTTGCTGGTTATACATCTCAAATGTTAAAGTGATAAAAACTTAATTGGACTTAATTAAAATATAACTGATGCTCCGCTGTGATTGGGCGAAAGGTCGACTGATGTTTCTCCCTCTCAGTTCAGTGGCAGTTCACAGGAGCGTTATGAAACAGCTCCGTGTTCCACAGCCAAGACAAACATCCATGGGACTGAGGAACACCAAACCAGAAGCAGCCGGCTCTGCAAGGTGTTTGCCTCAGCACAACACTTCTACTGGTTCAGGTCTGGAGACTGAGGAGGTCACTGAGCTTCACTGTCATGGCGGTGAAACCAGTTTGAGAAGACTGTGACATTCAGACCATGTTTGATTGGTAATGAGAAGAAAACCTTCTCCCACTGGTACATGACACACATCCCATAGATTCAGACTCTGACCCAGACCCGTCACACCGGGGTGTCCACTGCAGCCTCAGCTTTCTCTTCCTACAGACAGGAAGTGAACATGACATAGTCCTCTCCTATTGTAGGCCATCCATCCCCAGGTCAGACATGTTGTTCATGTTGGTGTTTTCCTCCACCACACCATAGTATTAAAGTGTGACTGCAGGCTTTTTGTTTAAGCTGTCAAACACTACATGTTTTCCCGGTAGGGGAGTCAGCAGTTCCTTACTCAGAACTACTTGCATTTTTGAAATCACTCTGCCGAGTAGCCGTGTCTGGAATGTAGTTCCGGTTATGCATTCGTCTCGTAATGTTACATTATTATTTCATAGCGTGGTGAATGTGTAGTGAGTGTTATGTATTTGAGGGGTTAAATTAGGTAAGTATGCGCCTGCGTTAGCTGAGCAGTTCACGTCTCTGCCCCGCCGATGTAAACACATCTTGCACCGACAATTAAAGGTAGTGAACCTACTGCTATGACTATAGGGATTATGGCAATTTGCCAAAATGTTGAAATATCCCTTTAAGTAAAGCTCCTCACCTGTATCTACAGAATTGTGTGTGTGGCAGTCATAGACTGTAAATAAAGTTGGACATAGTCTCAATGGCATGGTACTGAAGCTGCTCCATCGTGTCTGACTCCGCCCCCTTACTCCTCGCTGAGTGTTCACTACATGCTGATTGGCTCACCCACCTATACTCAATAATACAGAACAGATGAGTTCTATAACCAGTCGTCATGTGAAGGAATAAATGATCCGTAGAGACCAAAACTGATGTGTCCCAGGCTGTAAACATGGCCGTTTCAACATGGCTGTCTGTGGGGACTGACTCACTGCTGGACACTCACTCTAGTGGCCAGCAGAGGATCTGCAGCTCTCATCTCTTCAGTGTCGGCTCCATTGTTCAGCCTTGGAGGTCGGTGCCTGGTTGAGCTGCTGGCCACTGATTGGCTGACTGAATTGGATAATTGCAGTAGGTGTACAGGTGTTTCTATTCACCCAGTGAATGTATCAAAAACCTGTGCAGTGCTCGGCTGCTTCTAGTGTTCCCCATAATCATCCTCCATTCATACACATGCTGGGGCCAGGTCTATTACTCAACTGTCCAGGCCGGTGGGGGGGGGGGGGGGGGGGGGTGAAATGGAGAGAGATAAAGGAGCTGAGGGAGAAAAAGAAGAGAGGGAGGTGGAGGAGGGGTGGATGACAGGGGGAGGGGGGGGAAACGTAGAGGGAGGAGACATTCTGCCCCACTCCAAGGTCAAGCTTGTCATGTCAGCCATGACACATAGCTCCCAGCATGCCTTGTTAACCTCCAGGACCTCCTCCTCCTCCTCCTGCTCCTCCTCCTCCTCCTCCTCTCTTCTGGCTGTTGCTCGCTGTCTTCACTTAAAAACACACACTTCCCTCATATTTAGCAGTCATTCCCCTTCTTCCGCCTTTTTTCTTCCTTTTCTGGATTTATATTCCTTTTCGCAAAATTGAATAAAATTAAAATGAACTACATTTTAATTTCACCTCAATGTCACATAAAAAATAGACTTTTTAGCAGTTAGTAGTTAGTAATAGTGTGCTATGTATTCTTGTATCATTGCATGTTTTAATATTCTGTCATCATTTTGACTGCTGATTTTTACACTTAAGGTATATGTATATGGGGCAGCAGGAAAACCTCCCACCTGATCTCTTGTTTTATCAAAATCAATATTAACAGCAAATCAACTTCACCTTTATCCATAGAGGAATAAAAACACAACTGGGAGGACAGAGGCAAGACAAAATGAAAAAGAGAGATTTAAAAAAGAGGAAAATTAAAAAAAAAAAAAAAAAACAATTAACAGATTGTAGTGATGAGGAGCAGAGCACAAATGAATAAGAAGCAAGGGAGGAAGAAGGGAGTAAAGACAAAGAGCAACAGTACTGGAGACGGAAAAGTATGAATAGTGTGAGGAGGAGGAGGAGGAGGAGGAGGAGGAGGAGGAGGAGGAGAAATGCCAGAAGGAACAGGAGGAATTGGGGGGGGGGGTGTAAGAGAAAAAAGTGAGATGACAAGAAAAAGCAGAAAAGAGGAGGAAGAAGGTTTTTAACAGCAGCAGCTTGATGAATGAGGATTGGGTGATGGAGGTAGACAGTTAGTAAAAAGAGAGGAGAGAGAGAGAGAGGGGAAGTGGTTACTGCTGTTGAGTGATCAAAGAAACAGCTGCTTCTCACACACAGTCTGACCCTCAAACTGTGTGTGTTCATGCGTGTGAGGGCGAACAATGCTGGGGACTTTGTTTAATCAAGTGTGTGTGAATATGAGAGCGTTAAGTGTGTGTATGGACCCCCCTCCCTCCCCTCCCCTCCCCGCTGCTCGGGACGTCTTCCACAAAGATTAAAGCTTCACACTCATGTTTTCTTATTGGTCAGCAGTGTGCAGCATGTCCAGCTAGCTGGCTGCCACATGGGGTTGAGCGCACACACACACACACACACACACACACACACACACACACGAAACAACTAGTGACCTGTCATATTCTCATCTAACTTAGTGTTCCCACTCTTTTCTTGAAATCATTTTCCAGGACGTTTCCAGCTGCTCCAGTCTGACAGACAAACACCAACACATCCCCCGTCCCATTCATGCTTCTTTTCCATAGATGAGAGCAGCAAGTGAGGCCACGCCCCCACTCCGGTGAAAACAAACTCCTGGCTTTGACTGGCGTCCGTCTTGATTTGGCCTGTCTAACATTAACCGGCCTGGAAACCTCCTGCAATAGCTAATGTTTGTCAGGCAGACAGCTATATCACCTCGTTTTACCGAAAAAAAATAAAGATTTAGGGAATGTGTGTCCATAAATGAGTGAAACATGTCAATCAACTGTCACCGTAGTGCAGTGGTTAGACCAGTTACCTCTGGTGCGGGCAGCCAGGGATCAAAGCCTGTGACATGTGTCATTTTTTTCCTTGTATATTAGCCCACACATTATGTACAATTTTAGAACGGACCTTCGGAAGAGTTCGGAATAGCGGACCTTCAGAATAGCGGACCCCCCCCGAAATGGTTTACCACCACACGAGCACATGTGGACTAGCCGGTCCCACAGCTTCAGGCCATTTTTGTCCATTCTTCATACGGCCTGAAGCCATAAATCTCTTCTTTTCCTGTCCCACTCTCTTAAGGGGAGTAGGGAAATCTGATGTTAGGTTATTTTAAGTTGTTCAACGAACAATATACCACACAACAACTCTTTGGCATTGTGTTTTTTTGTATTAGCGCCTATGGAACACACCGAGGACTTCTCCTTTGTTTTCACCGGTGAGGGGGCGTGGCCTTTTACATGACGTAGGGTTACTGTCTTCTATAGTTGTACCTAATTTCATACATTTAACCACTTTGTTTCTATGTTTATTCCTCTCTCATCCTCAGAAGTCTGATTGATGTGCATGTCTCTAATTTATCTATGAAATCATCTCTTACATGCTTAGATACTATCAAAAATGTATGATAGAACAACACAAACATGCTGCTCCTCTATCTGTCACTCAGTAGAGAGACACTCATCCACCTTTCTCACTAAACTCTTCTTTGTAAAAGAAATCCTTGGTGGGTGGGGTCTGAAAAAGTCAAACAGAGCTCTGGTAGCTGATGTTACCATGTGATAAATCATTTTCTAGGACAACTCAAGCTTTTCCAGGACATTTGATTTTTTTTCTCATTTTCTACACTGCCCGTCCAAAAAACAGGTCAGAGCCTCCTACTGGATAATTACAGCATGGATGATTATGTTTCAGCTGGCAACAACTTATCTAACCCTAACTGATGCCGTCTCATTTCTTAAACAACCATGTCAGAAGACACATCCTGTGGTTGTGGAGAAGATGTTCATCTGTTTCAGAAGGGTCAGACTATGAGCATGATGGCATCAAGCAAATAAAACATCCAATGAGATTGCTGAGACTTATAAAATTGTGTTAAGAACTGTCCAACACATTATTACAAACTAGAGGAGAGTGAAGGAAGAAAGGAAGAAACATGGTCCAATGTGACCACAGAGTCCAGACCGGAACCCCATGAGAATGTTGGAAAAATGCATGCAACTCTGGATGAAAAGAAATGTTGTGAGACTGCAGAAGCTGACTGAAACGATGCCACAGCGAATGTGTACCGTAATCAGAGCTACAGGCGCTCCAGTGACATATTAGAGTGTGTGACTTTCTTTTTGGACGGTGTGACAGTGTTCGTCTTGGACGCGTGGGAACTCTGTAACTGTCGCAAATAAAACTATTTCCAAACATGTGGAGGAGCCAGTCATTAAATGCAACGCAGCGGTGATGGTGATGATGATGATAATGATGATGTTGATGATGGTGATGAGTGGTTTATGTCTCTGTCTGTCTGAGTGCAGGTTAACAACTCGTGTTTCCTTTGTGTTAAAGCCTCTTAAACACTAACAGGAAAGCTGAAAGGTCAGCCAGGGCTGCTGCTGTGTGTGTGTGTGCCTATGTGTGCGTGCATGTGTGTGTGTGTTTATTGTCTGGGCAGCCCCACGCTGAGACAGTGGGACTCTGTCACTGACTCAGTGACATTTCCTAGGCACTAAAAGCTAATGGATAAATACAGGTGTCTTCCTTCAAACACCAACCACTCTGCTGCTGGAGGACTGTGTGTGTGTGTGTGTGTGTGTGTGTGTGTGTGTGTGTGTGTGTGTGTGTGTGTGTGTGTGTGTGTGTGTGTGTGTGTGTGTGTGTGTGTGTGTGTGTGTGTGTGTGTGTGTGTGTGTGTGTGTGGCTCCAGAGGACTACAGTGTCAACAGAGCTAAATAACTCTGCTTATGTTACACTGATCCTCCCATGTGAGTGACAGCGTGTGTGTGTGTGTGTGTGTGTGTGTGTGTGTGTGTGTGTGTGTGTGTGTGTGTGTGTGTGTGTGTGTGTGTGTGTGTGTGTGTGTGTGTGTGTGTGTGTGTGTGTGTGTGGGATGGGCTACAGTTTAGAGTGTATTGTGACAACATGTTGATTTTCCACCATCATTCCCTCTCAGTTGGTTCTTCCATCCCATCACCCACCGCTACACTGCTGCTTCCTTCCTTCAACTGCCAGTTTCATTCAGGCGCCCTGTGAAAAGCTGTGACGTTCCTTACTGACTCTGGGTCAGACGGAGTATCTGGTCTGGAAAGTGTTTGAATGAGACAGTGGATATCTGATAGGCTGTCAAATCAAGTGTCATAATAACTTCTTCACTCGTCACTTTTTTCTAGGACTCTGGATAAACAGGGATGGAACCTGAAACTAGTCAGAGTGGTGGAGTCATTCAACCAGCAGGAGGTGATGCTGCTTTTATTATTGATGTTTTGGAGTTTCTCCTATGGACTGTCGGTGTTGGACATGTTACTTTTAAAATGTTACTTTAAAAAATGTATTAGTTATTTACTTTTCCCCCAAAGTAACGGAGATAATAACTGTATTACTACATTTTAAAGGTATTCAGGAAAGAAAATGGATTTTGAGCCCACTGTGGGTCTTAACATTAGTGTAATAACTCATCTATCAGACAATGTAGCCCAAACTTAAATCCGGGATGAAAGTGGGGTAGTTTTTTCCCCGCATTGGATAATACAGGCGCACGAATTATACGTCACATTGCTCACGATTCATCAGCCAATGAAATCAAGATCTGTCATCCGTCAATCAAACGTCTGAGAAAAACAAGGAGACTGGTCCACCACCACCGACACAAACTCTCCTCCGTCCCTACTCCACTCTCCTCCTCCAGATCCCTGCGCCCATCACTTAGCCTCGCTAGCTAAGTTAGCAAGCTAGAACGTAGCGGTAGCAAGCCTACTAGCTAACAGTTAGCTACGTTAGCTAAACATAATCGCGCACATATACACACAGAGTTCGGTCTCACCATAGACTGTAAAAATAATGGACGTAGCGTCCGTGACGTCACCCATTGGTTTGGGGGAGTCTGTTTTGTGCCGCTACTACGGGGATTAGAACCGCGCCATGTTGGATTCTACTTGCCATATTTGGAGCGGTGCGGCCGTTGGCCGGCCGAGAGCCCGCCCACTGGCCTCGTAGCAGCGGTCGCCGGACCTGTCACTCAACGGGTCTGCGCCCTGATTGGCCAGAACTTTAACCCTAATAATAGTAAAACGGTAGAGTTTAAAAAAAATTCACCCCCCTCAGAGTGTGTGCGGGGGTAGAAACTATCGATTGAGACCAAAAAAATAAAATGTACCAGGCTGTAAATATGTTTTTTTAAGCTGTAAAATCGGCTATTTTAACATGGGGCTCGATTGGAGTTGCTCCCTTCTGGAGCCAGCCCCCAGCGACAGCCGGGGGGATTGCAGCTTTTTGAATGCGGAAGTGAGCTTCACTTCTAAGACCGACAACTGCCCCCTTGGGTCTCACCCCAAACATTGAATACCCGCTCGATAACACCCAATCAAATTTGTTTTCCTTACTCGGGTGAACTTGTGCGGCAACTCGTGGAAGGAGGCGTGACAAACAGGACAAATGGCCATTTCTGAAACCTTTAAAAGTAACTAATTACCAGGAAAAGTAACTGTTGCATTACTATTTTTAATTACTTGGACTTGCCAGACGCAAAGCGAATTTTAGCTTTGTTTTACTCGCGCGAGTTTGACCGCGGGAGTATTTGTGTTACTCACGTGCAAATACACAAGTAAAAACAACTAGCCTACAAACGTGGTCATGTCTGGGTGAATAACCTCATCGGAGGTCTCGGCCGGACACCAACTAGGCTACAGCTGCCCGTCCATCTGCCTGTGAGTGGCAGTTTTGGTGTAAAAATCAATACATTTCTTAAAGGGATAGTTCACCCAAAATTCAAATTTCACTCATTATCTACTCACCCTCATGTCAACTAAGAGCTGTGAGAATTTTCAGAGTCCTCCGTTCCTTCTCTGAGTTACGGGGGGGTCTGCGCAGCAGTATTTGTCCATATAATGGTTGTGAATGGACACCAGAGCTCTTCGTCCAAAAAGACACACCAAAAAACATCCAAATACCTCCATACTGCTCGTCTGTAATGTCCCTCTTGTATTGAAGCCCCGACATGAGAAATTGTTCCGCCGGTCAGTGCAAATCACGTGAGATTTGCACTTACACAGGCAGAGCAGTGAACTGAGACACTGGGAGCTTCCGCTACAAACAAGCTTAAAATATAGACTTATTTAATTTTTTTCGGAACAATTTCTCATGTCGGGGCTTCAATACAAGAGGGACATTACAGACGAGCAGTATGGAGGTATTTGGATGTTTTTTGGTGTGTCTTTTTGGACGAAGAGCTCTGGTGTCCATTCACAACCATTATATGGACAAATACTGCTGCGCAGACCCCCCCGTAACTCAGAGAAGGAACGGAGGACTCTGAAAATTCTCACAGCTCTTAGTTGACATGAGGGTGAGTAGATAATGAGTGAAATTTGAATTTTGGGTGAACTATCCCTTTAATGGAATAGTTCACTCTAAATTTTAATTTCACTCATTATCTACTCCCCTTCATGTGGACTAAGAGCTGGGAGAAGTTTCAGAGTCCTCCGTGGCTTCTCTGAGTTACAGGGGGTCTCGGCGTAGCAGTGCATGTCCATATAACGGTTGCAAATGGATACCAACTGTCTTCATAACAAAAAGACACACCAAAAAACATCCAGATACCTCCATGCTGCTCGTATGTAATGTCTGTCTTGTATTGAAGCCCCGAAATGCGAAATTGTTCCAAAAAAAATTATCCATTTGCAACCGTTATATTGACATGCACTGCTACGCCGAGACCCCCTGTAACTCAGAGAAGCCACGGAGGACTCTGAAACTTCTCCCAGCCCTTAGTCCACATGAGGGGGAGTAGATAATGAGTGAAATTTCAATTTTGGGTGAACTATTCTTTTAATGATTTATGATGATGATTAATGATTTATTTAAAACAATATTGACTGTATCTAGCAAGTCACTGACATCCTGGCGTCCTGCCTGAGGAGAATCTCAACGCTGATAGGTTGTCCCGACACCAGGTCACACCAATATTTCCCCAAAGTTGAATTTTTTAAATACTACAAACTCGTCGTTCGCACTGCCAGCATGAATTTGCATGTTTACATGTCTTTGCATTGACTTTGTTTGTAATCTCATCACGAAAATATTGGCTTGGCGTCCAGTGTGAACACACTGTAACCCTCTAACCATAACCCTGAGCTCCTGTTCATCTGGAACTAACCAACTCACTCAGTATTCCTCCACGCCCCGTCTTCGGACTAGTTGATGGACTGAAAATAAATGTGTAACGTACACTTTTACAGGTGAATTATTTTGTGTCAGTGATAGTGTTATAACGGCGGAAAGAGTAACTTTTTTGATTACTCGTTACTGAAAAAAGTAGCTCTGTAAGTAATGCTGGAATTTTATAACGGCGTTATTCCCATCACTGGTCATTGCTAATGAAAAAATGAAAATAAAGCCAGGTAACTGGTTGTTAAATATATCTGTACTTATAGTGGATATGGTCATGAAGTAAAAAAGGGATGTTGGGGGAGACTGAATAACAATACCAGTCTTGGTGTTGGTTGGGATTTAAGTCATGTGAACAGACTTCTGAGATAAAAAACAAAGGCTCACAGAGCAGAAACAGGTCGACACCCTGTTTCATAAGAAGGAAAAGGGCTCAAAATGTGAGAATGACATATATGGCATTTAACAGGGGACGGATCCAGAAAACAGAGGTTCAGACTCAAAGGACGTCTCCGGGGGGATTCAACACATTCCCTGACTCTCCCCGCGATGTTCCAGGATTTCCAGGACCAGCAGGAGTCATCTTACTGTCTGTTTCAGTCCTGCTGCGCAGCACCCAGATCAGATTCACTGACCCTTTAACCTCTCTCTCTCTCTCTCCCTCCCTTTCATCCTCCCCCTCATCCCCCTGAGGTCACCGCTCCATCACTTCGACCACCTCCCCTGCCTGCGGTACTGCTGTGGTAACACAACACTGACCGGTGCCCGTTTCCATGGCAACTGTTCCCCTGAGAAACGCCCAGCATCCACAGCAACCACAGGGCGACTCCTGAACACACACACGCACACACACACACACACACACACACACAAACACAGAGCATTTTAGAAGGCTGTTTCTAGTAAAAGAAGGTGGAGATTCACCTTTCTTCCCATCAGCAGGTCTAACTATAGACAGACACAGGGAGACACTGTGGGGAATAAACAGAGCTGGAGACAGAGGAGGAGACAGAGAGGAAAAAAAGAAAAAAAGAGGAGGATAGAGAGAGGACAGAGAGATAGATGTGGCCGTTTTGTACAAGTAGGTCCTCTGTTATCTTTGTGTTCACGGCCATTTCTCTACAGTTAAAGGAACAATTGACCAATCAGAGCTTTGTAGGTGGGACAAAACATGGAGACATCATTTTTCTACATACTGTAGCTTGTTAGGGACATACATGGAAAAACTGAGACTGTAAGAAAAAGCAACTGTAGATATGTATGTTGTAGAACTCCTCACCCTTCAGTAGGAGGTGAACATGAACAGTAGGAGAGCACGGCACAACCTAACACATTTTGCTTTGGGCTGAGTTGGATTAATCATGTTTTTATACAACCAGAACACACACTGAGGGTTTTTATACAGTTGGACCGAGAAGTGGAAAAGTGCAAACGTTACACCCGGGTTAGCTGGAACGCTTCTGTTTCATGCAAATCATTTCATAAAATTCCATCTATATAAATTCTATCAATACCCTATAGGTTAATACTGTTTTCAGAATGACAACGTTAAGCGGAAAAAAACGACAAAGTAATCTAATTATTGTTATCAAATTACATTTTAGAATATTGATCTGTGTTGATGTGGGCACATAGCCTACACAATATGTCTGATTTATTGAAGAAATTTGGATCAAAATGAACAAGAGTCAAAGAGTAAACAACAATGTAGCTGACAACAGTCTGAATAGGTCTGTAGGATGTTTCATTATTATTCCATGTAACAGGCTGTGACATTTTATTAAAGCCTAGCTAACGTGATTTAAATCCATGTTTTGTTTTAGACAACAAAACAATTACGTATTAAGATCTTACATAGTTGAATTTGGTGACTTACACAAGCAGCTCAGTAATCAAAAGACAACTATGACAAAGGAATTCACTTTTGTCGCCTGACAACACTCTTTATCGTTAAATTGTGTTGAATTGCGTCCAACATTGATGAACAGTGGCAGGTGACTGTTAGTTGTGTGAGTAACTGGAAGAGGCAGAAGCATTTAGACTGACTCCACGTTAGGACGTGTCCCGCTCTCCCCTAATATGTCCAAAACACAACAACATGCCACCTTTTGAAATGATGTTTGGCCCACTTGCACTAGTATTATATCATATTTAAATACTGTAATGTATTGTATTCAAATTATGTAGCACTGTATTTAACTTGTGTTTAGGTTGTTCCTTTTGCACTAGTAGGGTATATTTTATCATATATTACCTCTTTGTATTTTATTTATTTCTTATTGGAGCATCCTGGCAGAAAAATGTCCTTCGGGAAGAATAAAGTTCTACCTACCTACCTACCTACCTACCTACCCATCTATCTAGATGAGATAACCATTATGATTAGGATTATTCCAGTAGAATGAACCTCCTGGTTGTTTCAGTCTCTCCTTCCTGAGTTACAGTTCTGCATCCTGAGTTTTTAGAGAACATTGTGATGTTACAGTCAAACTCACCTTTGACTTTGTGGATAAAATATCATTAGGCTACTTCAATTATCCAGAAATGGTGGCATATTTAGTGTATACATTTCTGCATTATGGCCAGAAATGTGAATTGTGAGGTCACAGTGTGACAGATTAATTAAATTCCCCTGATATATTGTATTATGAGAACATGAGCTCACTGTAACTTTGGACGCTGAAATCTACTCAGTTCATCTTGGAGTCAGAGTCAGTATTTTGTGCCACATTCCCTCCAGGTGGTCTACAGGTCCCACATCCAACAAGCCACAACTGTCATCACCATGACCTTGAACTTTGACAGGCAAAATCACATCAGTTTGTGGGGATGGACAGCCAACCTGAGAACAATCCATCTGACAGAACCCAGCCCACAGGACAAAGTACAGGAAGTGAGGTACTTACGGGAGCTGACGGTGTCCACATACTGAGGGAGGTAGGGAGCCCACAAGTCGATGGTGTCCTTGCGTCCCGATTGGCCGATCCTTCTCAACTCGGCCAATAGAAGAGCTTGTGCTGCTTCTCGCACCTAAAACCATACAGAGGGTGAGGTTTTTTACTCTCCATCATATTTACTTCAAAAGAATGAACAGACATTAGCTGGCTTTACATGGAGCCAGTCTGAATGAACATAGATGTCCAATCTGAATCTAAATGCTCCATAAACACCTTCATCAGAATAAACAGGCCCAAACTGAATGGACTTTCATTCAGTTTCAGAGAGGTAGAATATTCCCTCTCCCAAACTTATCAGAAGTAAAATGATATCATGTAAACGCTGTGTGAAACTGAATACCATCTGGTTGTGTTCTTTCAACTCATGCTCCGTCTTCATGTAAATGTGTAGTGACGTTTCTTCACTTGCAAATATTTGAATAAAAGTATCAAAACAATGACAAGTAGAGCTCCATCTTTGATCAGCCCGTTATGTTTTGATTCATCTGTTTTTAGAGTTGAAAATGAAAACCCCACCTGCGGGTGTTGATGCCCAGACTCCACATGGCCCAACTCACCAGCAAGAAAAACGACCAGAGTCATTTGTATCGACACCAGATCGGAATAGATCACATCATGTTGACGTGAAATCTTCATTTAGCATTATGTGAATCACATTGAAAAAAAAGTCTGCATGTGCACGTGCTCAGCTCCTCTATGCACCTCTTGCTTCACTTGGTAGCGGATTTTACGGTTGCGTGTGTACGGAGTATTTTTATGACGCTACTCGTGTGGATGCGGAATTTTATTTAAAGGGACATGTATGTATATTATTTGGCTTTTTATTAGCAAAAATTAAGTATTGCTTTCATAAATACATATTTACAGTAGGACTGTTCGATTAATCGATTTAAAATTGTAATCGCGATTATTTGGAATTGTAAAAATCGATTTTTTTACTCTAACTAGGGTAGTTACGGTAAGCCCCTGTTCATGAATCTGGGCTGCGCTATGGTTATGGTAATGACTGCTGCCTCCTTCCTCCCATCACGCTCTCCCACTGCTCTCCCCACACACTGGAAACAAGCATGTCGGCATTTTGCTAAGACCAGTGAGGAGTTCGTTGCCAAAAAGACCAACGGCCCTTTTCCACTACACAGTTACAGCTCTCGCGGTCCATTAGGTCCATTTAAAAAGACACAAACAGCACACAAAATAGTGTGTAATCGGCTCCTCTGACAGCTGGACCGGCTTCTTCTTTTTATAGCAGCGCCGTTGTTACAGCTGATCATACCGTATCTATGTCCCAGTATGTTTGTCCTCTGGTCTTCCTTCATGGGACCACACTGCCTAACTGGCACATACTGTCAGTCCTCCTGTGTAACTTTTTGCTGTGAAATATGACTAAAGGCAAGAGTGGAAGTCTGCACGTGTGTTAAAAAAAAAAAAGGTTAAAACCCGAAAGTAATTGGTCCAAGAAGTTAGCGGTTAGTTTGCGAACGTGTTTGTCCTCGGTGGCCACCGCCACTTTGCCGATGGGAGGGGTGAGCGAGTGAGCGCTGCAATCTACAATCTGAGCGCTGGATGTCACGGTTTAGCCCCAATACTACATACTGTACTGAGGCTTTAACTAAACTTTGGTTTCAAAAATACCCAGGCTGGTGTGGACAAGGCCTGATTGTTTGCAAAGCAAATCATATAGAGTGTGAATGTTCATTCAGCAGATATCACTGATATGAAAAATCTGCCTCATCATGAAAACAGTAATGCACTCAGCAGAGCATTTCATCCTTCATATTAGCTGCAGCTCATTCAAATAAACTGATGTTGGGGCTGTCACGGAGGGGAGTGTGTGTGTGTGTGTGTGTGTGTGTGTGTGTGTGTGTGTGTGTGTGTGTGTGTGTGTGTGTGTGTGTGTGTGTGTGTTACCTCCAGGCAGCGGTCCTGCCACCTCCTGGCCAACATCTCCAGCAGAGGAGGTCTGAACTTGTCCAGGCCGAGGAGGTCAGGAAGCATCACACAGTGCATGGCTGCCAGCTGACTCCAACCTGCATCAACACACGCGTGCACACACACAACAAACACGCACGCGCACACACACACCACACACAACAACACACACACATACATAGTCAGAAACGATTACAGGGTGGGTTGGTGGATTAATCTAAATGTAAAAAGCTTCTCACGTGCTGATACACCAACCTCAGTGCTGTCACATAAAAACACCCTCTAATAAAGATAATGGAGCTTCAGCAACCTTTTTTTTTTTTCTGGCTACTTTTTGTCTACAGAAAGTCAAGAGCCACTTTCTGTTCCTGGAAATCTAGTCAGGAGTCAAATATCTTGTCATTGGTCCAAAGTAGGGATGTCACGATTATACATTTTCTTGGTACGATTACAACACTATGAATGTGTAAAATCAAATATAGTCAAAATATAATTACATTACTCACTGTTTACACAAAATATTTCAAGTATCTATTAAAATATGACCAAATCTTAATCCCCAGGGGAAGTGTCTGAAATATTCAGGTCATAAATTGTCATCTATACCAAATGTTTGCGTTTATTTTAATCGTTTTTTTTTTAATTAAAAATGACACACTAACATTTAAATTCCTACCAATTCAATGTTACGTTAGTTAAATGGACCAGTATCTGTGGATTTACCTTTATTCTTGTGCACATCTGCCAATATGGTTCCAACATCATCTTTTTGGGAAAGTAACGGTATTTAGGAAACTTTACGATTAATTAATTGTGACGTTTAATACCACGATTAATTGTGAAAACAAGTAATGGTGACATCCCTAGTCCAAAGTGATGAACCCAGTAACACAAGCTGACTTCACAGCAGCTTACACCTGGTGATGACACCGCATGGAAGATGATCAGGAACCATCACTGATCACTGTTGGTTACATTTTTTAAATCAGTTGCCCTGTGTTTCCATATGACAGCATCGAGCTTCTCACATCCTAAACACACTGACTTATTCTATCTATACAGTCCTTATAGAAGAATCACGCTAACAACACTTAGACACAGGATGGGAGTATCACCGACACTAGCACTTCCAGTCTTGGTTAGAGCAAAGTTGTTATTTCTGCCAACCAGAGCCTGAGTATGTCTGATGGTGTTCAACAGGTAAACAACAGAGATACAGCACTGTCAGGTGGACTGGCGTTAACGATACCTTGGCATGATGAATTCAAATGTTTGCTTACATACATAGAGTATTTTCAGCGACCCTGCACTGTGTGGAGGATTCTACAGATGAAAACCTGGTGGGCTTTCAGAACAAATAACACAGGTTCAACAAGTGAATCACTTGTTCTCAGTTCTATTACCCTGAGTAACAGATAAAAAACACTAACATTCAAAATGTCTTGGTATCGCTTTCAAAGGGCTCAGATCAGTCTGAGCCCAAAAGAATGGTATATATTTGTAATTTAGACCAAACACCAGGGAAATATACACCAGCTTTTACACTTCTGTGACAAAAAATGGACTGACATGTTCATTTGCTGATACTCAACATAAACCAAGCACCTTGTTTCACATATATTGGTTCAATATATGGCTTCCAGGAGAGATGCATGTATGTGGAATGTATTCGTGTGGTGATGGACACTGATTGGCTTTTAAGCAGGAAAGAAATTGCAAACAAATTTCTTTGCCAAAGGCCCCATGTGAACTTACCTCTGCCATTGGCATACACAGAGAGAACTCAAACTGTTAAGCGTATAACAAACATACCACATTCAGGAATACTGAATGAAGAGGTTGACAGATTCATTGTCATACCGTAGATCTCAAAATAAAGAAGCCGGTTACATGTTAGCAACTGTCTTATTAACATAATAACCAATCATGTCAGTGGACAAGAACAATCAATCAACCTCTATTTGCAAACTTTGCATCACTGTCTTGCAGAAACCTCTCAGAATTTGAATCATTCAATTGAATTAGTTCCTTTAATAAAAATGAATGAAAGGTTGTTGTTTTTCTTCTTCATTTCTATCTGGAACAGTGAAGCAACTTCTTGTTGAGGAAGAACTGAAGTCCAGTTGGCCCACCTGTGGACAGGAAGTCCTCTGCTGTCATTTCTCTTACTGTAAGCTACATTTGGTCAGATTCCGGCAGACTCTACTTCACTACTTTATTTCACTCTCCTCACCACACCATAGAGTCCTAGAGCTGGACTCCCTGGGTTACACAGTAGGATGAGATGCAACCTGAAGACCTAATGTTAGTTCCGATGGTACTTGTGGTTATTGTCAAGACTGTGTTCAACATTGACCGACCGTTGTGTATATGTTTGTGTCTATAACTACAGCAACTCTTGCTTCTACTACCACTTTTAGTGTGCACTGCTTCTATAGCTCAGCTACTACTGCTACTTCTATTGCTGCTGCTTAAAGGAATAGTTCAACATTTTGGCAACTCTGTCTCGTAACGTTCCATTGTTATCCCATAGTGTGGTGAATGTGCAGGTCACAACTTGTCCACCAGAGCGTTTTGGAGTTGTTGGATTGAGTTGATGAGGGAAACAAAGAAATCACATTAGCCTCCGTAGCGTAGCTCTGAGCAGCTCACGGCTCTGCTCCACTGTTCTAAAAATAGCTTGCACCGACAAATAAAGGTAAGGAACCTACTGCTATGACTATAGAGATTATGGCAATGGGCCAATTTGCTGAAATGTTGAACTATCCCTTTAAAAACAAAGCACAGTTGCTATTAACAGCTGTTATTGCCACTACTAATTATATATCTTGTTATTTATTCAACCTTTAAATTGAAACATGTGAGGCTTACTGGGGTTGGAAGCCTCTTGTACAAGATGTTGTACACTAGATGTTTGAATTGACTATATTTGGTTTCTGCAGGGCAGTGTTCTGCAGTGTTTTGGAAACAGGGCATATAAACTTTGCCATTTAACCCAAAGAAAATTAAAGCTAAAATATTCCTATAAATACTGGGAAAGAATGAGCTTGTGTGCATGCTTGCTGTTTTCTGCAATGAAACTAAATACAAATAATTTGTGTTCGCTCTATTATCAACTTTGAAAGGCACACATCTCCCTATATACAAACCCCAATCGTGGATTAGTTGAAATAATTTGAGAGCACATGGGTAAGTGGGGCTGAGGGCCTCCATGGTTCAAGTCAACATCCTGTTAAAAAACACATTCATAATTGCTGTTTAAAAAGAAAAAACAGCATTAGTCTCCGAGTGAGATGCCAGAAACAAGAAAATTTAAGGTGAAAACGGAGGTATCGCCAATTGTCAGGTTTAGTTTTTGGATTTGATCTGTTGGAATAATGTTCTTAGAGATACACTCCCCACTCCATCAGGTGGAAATAGCAAGCATGCAAACAGTGAGCATAGAGACACTGAAACATAAGGACAAATGGACTTTCAGACAGACAAGGTAGACAGAGAGACAGACAGAAAAAACAGGGCGGGACTGTACAATACAGGACTGAAAGAAGACAACAGACCAGCACATAATAACTGTGGTCAATGCACTCTCAACTGCATCAGTTCCAAACATTAGTCAGCTTGTTTGCAGATGACACCACTGTTTGTCTCTCCAAATTTAGCTGCAGTAGGAAACTCACTGCAAGTTTTATTATTTATGTTTCTGGGGTGATATAATAAATGGAAAATTAAACCTAAAACCAAATTATTTTTTTCCTTATTCTAGAGTTATGGTTTGCATTGTTTCCAATTTTCCTGAATTTTTATTCATTTAAAAAAAATGGATGAATGAATGCAATGTCTTGCAAATATTGTCAGACAGTTCCCCTATTGCTGTGCAGCATTTCAATTTGGATTCAGTTTGAAAGTGGACTGAACTCAGCTTGGACAGACAGACAGATAAACGGATAGACAGTGCTGTGGACCAAAACAAGGACAAAGACACTGCAGAAAACTGGAGCTAGACGCCTGAGATGAAAACCTAACATTGGCTGCAGAGAAAAACAAGACTGATGCAAGAGAGGAGAGATGAGGTGACGAGAGCCGAGGAGAGGAACATGAGAAAAAAAATGTGGGAAGATGAATAACTGATGGAATGAAGAGAGTGGAGGTGAAGAATAGTGATGAAATAAAGGGAGAAAGAAGTCTATAGAACAAAGAAAAACAGAAATAGGAATAGAATAGAAAATCAAAAAATAAAATATACAGGAAGGAAGGAAGAAACAAATGGAGAGGCAAGAGGGAGAGCGGTAGGAAAGACTATCTAGGAAGCAGAAGTTCTCCAAAGACTAAGATAAGTGACTGAAAGGAGAGTATGGCTACCAGACATTCCCTAAGTGGTACCCGTCAGTTCAGTCTGTACCTTCGTTGACTGAGTGGATGTTATGAGAAGCAGGGCCGGGGCTGGGGGAACCAGGGGGCCTGTGGGAAAGGCCCACAGGGACCCCCGGAGCCCCAGCAGTGGTAGCAGTGCTGGTGTTGGCTGTGGCAGCTACAGCAGCTTGTAAAGGAAGAGAAGGAGAGAAATAGTCAAGAAGGAAAGAAAAGGTTAGGAAGATTTGAATATAAACAGTTCCAAACATAGAAAAGAGACAAGCGGTCAGGCAGCAGGGATGAAGAACATGGAAGTAGGCCTACAACAAGGAACAAGGAACAAAAACATACAGAGGAGAAAACAAAGAAAAAGAAACCCTCCCTCAAAACAATATGTTGTTTTTACACGAAAACTAAGGCCTGTTCTGAAACATTTAAACTGTAGCTTTTTATCCTTTACCCAGAGACATACAGTTCTTGACTCAGACAAAGACAACAACTGATGATCCTGACCAACCCTGCATTACTCTTACTCTGACACTTAAGGAGTTCGTGTTTTTTAAATTCTTTCAATCCCTGCTCACCCTGAGGTTTCTCCTGGTTTTCCCTGTTAAAAGGGTTTTCCATGGAGTTTTTCCTCAGTGGATGTGAGGGTCTAAGGGCAGAGGATGTTGTTACGATGCCATGTAAAGCCCTTTGAGACAAACTGTTTATAAAAACGGGCTATACAAATAATATCGCCTTGCCTTGTCCTGGCTGTACATATTCAGCAAAGTTGAAGTCAGGGGAAATAACGAGAGTGGTCATGATGGAAAAATACACTAAGTAACGGCTGGTCAACAGGCTCTCTCCACTCTTGCCATATGAGAGTCAAACATGCTACACACACATCCAGCACTCTGACCTCCACACAGGTCCATGATGGGAATCATCTAGTATCAACATGATCCTGTCTCTGTCAGACACCTGGCAACAGGACCGGCTTTCTGTCTGCTTGTCTGATACTACTGTTAGTGCTATCATCTTGGCAGTTAGCTTACCTGATTAACTTTAATTAACCTTAAACCAAATGTAAGAGTAGAGTGTTGTTAACAGATACATGCAGTTTAAAACTTGATATATAAAATATGCCAAGACTTTCTGCTGTTGAGTCAGATTATTGAACCGGTACCATGGATTCAGACTCAGAGTCTCGGATGTGAACCCATCCCTTGATTTGGACAGCTCATAACCTGATACACATCCAAACTTTTAAATACATCATCTACAAACTGGTTCAGTCTTCAAGGTAAACATCATTAGGACATTCATCTAAATCAGATCAGACCCCTTAATGTAACAGCAAAGAAGAAAAGTAAAGAAAAACTAAGAAAACAGCAAAGAATAAAGAAAGAAAACAACCCCAATTTAAACACAGATTTCCTATGCACAGAAACGCCACAGATGAAGTTATAAGAGAGGGGTTCACAAAAGGCACATGAATGTCAGCAGGGAAACAGAGATGTCACTTAGTTCCCCAGCAGCTGCTTGGTAAAGAGATGAAGAAGTAGTTGTTAGTTTGGAGATGAGGACCAGACAAACCAAAGTCCACAAAAAGGTTTCAGCCTGCGAGGCCAGGATCTCATCAGCATGTGTTCGTTGGGATACATTTAAAGAACAGGAATTTACAATTTATCAATGAACCACAACTGCTGTTGTTCTTCTAAAGAGCTGCTTCAAATGAGCAGAAGCTTTTGGTGTTTCTTTATGTTGGGGTCAGAAGCCTGAAACCTTTTACTCTGGAGATCAAATGACATCACACTTCTCATATTCATACAATTTTCTAACAAATGTAACATTTCCTGTTGTAAGGAGATGTGTCTCTAAATACAATAGAGAGTACACAACCTTTGCTGCTCACACAGAACCAGTAGAGAAGCTGAATGCAACAGGTACCGTTTAAGAATGCTGTCAAACAACTGTTCAAGTAACACACAGAGAAAACATGTAGAACAGAGACAACAGAGAAAACAGTCACAGCAACATTAGATCAGTTGGTGGTACAGAAAGGCAGAAAGAAAAAGAGAAAGAAAGAGTAAAGAAAGAGGGAAAGTGTAGGAAATGTGTGCACATATACAGAGGAGAGTGAATGGAGCACTCAAGAGAGAGAGAGAGTGGTGTTTGTGTCAACAGGCAGCAGGCTGAAGCCATGCAGTGAATGACAGTGTGAAGATGGAGAGAGAGACGGGAGCAGGAAGAAGAGGAGAGAAACAGAGAAGAGGTGAGTTTTCTACCATAGATGAGAGTAGCAAGTGAGGCCACGCCCCCATTGTGGTGAAAACAAACTCCTGGCTTTGACTGGCGGCCGTAGTCCGTCTTGATTTGGCCTGGAAACCTCCTGCAATAGCTAACGTTTGTCAGGCAGACAGCTATATCACCTCGTTTTACCGAAAAAAAATAAAGATTTAGGGAATGTATGTTCATAAATCCTACCGGAGAATGAGCCCACCCAGCGGCGAGAGGTGAGGTATATAACACTGAGTGAAACATGTCGATGGACTGCTGCCATAGTGCAGTGGTTAGAACAGTTACCTCGGGTGCGGGTGGTCAGGGATTGAAACTCGTAACATTTGAATTTTTTTTTGAATTTTTTTTTTCCCTTGTATATTAGCCCACACATTATGTACAATTTTAGAACGGACCTTCAGAAAATTTCGGAATAACGTTAGCGGACCTTCGGAATGTCGGTCGCCCCCCCTGAAATGGTTTACCACACAAGCACATATGGACTAGCCGGTCCCACAGCTTGCCATTTTTGTCCATTCTTCATACGGCCTGAAGCCATAAATCTCTTCTTTTCCTGTCCCACTCTCTTAAGGGGAGTAGGGAAATCTGATGTTGGGTTCTTTTAAGTTGTTCAACGAACAATATACCACACAACAACTCTTTGGCATTGTGTTTTTTGTATTAGCGCCTATGGAACACACTGAGGACTTCTCCTTTGTTTTCACCGGTGAGGGGGCGTGGCCTTTTACGTGACGTAGGGTTACTGTCTTCTATTGGTGCAGAGAAACTAAAAGTTTGAAATGAATATCTGCTGTATGAGGAGGTTAGGTATATATTCATCATCATATTATACATCAGCTAGTGGGCTAGGAGCTTTACAGGAGGCTGTGGTTGTTGTTGGTAAGTGTCCACAAATGAATGTATGTAAAATGTGGTCATGTTAGTGTAGGTGCAGCAGTTCAACAAGTCATTACATCCTCTGCTTTTATTAGTTAAAGGGATAGTTCACCCAAAATTCAAATTTCACTCATTATCTACTCACCCTCATGTCAACTAAGAGCTGTGAGAATTTTCAGAGTCCTCCGTTCCTTCTCTGAGTTACGGGGGGGTCCGCGCAGCAGTATTTGTCCATATAATGGTTGTGAATGGACACCACGTTTCTTCGTCCAAAAAGACACACCAAAAAACATCCAAATACCTCCATACTGCTCGTCTGTAATGTCCCTCTTGTATTGAAGCCCCGACATGAGAAATTGTTCCGAAAAAAATTAAATAAGTCTATATTTTAAGCTTGTTTGTAGCGGAAGCTCCCAGTGTCTCAGTTCACTGCTCTGCCTGTGTAAGTGCAAATCTCACGTGATTTGCACTGACCGGCGGAACAATTTCTCATGTCGGGGCTTCAATACAAGAGGGACATTACAGACGAGCAGTATGGAGGTATTTGGATGTTTTTTGGTGTGTCTTTTTGGACGAAGAAACGTGGTGTCCATTCACAACCATTATATGGACAAATACTGCTGCGCGGACCCCCCCGTAACTCAGAGAAGGAACGGAAGACTCTCGGAAAATTCTCACAGCTCTTAGTTGACATGAGGGTGAGTAGATAATGAGTGAAATTTGAATTTTGGGTGAACTATCCCTTTAATATAAAAAGCTTAATCATAGTATAATCTAAGATTCAAATTTAGAAATCCCACCCAAAACCACAGAGATGTATTAAAGGTGCACACATCATTTCCTTTCTATTGTTTTTAGTCTTGTTAAACTAATATAGCTGCTGCCTTGGACCCAGGGAGGTGTAGTGCCAGGTCCAGGATCAAACTCAATGCTATTAACCTAGGGAAAAAATCAGCTAAAAAACTTTAACAAATATTCAAATGATGTGAAATCTGTCCAATCTTTTTTTTTTTTTAAGTGACATTTCCAAACTTGAATGGTGTCTTATTTAAAGGACCAGTGTGTAGGACCTATGAAGATCTACTGGCAGAGGTAGAATAAACGACGCTCATGCTCCGGCTTTAATTCTTGGGTGTAGGCAGCGCTGCCAAAATGGAACAATTGGCTTTTCAAATGGCCATCTCTGCCACTGTTACTAAACTACAACTTCAAACTTAGCACATAACCTCAACATCATCGTTCTGTGCTGAAGGGGTATGAATATTGAGTGTAAGCATGTATGCAGGCGGAGCCAGGCTAAAAGAGCAGAAATCAACAACCTCTACGTTGGATAAAACCTCTGACATTGGTCCTTTAAGTAAAATGTATATCTCCAGAATACACTATCTTCCTTAACATTCAAATCATGTTCACACTAATTCAGAATGAGTGAATGATGCTAACCAGCAACAACAGCAGTAGAGTCATAGTGTGGTCAGTAGCATTTGTCTTTTATCACTGCTGTTTTTGGAGTGTGTAATCACATCTGAAGTGTTTTAATTCATATTGACATGAATGTGATGACTTAAAGATAGAATCATAGTCAACATCATTATGTGAAGTTGGTGGAATAAAAAAGGTGTTTTTGACAAACACCCCCACTTCTTCCTTCCACGTCAACACAACTTGTCTGTCTTCAGACCTGTTCTGCAATTTTTTTTTTTACATTTCATTAGAGCCAATAACATGTTCCAGCTCATGATGACAGATTTTTATTTGTGTTTTTGTGAATATTCTTCTTTAAAACAGTGATTCTGTGTATTGAACCACTTCATGGCAAGGAAGGCAAAGTTGTTACTGTGTTTCAGTCACCTGCTCAACAGAATATCAAGACAATGAGAGGTGTCCATCAAACTTGTGTGGTATTGTAACATTGATTGGGTCCCAAAATTATACCGTAAATTAGAAGTTAGAATGAGTTATTTTTGGCTCTTAGTCATCTGACCTGTCCACTGATTGACATATAGTTTCACCTCATGTGGAAGGCAAAGGTTGGACATCTCTGTGAACATCAGATTTTATTTGATTTCATTCTCAGAATTGTAGTTTTATTTATTTATTTGTTTATTTGGGGCATGTTTTTAATATAATATAGTTATATATAAGTATATAGTTAATATACAATTTCATCGTTTCATTTAATCTCTTATAAATTAACTTGTGTAGTTTTGCAGAAACACATGCTGGTGAATAGCTGGTGTTGCCTGTTGAAAACAATCATGTCCTGAAATAATAACTCTTTTATTTCTAGGTGTTTTAAATGCTGCTGTCCCTCTGAACACTGCACTACATCAGAGGGGCCTCCTCCTGTATTTCCATGTGAAAGGAGGCGGTGGGGTGAGCGGGGTTAACAGCACTCTGCTGGACAGAGGTCACGGCCCAGGGTTCCTCCTCAGCGCTGCTCAATAGGCGTGTGGCATGAATAAGTCCACGCGCTTGTCACGCTTGGCCTCCATTAAGGCGTGACAATAGCACTGGGGCCCCGCCTCCACCTAACACCCGAGGGTGCCACCCATGGCACATGTATGTGTGTGTGTGTGTGTGTGTGTGTGTGTGTGTGTGTGTGTGTGTGTGTGTGTGTGTGTGTGTGTGTGTGTGTGTGTGTGTGTGTGTGTGTGTGTGTGTGTGTGTGTGTGTGTGTGTGTGTGTGTGTGCGTGTGTGTGCGCATCTATACGGACTTGATTTTTCTTGGTGTGTGTGTTTGCTGGTATTGAGCTTGTCTTACATGTGGTAGGTAGAGCGTGTGTGCGTGTGTGTGTGTGTGTGTGTGTGTGTGTGTGTGTGTGTGTGTGTGTGTGTGTGTGTGTGTGGTAGGCAGATGGTGACGGCTGGTTAAAGATGTTCCCTACAGTTTCTAACTGCAATAAACAAACTGCTTTTTTCACCTCCACTGAGTGAAATGACCTCTCTCTATTTCTTTTCCAATCTAAGTCTCTTTATTCTTATTTCGTATCTTTATTCAAGTCTTCACTGTTTTTTCTGCAATTCCCTACATTTCTTTAGTACATAGCTCCCTTGATGCTTCACTAGACAGAACTCTAATAAGTCCTCCTTTTCTATGTATTTATTTATTACACTGCAGTAATGTAGCCATAAAAGTTCATTGTGAGGCTCAGTGCACTGATTTTGTATTACATGTTTACTAATAATGACAGATCGCTCTTGATCAAAATATTCATTTGCTGTTGTAGTTCATGGTGCTGAAGATTACATTAAAGGAGACATATTCTGCCTCTTTTCCACATATTAAAACAGTCCCCAGGTGTCTTAAAGACATGTCTGTGACATGCTTCGGTCAAAATACCCCAAGGATCAAACATCACAGCTCTTCTCATCCTCTCTAAACAGCCCACACCACCCGCCCCCTTCTACTGGTACCAGGTAGGGGTGGGGTTATGCAAATTCAAAAACTAGTGACATCATTGCCAGACACCTGAGGGAACAGCTCATAAAACCACATGGAGTAAAACCTAGAGAGCCTGAAAATTACTGATTTTCTTGTCAATTCTCATATTTTGGGGGCCAGAAGACAAACACCCAAATATATGTTAAAGAGCCTTCAAAACGTGATATTTCTATAATATGTCCCCTTTGCTTCACAACTTTAAGTTGTGCACCACTGCTTTCTGATCCGATGTCCCACTGTCAGGATACCTTCTAAAAACCCTTACAAATACCCATTCAAAGAATGGTTTACCCTCTTCTGTCTTCACACAGCTCTATTTCTGCTCTTAACAACATTTATATTGTTATTTCCAATACAAATACAAAGCTACAGGCTCTAATCACCACAGACTGGGGTTAAACCACGTGTTCTCAGGTCTGAAAAAGGAAAATCAATGAGTTCCTAAATGAACAAATTCAGAGCTCGGTCAGTCTTTCAAGAGTTAGAATAATATTGAGAGCAGACATGAAGCAGCAGTCCTGGTGTCAATCTCTGCTAAAGTTCCCTCAGCAACACTCTGACTGGAAAAACTTGAGAACAGCCCTTTACAGACCTGCTGACCGAGGAAACAGCAGCAGCTTCCTCTTGTGACACATACACACATATATATATATATATATATATATATATATATATATATATATATATATATACAGTATATATTTTTTTCTCTCTCTCTCTCTTCTATAACTCTCTGTGGGTTTTATTGCCGATGGGCTGCATTATCCAAACCCCCGCCCCTCCCCCCCTCCCTCCCCACAGGGCCCTGGGGAGGTGTGAAGTGAGCGCCCCTCTCTTTTGTAGTTACCTTGTTTGATCTGGGCCTGTAGCGCGGGGCAGGAGGGCTGAGGGGGGGCGGCTGGCATCCTGCGTGGAGACTCTGGGGTTCCTCCTGGTCTGGGAGGCCTGGAGGAGGATCACAAAGAGGAGGCATCAAATATTAAAGGAAGGAGGATCCAGGAGGACCAACACACACACACACACACACACACACACACACACACACACACACACACACACACACACACACACACACAAAACAAAACACAAAGAAACTCAGTCACACAGTCATACATACAACCAGACAAAACAACATGTTTTTATTTCAGTTTCTGGAAACCAACTACTTGAATCTCAGTGTGTGTGTGTGTGTGTGTGTGTGTGTGTGTGTGTGTGTGTGTGTGTGTGTGTGTGTGTGCATGGCGAGTGTCTTTTCAGGCTCCAGCCTATTGGATTTCAGGTGGAGGACACAATCCTGTCTGAACAGACTGGAGGCGTCTAACTTTCAGAGACACACTAATACTTCCAATACAACAATCAATGGAGTGATCAATAACAGTTGCTAGGCAACAAGTCACTGCCAGGGAGCTCTACAGATAGCACTTCAACACTGTAAATGGTACAGTGGAGGTCATAATGACTGTCCCTATGAAGCAGCAACACAACACAACATCATGGATGTGTCAGGTTGACAACATGGATGTCACAACACCATGATGAATCCAAACAGAGCAAAGAAGAGTGTCCTCACATACAGGACAGAGAGTCCACTTTACAGACATCCGATCAGATCTTATTAAGAAGCAGCAAACTCAACACTTCCTCCATGTTTTCTCTCTGTACAGTGCTGCATAGTTTTTGTTTAACTATAGTATGTGTATGACATGACTCTGTTGTTGCACAGATGGATTTACAGGTTTAGAAATGAATATACAGGTGCATCTCTATGAGAATATCATAGAAGTTCATTTATTTCCGTGGTTAGTCTGGTTCAGTAGGAAGACCGACCTGCATCAGATTCTAGTTTATAGAGATGCAGCTGTACGTTGATAGACCTATAGGTCTGTAGTGTTTGACTGTATTCTAGGTAAGTAGGATATCATCAACTGTTCTGCCTTTGCTTTTCAATGTTTACATTTAAATGATATGTAAAAGCTCAACTAGGGATGAGAGCTAAAATGAGCAACAGCTGTGAACTCTTTGTACGTCACAACATGCGTTTTTTCTTTTTAAACTCTGTTAAATGACATCTTCATTGCCTGGCAAATAAATCAATAACATAATCAAAGATTTGTCCTCACTGGCCACAACTCCAGCTATTATTTCAGACTGAATCAGTTCAACCCCAATCACCCCCCCCCCCCCCCCACACACACACACACACACACACACTCCTTTTATCTAACACAGAGGCAGTGAGATCCATTCAGAAAATGGAGCACAAGAACATGTGCACCTGCATACACCCTCCTCCCCCCCCCCCACACACACACACCTGCTCTTACTGCTTTTCACTGTAACACACACACACAAAGAAACAGTGACAACCCTTACCACACACACTATTCTTTGTGGTAAACAAAATTTAGGAAACACAAACACATTTGAGTGACAAACACTACAACATTTAACAACAGCAGATCTGATCTGATCAGATCTGATCTGATCTGATCTGATCCATCGAGTTGTATTTCTGGGGGTTTTCTCAGTCCTGATTCTAATGCAGAATAAATTCCAAGGTTCAGTTGAAGCTAATGTGGACAAACGTTTCCAAAGTTTTGTTTCCATCAGTGTGTACTCCTTCCTGATTGATTTAAACAGAAGGAAGATTCCTCCATCAGAAAGTATGGAAGAACAGAGAGGCCGTTGTACTTACATGAATCCACATTAGACGTTTTATTCATTTTATTTTGTATCTTTATATGTCATAAAGAAATGTGAATCTGTTATTAATAAATCCAAATATTATCTGGTTTCAAGAATGTTAGAAAGGTCAAATCATATTATCATTTCTGTCATTTAGATTTTTGTCATTTACTCTTGATGGTTTGATGATGATGATGATGATGATGATGATGATGATGATTACTTCGTCTGTGCCTCATTTATCATCGTTGCTATTTACTGATGTTATGTCTTCATTTATTTTTTAACCGTTGGGACACGTTTCTTTTTCATGATTGTGAGGGACTTACAGACACACATGACATTCTCTGATGGCTTTGGTTCTGATTTTCTGATTTGTTGAATTTTGTGTTTTCATTAATTATAAGCTATAATCATGACAATTAAAAGAAATAAAGAAGACATGAAATATTTCAGTCTGTGTGGAATGAATCTCTATATTATATGAGTTTCATTATTTGAATTGAACCACTGAAATAAATGAACTTTTGAGAGGCACCTGTGGAATTCATTTCTACACCCGTACATCTGTGTAATGATGCTTTTGCCTGAGCCTCAGACTGGTCACAGTTGTCCACTTATGAAACTGAATGCTTTGCTCATGTTCCTGAGTTCTTCTCCATACTAGAGCAGAAGTATCTTTTCACATGAAGGGAGCTTATGAGCACCTTAAGGTGGCCCCATAAGGGCCCACAGGAGCAAGCACTCAACACTTGTGAGGGAAATCCACTTGGAAAAAGTTAAGTCTAAGTTGAAGTGTCTTCTTTCTTCTTTAAAAAATGTTTTGGGTTAATTTCCTTTCTTTGAGATCCTCATTTGGGAAATACCTCAGTTTGCCTTGTGTATATGTTTGTCGGTTTTCTTTCAGGGTTTATACAGAAATTCTTAAGTTGAATTTAATACCTTTTAATACCGTCACAATATTTTTTAATACCAACACGACTTCGAGCTGCAACTGTAGTGCAACTTTTCGAACTTCAGTGTTGGGGGTAACTAATTAAAAAGTAACAGATTACTGTCATTTTCTTACTTGACTTTCTGAGTGACTAAGTGTAGTAGGTAAATGCTCACAATTCAAATCAAGTACATGTTACCTGTTGGGGGGGGGGGGGGGGTGCTTAGGGCGGTGACACTCAGCATTCACAAATTATATACAGGTGCATCTCAATACATTATAATATCATGGCAAAGACAATTTCCAGAAGTAAAGCCAACATTTCTGTAGCCTATTAAAAATGCTTTTTTTTGTATTGGTCCTTTGTAATATTTAGATTTTTGGGGATACTGAATTATAAGTCTTCATTTAACGTTAGTCATAATTAGTACAATTAAAATAAATAGAATAAATAAAGACATGAAATGTTTCATTATTTGTGTTAGTTTCACTTTTTGAATTGAAATACTGACATATGCCTTGATAAACTTAACCATGATATTCTAATGTACCTGTGAATTGGAAATAATAGGAGTGATAGGTACAGTGAAATAATTAATTACTGCATACATCTTGACAGCTCACCTTTACTTCATTTTAACCCTTCTGTGATTACGTTTGTCTGTACAGCACTTTGGAAACCTTTGTGTTTATTTAAATTGGGCAGAGCTCTGTGGGATACACCTGCCTGACACAGCAACATACGGAACCGTGCACGTCTGCAGCGCACAGCTGATACTCGTGCACGAAAAAACAAGCGCGTCGCCGTCGCATCGAATGCGCGCAGCTACGGTGCTGCTTTCGGTTGTGAGCGTGCATGTCGCGCGTCTACATTGGATATTGTATAATCAGAGCGAACTATGAATGAGGTTGCTTCACTTTCACGTGATTATCAGCCTGTTCAACATTTTACTGACCTGACGTCTTTTCACATGGGCTTCCTTCACCTTTCAAACGGGGCAGAGCTCCGTGGGAAACAGTAGGAGAGACACCGAGGGAGAATCTTGGTCTGACCCAACACTTACACATTGTGATCGCGCATGTTGCGCATCTATATTAAAAGTAATGACAATACATCTGAACCGTCCCCCATGCACACACGTTTTAACCAAGGCAGCAGCCAAAATCACCCAGGCGGCACGGTTTTAGACTGAAGCGCAAATAGTTTTACCACGAACGCACACTGACCGACGTCCCATCATTGATATCGCTCTGGTCCTACTTGCACATATAATTTATAAAATATAGGCTAAATAAATTCACAGGATTTTTAGGCCTGCACTTAACACAAATGGGAACAAACTCATAGTTGGATAATGCTTCGAAAATTTAATACCTCGTCAGATTACATTTATTACTTTTTAATACTTTTTAATGGCCTTAATTTTTGCTAATTTCATTTACTACCTTTTAATACCTTTTACAACCCCGCGGAAACCCTGTTATGGTTTATTATTTACTTTGTGAATATATACTGTACCTATGGGGAAAAAATGCAAAGTACAATATCGCAAAGAGAATGAAATGACTGAAATGTTTTTGAAGGTAAGAAGCTTTGCAATAAAGTATCAAGTATAAAAAAAAGTTTCTTCTTCAGCTGGAGTTTTTCCTGCCATGCTCTTAGCTACATCGGTTTTCACTCAGAAAGGTCACACCAGGAGTTAATGGGAATTACATTTGATATCAGCCTTCATGGGGTTAAATAAATTCACAGCATGCCTCGTCGATGCAGCTCATGATGCTATCTGACCGCTGCTTTTTGTGTATGCATGCGTAATGTGTACTCTGGCTGGAACATGGGGCTTTGGAGTATTATCTAAATAAAATCTAAATCCATCAATTTTAGTAAAAAAAAAAAAAAAAAGTGATTTGATTCAAACCAAAAGAAAAAAATCTCACCCGGAACATCTGCACTTAAACGTGCCTCAGCTGTGATTGGACAGAGTTTTATTTTCTATTTACAAGACAAATTGAATCACACTGGAGCTGTGGAGTCGTGACAGGCGGTGTGTGTGTGTGTGTGTGTGTGTGTGTGTACTTATTGGAAAGTGACAATCAGTCCATATGGATGTGTGTAGATTATGGTTGTCCTCCTGTCCCGTCTCTAATCTAACACTCCTGACCTGCACTGCAGACACACACTGTGCATATGGAAGAATAATAAAACCAAACCTATTTTCATTGAAACAATGCATTTCACAGTCAGACTTGTTCCAAACTGAGGCAGATCGTGAAATGAAAACACCAAGAAAATGGTTCAATCTTCCTGAAAATACAAAAGAGAGACGTGTTTTACACAACGAGCGACGATGTTTAGAGAACAAGGTGAGGAAATCATATCAGAGGCCAGAAAATGTGCTGGTATTTGTTCTAGCCAAAAGCCTCCAGCTCTTCTCCTTGTGGAGAAAGTGTTGTTGCGGTTGCTGTGATGAAATACTAACACGCTCTAACTTCAGGAGGGCTTCTTTTCCAACTCCGGTGCACATGGAGGAAGCTTTTCCACCGTCATAAATGTAAGAGAGGGAACAACATGAAAAAGCCAAAAACCCAAACACCTTCAAATATATAAGAGTTGCTGGTTTGGGGCGCTGAGGTGGAGCCAGGTCCGTGTTTGAGTTGAATAAAGGAGTCTTCAGCATCTGTAGCTGTACATCTACACACACCACCATGCAGGAGTTCTTTGTTTGAAGAAAGTAATAAACAGCTGGAGAACTTCTCCTCTCTTCTTCTGCGCTGCTCTTTAGGTTCAGTAATTAAGTTGCAAGACTTTAATGGACATTTCTAACTGGTGTAAACCGGTGACCCAGCAACATGAGGTGAGAGACTCCACCAGCAGGTCTACTGTCAGTTTAAAGGTATTCAGAAAAGAAAATAGAATTTGATTCCACCTTGGGTCTTAACATTAGTGTAATAACTCATCTATCAGACGATGTAGTCCAAACTTTGTGCAAAATTCTATTTTTGAGTAAATCCGGGATGAAAGTGTGGTAGTTTTTTTGCTTCACATTGGATAATACAGGGACACAAATGATCAGCCTGCTCACGATTCATCAGCCACTGATATTGGATCCGTCATCCGTCAATCAAACATCTGAGACACACACACACACACACACACCGCTCGGTCTCGCCCCAAACAGTGTATATCCCGTCAAATTTCTTTTCCTTACTCGGGTAAACTCGTGCGGCAACTCGTGGAAGGAGGCGTGACAAACAGGACAAACGCCCATTTCTGAACACCTTTAATTGTTTGTTTTCATTATTCTGAATTATGCCATTCTGTTACCAAATCATTTCCAGGAGACTGTAGCTAGGTACAATAGCGCATACAAAATAATTAACCCAAATAACTTCAGATAAGACCAAACCCAGATAAGTATTAACATAAATATATTTCCATACAATAGTTTCCATTTTCCATACTTTTACAGACCTGGAAATGTATAAAATCCAATTCCATACGTTTCCATACTGAACCCTGCTCAGTTGACTTCCAGACATCCTGACATAGCTCTGTAATGTTTCAGTAAAAACAAGAAAGTGGAGGGACTTGTCATGTAGACAGTGGTGTTGAGTGGACATGGAGCCGTGTGGACGGGACTGACAGGAACTCCACCCCCCACAGCCAACCTGCTGTGGGTCGGGATGAAATGGAGAAAGACGATGAAGATGATGAAGATGATGAGACCGCACATGTTTGAGCATTCAGCCAAAGACAGCGGAGAGACGTAAGATCTTTTCAGCATCGAGGGTTGAGGGACAACGAGGAGTTTTAGAAGAGTTAAGTGTTTCCACACAACATTTATGAGCCTCCGCACCGTGAAATTCTTTGACCGGCGCAAGACAGACTCATGTTTTCATTCATCAAGAATTAAAGTCAGAGGTTGGAAGACGATCACATACCGTCGTAGTTCCCACCATAAACGGAGATTCGGCGGCGTTATTCTCATGACTCGCCACTAAACCGAAAGTAAAGAAACGCTGGTCGGCTCGCCCAGCATTTCCACCACCACTAATAATAACAAAATAACCATAGAGACAAAACCATAGATTTATCTAAAATGGGCCCATTAACAAGTGGTAACCTGGATTCATCCACATTAATATGAGACTTTTTTATTGTCGCGGAATTTTTCGTTCTGCCGATGGAGAAACTCCTCGTTGTCCCTTTAATTGGACCTACAATCAAGAACGCTCTCCAATGCTCCAATGTGATTGAATTTACAGTATATTAGTATTTTAGTATTTAAGACTGGGCTTTTATTTGAGATTAAAAGCCACACACAAAGACACATGACTTCACCTGGACTCGTCTCACCTGCCCTGGCATCTAGACCTGCTACTTGTCCTCAGAGACTTGAGTTGGACAGTCAAGGTGTTCACACTTGACTTGGACTTGTTTAAACTGACTTGAGACCTGCCTTCGACCTGCCTTCAAGGATTTGTTATAACCCATGAAAAGAAAACTAAATTACACACAGGTGAAGTAAAAACCTGAGGCTTTCTCTCCTATGTACTCCCCCACCCCCCAACTCCCACACACACACACACACACACACACACACACACACACACACACACACACACACACACACACACACACACACACACACACACACACACACACACACACACACACACACACACACACACACACACACACACACACACACACACACACACACACACACACACACACACACACACACCTCCCCCCTCCTCCCTCCCTGCAGGGTTGTTCTGTGCAGGGTTGACGAAATGATGAAATGTTGTGTTGGTGTTACAGCAGCAGGACCATGACCTCTGTGTTAAATCTTTCACAGCACAATGAGAGCTCAGACAGACTAAACAATCAGCTTCACACACACACACACACACAGGACTGGATAGTAGCTGGACTTATTGTGTATGTGTATGAACAGAGTCTATGTTTCTGTGCTTTGAATTCAGCCTCTGTCGCAGCTTGTTTGGTTTATTATTTTGTTTTTCAGCAGGAATCACTGATGACGGATCGGGGATGTGTTTTTCTGCTTGGACCCATGCTCTGAATGAAACCTCCAGTAACATCTGGATCACATTTGTCATGGACTGATGAAGTCCAGTCTAAAGATGAATGCAGAGTTTTCTCAGACGTCCTGATCCAGATATTCAACCGCCACGCTGCAGTTTAACTGTTCTGCAATTCAGAATTCAAACAATATTATAGCAGGAAATAACTATTGTTTTGTAAAGATACGGTGGAGTAGTGGCATCTTGAGCAGAAGACCCACCACCTCCTCTTGTGAGATGGAAACGTGACTGTCCCCAACTGAAGAAAGCATGTTTTTGTCTGAAACAGCCTGTGTCTGGTCCCAGTGGACGAGTGTGAGGCTGAGCTTCAGCGTCCTGCTGTCAGGCTGCTCCAGGTCTGCTGAGGGGAATACACCCAGAGCTGCTGACGCCTCCACTTTCACTCTCAAGGGTCGTTTTCTTCTTCCCCCCAAAATGTCAATAACTTTACAGTTCATAACGTTACATGTGTCATAACTGATGGCCACATCACGCATAGCAACATTAGTGTACTTGCTATTACCCATTTTTAATGTGTTTGGTAAATGGTCAGCACTGCAAGCCAACGTGCTGCTTTGGGATGAAAATATATAGAAAAGACTCAGGCCTTAGGCTTCCTTTTTTCGGTGCTGTTCATTTTGCTGATGATTACAGAAGAGGACTGTAAATGAAAAGGAATGGCTTCTACACAGTTCTCATGCCCCCCTTCCCCCTGCTGTTAGACCGGTCTGCCATCCACTACTCACATTAAGCTGCCCTGCTCTCCCTGCCTTTCCCCCCACCAGAAGCTGCCTCCATCAGCTCTTGTTAACATTTCTATGTTTCTCATATTTGGTACTGTAAACTGTTTTCTTGTCTGTAACAACATCTCTGTCACGTCTGTCCGTCCTGGGTGAGGGATCCCTCCTCTGTCTCTCACCCTGAGCTTTCTCCTGTTTTTTCTAGGGAGTTTTTCCTCAGTGGATGTGAGGGTTGTTATGATGCTGTGTAAAGCCTTTTGAGACAAACTGTTTGTAAAAAAAAAAAAAAAAGGGCTATACAAATAAAACTGCCTTGCCTTGCCTGAATGTCCCGTTCGATAATTAATTAATTAATTAATAATAAGTATTCCATTTCAGATTCCTTGTCACTATGGTTGGTAAAGTAGATTTTTTTTTCTTTTTTGTGTCCGGACTCAGGTTGGGTTGGGGCTAAGACTGAATGCTGGTGAGCCGCGCTGCCTCAGGACCAGGGTTCAAAACCCGTGGGTCAGCCCCAGTCTGGGGCCTCATTTATCAAAAAGGGTGTAAAACTGCTACTAAATTTTTGCGTACGGCGAAAAGACGAAAATGGCGTACACCTAAAATATTTACACCTTTTTCAGATCTATCAAACTGTGTGTATGCACAACTCTCCGCAATCCCCCCTTCATGCCGTTCTCTCTCCTCATTGGATAAAGGTTATAGGATACAAGGAAGTATACAAGATGTTTTCTCCTCGGCTTACAGCAGAGCAGAGTGACTGACAGACCCGTGTTTCAGACCAAACACTCTATAGAAGTGATTGCTGTCGGAAGATACAACTATTTAAGACTTATATTAACACAAACATTCCGCTTACTTCTGCTTTAAAACAATGTAAAGCAGGATTTCCAGGATAGTTACCATTACTTTGCACGCCTTCCCACTACACAGTTACAGCTCTACTGGACTCGGTTTAGGTCATTTTCCATTACAGCCGAGTCCTTCACAGTTCCTCCTCAGGGCTGCGTTGTCTCACTCTCGTCAGCTCCAAACACACGTGCACCTCGTTAACTCAGGTGACAGAATAATAACAGTCTCAGTAGCTACAGATTAGTGTGCGCTGCTGCCGATGTGTTTTTAAACTTGCCGGGTTTGATCCTTGTCAGACGTCACACTCGAGTGTGTAAAAGCAAAAAAGCAAAATCCACAATCCTCTCTGTTTATCAATTAACATAGAGCCTAGTGTTATTATAGAGCGGGTTGGATTGCCAGCATCAACGGTGCACCACTACCACAATTACTTCAAAAAGATCCTACTGTGCTCTTCTAAATGTACTCCGCTCCTCTCTCCCTCTCACACTGCAGTTCTCTGACTCAGCAACGGTGTCGCCAATTCCTCCTGTTCCTCAAAACAGGTGTAAATCACGGTACGCCAGGGTCAAAATGGGTGTAAATGTCCGCACTTTTCCCCGTCAGGTTTTGGCTTGATAGATCACAAATTTGGCGGAGAAAAGTGCGTACGCACAAAACGGGGGAAAAAGGGTGTAAAAAAAGGTGTATCCACAATGATAAATGAGGCCCCTGGTTGTAATTTTCAGGCCTGTTGAGATCAGATCTTTAACTGCTTTGGAGTATATCACTGTGATGCTAGTGCAGGATCATTGAATGGTTCTATGATTAGAAACATATTAATATATGGTTACTGATATGGATATTCATGCAGTATATACAGTATATATATATTGATATGGACAATTACAGTATGTAGTATATGTATATTGATATGGATATTTATGTAGTAGATAGATAGATATATAAACCATTATGAGTAGAAAGGGATGCATACTTCCTTACACTCCTTTTTCTAACTTGTGCATATCATGATTTGATGATTTGATGTTGTGCATATCATGATTTGGTGTTTTAGACACGTTCATTTGAAATAAATTCATTCATTCATTCTGAATTATTGCGCTTTGTGCACGAATACACTTGTTGTGTGATTGCTTCTCTGGGGTTGGGGGGTGGCTGAACGGTGTCTGGACTAAGTGTTTGCTTTGGTCTGGTATGCTGGTGGTCTAGTGGAGGTGATGGCTGTCCACACAACTTTCAACTATAGTTCATGTGATGAACCACTAGACGCTGCTCAAGGAAAACTGGGATTGTAGTGAAAACCCTTAAATCTGGATTAGCTGTTTGTTTCCATCCACACACACACACACACACACACACACACACACACACACACACACACACACACACACACACACACACACACAGAACAGCAAAGCAAAGCATACAGTTAGTTGTATGTGTGTGTGTGTATGTGTGTGTTGGTCACCTGGCTGGTGCTTTCTTCATGTGCTCCCCAACAAAGGTGGCGTTGGTCATGCCCATCAGAGTGTTGGCCAGGGAAATGACGGACAGGAGGTGCTGCGTGGTGACGGCCCGGGACACGCCGTACGTCCCCTTCCCTACGATGTCAGACAGAGTCAGCTTCCGACCCGTCGCCAGGGACAACTGGCACAGCAAGGACTCCTGGGAAAAAAAGAGGAAAAAGTTGAAGTGAAGGTTTTTTTCCAGGATATAGTGGTGTGTGGTGTAAACAGACGGCTTTACCCAGACTGTTTACAGAGACCGGTACCTTGAAGGTGGGGAGCATGAGGGACATGTGTCCTCCTCTGGAGATCAGACCGAAGGAGATGGGGCAGTGGGGCCGGAGCATGCCCAGTCGCTCCAGACAGATGCCGTCCAGCTGTTCGTTGAGGCCCCAGGCGTGCAGGCAGGACATGAAGAGTTTGGCTGTGTCCATGGTCAGGTTGTACTCCAGCAGACTCAGAGACTTGGACTTCTCCTCACGCCTCCTCATCTCTTCTTCCTCCTCCTCATCTTCATCCAGGAGGTGCTCCTTTATGGTCTCCTTCATCGTCTCCTTCACCTGGTTTGGACAGGAGGTAATATTGATAGAAATACTGTAATGAAATGCTGTTGAAGTGGGAGAGCAGTGTGTTTTGTGTCTGTTGTGTATCTTTGTAGTAGTATGTCTTTGTGTTATTTTTTGTATGTAGGGAACCCCTCGAAAACGAGATGCTGCATCTCAAGGGGCTATCCTAAATACATTTAATTTAATTTAATTGAAATATTCAAAGAAAAGCACAAGACTGAAATAAAAGGCAATGTGAAAGAAAACTATGAGCGAAATTAAAGCTGCTTCGCAGAACTTAGTTTTAGCCTAAAGCAGCCAGTAACGTGTGATGATGAACTGATGTGCTCCTGCTCCTCCTCCTTGTGGCTCTCTGCTGTGCCGACCTGTTTGAAGATCTTGTTGGCCAGGAAGGAGCCTCCTTTGTCGGCCCCGGCCTGGCTCTTCTGCAGCGTCTCCGGGGACACCAGCGTGGGGTTGGGTCTCTGGGCCTCCTCCGTCAGCAGCTGGATGATCACCGCTTCCACGTCGAAGAACAGCACGTGCATGTCAGGGTCGGCCAGGTTGGTCTTCATGGCCTGGACCACCAGGGCATTGTGGGAGTATTTTGGCAGGTTGCCCTGAAGAGAGAGGGAGAGAGAGGGAGTTAGAAATAAAGGGAAGATTGATGAATGTTAGAAACTATAGCTGTGTGGAACTTCCTTCAGAGACAGTTAAACACCCAGTGAGGATTGGTCCATTTGGTCTGTTGGGTGAGAAAAATCATAATTCTAGAGGATGAACTTGTCATCTTTCCTTCTACTGAGGTATTAGGTTAACTACTGCGTTTATCCCCTTTTTTATACTTTTTTTCTGTAGCACTTTATTTCCAGTATAAAGTGCATTATAAATAAAATGTATTATTATTATTACATGATTTTTACATATGATGTGAGAAAATAAAATCTAAAACTGTGGATTAAGGCTTATCTGAAGTTATTCTGGATCCAGTCGCACTGTTGGATCATCAGAACATCAGAGAGGCTCAGCTTCATGTTTGAGTTAGACCAGGACTCAGAGGAGTCTGTGGAGACCAGAACCAGAAACCAGCAGGCATGCTCAGAGCTGTTAGCATCTTTTATTTGTTGATGTTATTGTTTCTGTACTGACGAGGCATGAAAACAGGGTGAAAGAACCGCGGCCTTCCCAAGGAGACAGCATTGGCTCCTCAGGTTTGTGACGCATGAAGTTGTGGCTGACTGAATCTAGGTTTATGAGACGGTCACTGGTTCTCTGCAGCCCAGGGAGGAAACTGTCTTATTTAACGATGATGAAAACATGATATGGATGTTTAATCTGAGCGGTCGGCCATTTGGAAGCGGTGAAACTAACATATAATCATCCTGTGAAGTCGATACAGCCGACGTGTTAACGAAGAGCCGCCTACGTCCTCCTGCAGCGAACAGAGGCAGATTTCCTCGGAGAACAAAGCCCAGCATTGTTACTTCGGCAAATAATGATTTAAATCGGTCGTTCCTGTGAACACAAACTGTCTCACGGACAGAGATACACAACAAACACACACATCAGCTGTAATTGCAACCAATACTAACACGCTGCTCGATAGTAATTGCATTAGCAGAGGCACCTGTGTGGAGCTGTATGTAGAAGAGTGCTGTTTGTTTACATGTTAATGAGCCCACCACTGCAATCAGACAAGTGTGATCCAGTTAGAGTCCCACTCTGAGGAAGGACAGGAGGGAGAGTATGACGTGAGGGAATAAAGATATCAAAGGGCCAACACTGGATTTCATCAGTGTGTGTTGAATGAAGGATTGTTCTGTTATGCTGAATTTAGAGAGATAGTTCAACATTTTGGCTAATTCGTCTGTTGCCATAATCCCTATAGTCATAGCAGTAGGTTTGTTACCTTTAATTGTCGGTGCAAGCTATTTTTAGAACGGTGGAGCAGAGACGTGAGCTGCTCAGTGAACGCAACGGAGGCTCATGGTATTTTTGCATTTCCCTCATCAAACTAAATACACAATCCAACAACTCCAAAACGCTCTGGTGGACAAGTTGTGACCTGCAATTTTGAACCAGCTGACCAAAAAAAATGACGGGTTCGGAACCTGAAAAGTCAGTTCCCAAGGGAACCAAGAAACAGATGCTTCTTCCCTGCGAACCATGACATCATCAGTGGGCGTGTCGTATTCTAGGCTGCTAGAAAGCAGTACAAGACAGAGCAAGTTGTATGAATTTCCCTTTGGGGCTTAATAAAGTAAAGAAATTCTTATCTTTGAACTTGGAGAAGAGATAATCAAGGCTGGGTTCACTCCACCCCACACCAAATCATTAATAAACTTAAATTAAGAAATTAAAAGAAGGATTACAGAGATAGCAAATAAATGTTGCTGCGGTTGTGTTTACACTTTGGTTCTCCCTAAACTGGTGTGAACGTGGGCTGTTTCAACAGAAAGCACCAAGGTTCTGAGAGTCCAGAACGGAGTCAGAACCAGAACCAGAACTGCTTCTGTCTGAAAGCACCCACTGAGGTCCCGCTGCCGTCACAGTGCTGACCCCAGTTCAGTCACAACCAGGTGGAGGAAGAGACACATTACATAATACAGTGACATGCAAAAATTTGGGCACCCATGGTCCACATGTCTGTTAATGTGAACAGTTCAGTAAGTGGAAGATGAAATGATCTCTAAAAGACATAAAGTTAAACAAGAAACACTCTTTTAATCAATATCAGTGTATTATTTAAGTTTTCTACAGTTTTACAGTGAAACAGGGAAACAAAGCAGCAGCCTGCAAAAGAATGGGAAACCCAGGAAACTTGAGCTCTCACATAACTTTGACCAAGGTATCAGACAAGATATTTACTATTGACAAACTGAGTTTCCAAGGGGGGGGGGGGGGGGCAAACCTTTGCTGTTGCTTTTCTTTTTCTGTCATTTTGAACATGGAAAAGACGAAAATAAAAAATATTGTTTAAAATGCAGAGGGAATGTGTCATGTGTAACTTTATGTCTTTTGGAGATCATTTCATCTTCCACTTGCTGAACTGTTCACATCAACAGACATTTGAATGTGAAACACAAGATCAGAACCTCCTCTCTGGGTTTTAATGCGTGTGTGTCCCTGTGTGTGTGAATATGTGTGTGTGGCGTTCTGGTGGAGCAACACTGCCATCTAAAGGAAAACTGTGGTACTCAACATGTATACAGACGTGAATCAACGAGACAAACACAGCCACATGTTACTGAAGGTTGTGATGGAGTCACTAGGAAATGTTTCCTGAGGCTAAATGAACACATGCAGATACAGAAACAGAGGAAACTCAAGTTTCTGGAATCTGGTACAAAAAATAATAATAATCTGAAATTCTGTCGAGAAAAAAGTTCTTAGTGAGGCAGAGGTAGAGTAGTCTGGTCTAAATGCCCATGACTATTGCATTTTAAAAAAATGATGTGAATATCTTGTCTTGCGCGAGCGCACGCACACGCACGCACACACATACACACGCACACTGCTCTATAGCTCCTGGGCAGTAGGTTTAAAGGTCATTGTCCTGCAGGGCCCTTCTGGCAAACAACACTGGAATCCAGCACACACACACACACACACACACACACACACACACACATGCAGAGAGGGAGTGACAGCAAGAGAGAGAGAGAGAGCTATAGTTAACAAACACTGGACACAAACATATAGAAAAACAGAGTGGCCTTTTCAACGTCACTGAATGTGGTCTCTTGGACGCCTGGTAGGCAGCAGCTGCTGAAGGCAAGGCAAGGCACTTTTATTAGTATAGCCCCTTTTTACAAACAGTTTGTCTCAAAGGGCTTTACATCCCATCATAACAACATCCTCTGTCCTTAGACCCTCACATCCACTGAGGAAAAACTCCATGGAAAACCCTTTTAACAGGGAAAACCAGGAGAAAGCTCAGGGAGGGATCCCTCACCCAGGACGGACAGACGTGCAATAGATGTTGTTACAGACAAGTGTTACAGTGGAGGAAACCAGCTGAGCTTCTAAGTTTCAGTCTGATTAACTGAATTAGTAACGGAGTTACCATATATGACCATTTATAGCCCGGGTGTTTAAAGGGACAACAAGGAGTTTCTATTTGGTTATAAAAAAGTCTCACGTTAATGTGGATGAATCTACGTTACCACTTGTTAATGGCTCAATTTTCGATAAATATATCGTTTTGTCTCTATGGTTATTTTGTTATTATTAGTGGTGGAAATGCTGGGCGAGCCAACCAGCGTTTCTTTACTTTCGGTTTCGTGGCGAGTCATGAGAATAACGCCACCGAATCGCCGTTTATGGTGGGAACTACGACGGTATGTGATCGTCTTCCAACCTCTGACTTTAATTCTTGATGAATGAAAACATGAGTCTGTCTTGCGCCGGTCAAAGAATTTCACGGTGCGGAGGCTCATAAATGTAGTGTGAAAACACTTCGCTTTTCCAAAACTCCTCGTTGTCCCTTTGATATGCTCCATCCACTTGGAGCTGGAGTTTATAAGAACCAGGCTACAATTTATTTTTGCAATGAGCAGCACCAGACCATCATGCAAAGAACAAGGAGGTCACTGTAGGACCACTGGAACAAAATGACTTTTTTCCTCAACACATCTTTATTGACATCAGACAATAAATACAAAGACAGTTTGTCTGTGTTGACACAGAGAGCTGATCAGAGCAGCCAATCAGATCAGTGTTGATCACGGTAATGTCAACACAGTAAAACTGCATTTATATATTTGTCTTTGTCTATTAGCAGTCCAGCGTGACCTGTCCTGTTTGCGTGTCTCTCTGTGTGTGTCTCTCTGTGTGTGTCTCTCTGTGTGTGTCTCTCTGTGTGTGTCTCTCTGCGTGAGTCTCTCTGTGTGTGCGCCTGCATGCGAGAGAGAGAGTGGGAGGAGGGGCTGACTGACAGAGGTGAGAGCCGCTGAAACAAAAACGAAAAAACACTTTTTTTCTGTGCAAGACTATGGTAAACACTTCATTGAACAGGCGTTTAATAAGCTGAATGAGGTCGGAGCCGGCGGCTGTTAGAGCATAGGCGCGTATTTGCATGTGGGCGATATGGTATTACATTATAAAAGTAATTCATTAGCAGGAACAGTAACTATTGTGTTACTAAAATGCTTAAATATGTCAAATAACTTGGACTTGCCCTCCTCACCCCCTTCACCCCCTCACCCCCTCACCTCTTTTTTATCTGGAACTAACCAACTCACTCAGTATTCCTCCGCACAGGCAGGCTGATGGGGGAAACAGTAACTTTTTTGATTGTGCCGTTATTCCCCATCACTGATGATACTGATTACTAATATGACCATTGTTTGATTGATTTATAATGTCTACGAAAAGAAAAACACAACATCACAAGAAAATCTAAAATCACATTTTCAGCTCTCCACTTTTCCTTTAATTGATTAAAGGGGACACGTTATGAAATATCACTTCTGAAGGCTCTTTAACATATATCTGGATGTTTGTCTTGCCTTCCGGCCCCCAAATTATGAGAATTGACAAAATAATCTGTAATTTTCAGGCTCTCTAGGTTGAAATCCATGTGGTTTTATGAGCTCAGTTCTTTTCTAATGATGTAACTAGTTTTCAAATTTGCATAATCCCACCCCTACCTAGTACCAGTAGAAGGGGGCGGGGCAAGCAGTGGTTCATTTGCATTTAAAGGGACAGGCACTGAAAGCAGCCGTTGTGAACAGGGCTGTTTAGAGAGGATGAAAAGAGCTGTGATGTTTGATCCTTGGGGGATTTTGACCAAAGCATGTCACAGACATGTCTTTAAGACACCTGGGGACTGTTTTAATATGTGGAAAAGAGGCAGAATATGTCTCCTTTAAATAGCTGAAAAACATCAAATTGAAATGAAGATTAATTTTCTGTTGATCCAATTACCAGCTTCACCTCTGGTTCCGTGTCTTTCTTTCATGACACCGACAGATTTACAGATCAGCAGGTTCAGCAAAAAACCCAGCCAGAGGACAAGCTCAAAGTCACACGTGGACCTGCTCACACACCAAACCTGAGCAGAAAACAAACAGGAGCTGTGAACACACACACACACACACACACACACACCGACGAACACCTGCAGCTGGCTGGGTGTGATGTTTGGCTTGATAGTCTGACATTTCATGGTCATTATCTGTCATTACACCCTGCTGGGGCGGACACGCCGAGGGGAGCTGCTGCTTCTGACCCATAATTTGAGTGGATATGTGAGAGAAATGACTCAGAGGCCAGAGGCAGAGAGGAGAACAGTGAGGTGTTTTTGATGGAACGGGGGAGAAAAGATTGCTGCTGTTGTGTGTTGGCCTTTTCAGAGAAGAGTTGTGATTATGGGCAGTTATGGCAGGAAAAACCTGGGAGACACCCACAATAAATCCCACACACACACACACACACAGACGGAGAAGAATCAGCACTAAAGGTTATCTGGTGGAGGAGAAAGGACACAGCAGAGACAGGGGGATGCTGAGCTAAATGATTCCAAGTGAGACTGTAAAAGTCAAACTGTAGCAGCTGAACGAACTGTTCAAACACTCAATTATTCATGGTGTTTGTTTTCTACGCTGGCAGGCCCAGGTGGGCTGGGTTTACACATCATCCCAGCACACACAGATGAAGGAGGTTAACCATTAGGATTTGTACAGGAATCTGATGATTATTTAGTATGTTTTCAAAAATGAAATACATACATACATAGATCAGTTCATACAATCAGAGGCTTAACATCAGATACTGAGTGGTGAGATTATTTACCTAATATTGTATCTGTATTCAAAAATGAACTTTCACCAATTACCACACAAGTTCAGTTCTGATGTGTTCTGATCTGACCTCAGCACTATTATTATTAGTAGTAGTAGTTAGGGGTGGGAATCTTTTACTATCTCACGATTAGATTTGATTGTGATTTTTGGGGCTACGATTAGATTCCAAATCGATTTTCGATTCAAAACGATTTGATTCCTAATGATTTCTGCTTCAGTCTATCGGTGTGCAAAGGATCCTCATGATCTACTCCAGTCTGCTTTGAAGACAGAATGACTTAAGTCTTTTTCACATTTATTGAGTTTAAACATTTATCCATGCTTAGATGGAATTGTTGAAACTGTTGCATAAAAGCAATATACAAAATTAAAATAGTGCAGTTAAACATGCTGCCTTTTAAACTCTAAGGAAATGGAGGCCGACAGCCAGCAGATTTGTTTCCTTTTTTATTTCTTAAAATCGATTTTGGGACATTTTATATCGATTCTGAATTGTATTAAATGATAATTAGTTAGCAAACAGTCTCCTTCCTTCAGATGAGCTGGAGTGACCTCATGTCTGTGTCCCCCACATGAACCTGAGTCCAACGGTCAGGTCTCTACCAGCACCTGAGACTCAGATCCTTCATTTCCTTCACCAGCTAGTTGCCAACTGTCTATTTTCTGCCCAGACAGGTTCAGTACAGCAGAGGTTCTCAACTGGTCTCACCCTGGGACCCAAATATCCCCATGATCATTTAAGGGATATTTCAACATTTTAGCAAATGCACCTATTGCTATAATCCCTATAGCCTTAGGAGTAGGTTCAGTACCTTTAATTGTCGGTGCAAGCTGTTTTAAGATCGGCGAGGCAGAGACGCAAGCTGCATGGTACTTTCGCATTTCCCTCATCAAACTAAATACACAATCCAACAACTCCAAAATGCTCTGGTGACCTGCACATTTGCCACGCAAACCTCTTCAGGTTTGGCACAAAGATGAACTGCCACAGTTTGGGTGGTGAAGGGTCAGTAGTCAGTCACCACTACTCCCAAATTCATTCACTAATTATCACACAATTTAAGTTAAACTTTTATAAGAAAAAAAAAAAGGTTTAAACATTTTATATCCAAATGGTCAAAGGTCAACGTCACTGTGACATCATAATGATCTGCAAACCACTTGTGGCCACTGTTCAGTGCTGTGGCTCAGAAAGCAACTGGACTGGACGACAGAGGAAACAAAGCAGCAGTGATGATATAAATGATGATGACACTGGAGTTCCAGTATTTCTCAGTGTTAAAGCTTCCTGCTACCTGCCTCTTTGCAGCATTAGAGACTTCCTTCCTTCCGGTCTGGATTGCATTAAGTGAAGGTTAGCAAGCTGAGATAACCGCTTCCAGACAGGACTGGAGGAATGAAGCAGCACTGACTCATATCTCTGTAGATCTGAGCAGCTCTGGAAAGTCAAGTTCACACAAGCAAAGAAACACTGCACGCTGAAGACAGTCCAGGATTCCCAGGCAGACACACACACACACACACACACACGGTGGCTGAAGTGTTGACCTTTGGTTCGTCTCCAACAGCGTTTTAATTGGTCTGTGACTTAGGCCAGCTATCTGACCCACAGGACCAGTCTGTGTGTGTGTGTGTGTGTGTGTGTGTGTGTGTGTGTGTGTGTGTGTGTGTGTGTGTGTGTGTGTGTGTGTGTGTGTGTGTGTGTGTGTGTGTGTGTGTGGCAGTTTGTGATGAATGAGACAAAATGGCATCGAAAAAGAAATGTGAGGAGGTGAAGGAGGAGACATCTGAACTCAGAAAAATCGGATCTAAATCAATTCAACTCATCATTACAAGTCGACGTCTGACAAAAGCTGTCAGGAAGCTTTTCCCTCCAAAACCAGCAGCTCTCAAACACACATGTACTCACTAATGAAAGCAGACTGACCTCTTTTCCATTGCTACACAAGTTTGCCTTAATGATCAGTCTGAAGGCGCACACACACACCCGCACATGCACTTACACAGATGCATGGGAGAAAGAGTGAGCTGCTCACTGCAGTACAAACTGTACAGTGTTTGAGCCTTTGTCTGAGATGCTTCAACCAGTGATTCTTTGTTTTTAAAGGAATATTTCAACATTTTGAGACGTGAGCTCTGCACGGCACACGGTACTTTCGCCTTTCCCTCATCAAACTCATCAAATACACAATCCAACAACTCCAAAACGCTCTGCTGGACGAGTTGTGACCTTCACATAGGGGTGGAACCTATGTACAAGCCAACCGGCTTCGTTCCCTCCTTGCACCATTGAAATTTGTGTGCTAAGTAAATAAACTCTAAACACAAAACACATTGACCAGAGTTGTTAGACTCCAGACAAGGCTGCTCGGCAGAGTGACTTCAAAAGCGCAAGTAGTTATGAGTGTGTTGTAACATTGTTACATGTTACATAATCATACGTTATTATTTCATAGCGTGGTGAATGTGCAGGTCACAACTTGTCCACCAGAGTGTTTTGGAGTTGTTGGATTGTGTATTTAGTTCGATGAGGGAAACGTGGAAATACCGCGCAACTCACGTCTCTGCCCCGCCGATCTAAAAACAGCTTGCATCAACAATTAAAAGTAATGAACCCACTGCTAAGACTATAGGAATTATGGCAATAGGCATATTTGCCAAAATGTAAAAATATCCCTTTAAACTGCACCCACTCTTTCTGCCATCTTTTATTCCCTGTCTCATTGTATTTTTAACTTTCTTAAATATTGTGGTATTTTTTTATGGCCATTAATCCTGTGTGAAATATTTAACGCTATTATCTATTGTTTGTTTAGTTTTTTGTCTTATTTCATTCAGCTGCTCTTATCTGTTCCTTCCTGCTTTAACTTTACCATTATTTGTTTTATTTTCTAATCTCATTCAGTGTTTTCTGTGTGTGTTTCTGAGTTTCTTGGGCTCTTATGGCTTTTATGTCACTGTTGTTGGGTTCTTCTGCCATTATTATTATCAACATTATTGACATGTCTGTCTGCAGTGTTTCTGAAGGACATCACAGCAGGCAAAGGGACAAAAATGAGCAGCTATGAAGAACGACAACCAGTCTGGACAGCATGTCTTCCTGTGTGTAGAGCTCATACATAAACCATAAAGCTGGTTCTTTAGTGTGTGTGTGTGTGTGTGTGTGTGTGTGTGTGTGTGTGTGTGTGTGTGTGTGTGTGTGTGTGTGTGTGTGTGTGTGTGTGTGTGTGTGTGTGTACCTTGTCAGCGTTGTCTGCAGCCAGCAGGTTGGTGGCCAGCGTCTGCAGTTTGTGCGTGGCCATGTTCTTGAGCGCTGCCAGGCTGCGGCGGGTCATGGCCTGCTTCAGGTTGACGGCCGAGTGGCTCAGACCGTCCACGGTGGCCGGGGCCAGCTCATCACAGGCGTTGAGGATCTCCACTGCTGTTATGCCCATCACACAGCGGTCCAGAGCTCCTGCAGGTCAACACACTCTGCTGTGAGTCATCAGGTAATAATGCTGCACCAAGAGGAAGATATCTAAACAAGTCTACACAGATTAGCTGTTTATTGATTGTAGATAGAAATGATTCCCAGACACAGGTTAGATTTACTGATTCACTAGCTATGTTTACATGCGCAAAATTTCTTCATCAGATTAAAAATTTGAGGGATCGGAAAATCCGAATCCACTGTTTACATGGGCGCAAATTCAAATAATCCGATCATGACGTGCGTACACATGCACCAAGCTTTATTCAGAATAACAGCATTTTGACATGAGCAGAGCTGTCTTTTCCCCTAAAACAACAGCAGAAGAAGAGTTGTACTTCCTGTACTGTAAACAAACCAATAAACGTGGAAGTGGCTCAATTTATCCCATTCAGTTCTCAAAATGGACCTGAGCCAGATCTTAAGAGCTGTTGCTGTCTCCTATTGTAGGCTACATCGTTATTAAGCAGACTCAGCAACGTGTACTACTGTTCCTGCCATTGATAAATCACACAGACCCATGAAAAGTACGGATGTGAACACGCCATGTCCCGCCCTCTATACGCCCAAACACAACCATATGGTTACATCAGTGTAAGACGGTGAAGACAACGGACAGAGAGCGGGGAAAGAAGCGGGATTACTCTGAAAGCGAGATACACAGCAATATGGGGTCGGTAGCCTACTCGCTCTCTTTTTTCTCTCCTCTCGTCAGCTCCAAACTCACTCGTCCACCTGGTTAACTCAGGTGACAGAAGTCTTAGTAGATCAGCGGGTTTGGTTCCTGTCGGACGTCACACTAGAGTGTGTAAAAGCAAAAATGAATAGGCTAAATAAATAAGAACCGTGTACAGCCGCGTCGCGTTAGTGGGAAAGGACGTAATGATCGGAATAAGTGTTTACATGGACGTCGTTCGGAATAACGATCGGCATAAACCACCCCTCTCCATCCGAACAGAATTTCTTTCGGATTGAGCCGAATCCGATCAGAATCTTCCAATTGACGTGTTTACATGACACATTTTAATTTCGGATCAGCCCTTTATTCCGAACATTTGTGTCCATGTAAACGCACCTACTGACAGGGAGTTAACTCTTCTCTGTGTGTTGGTGAAACCATGGCGCTGTCTGTGGTGCTGAAGTAACAGACAACTATATAACTCCTCATCTGATATGAAACTGTCTGTAAACAACTGATACAATGTTCCATCTCAGTCTGCTAAGGGGATAATGTACACTTAAGCCCAAAAGTATTCATACCCCTGTCAGATACAAGGAATGTCTTCATGTTTCCATTACAGATTAGTATTTCAACTCAGATTTTGGTACTACTTGATGATACTTAGTCGATGCTGGCACCTTTGTGTATCCTTTCCCTCCTTTTTGGCATTTACAATGTGTGCTCTTAAAGCAGAAGTAAGCGATTTGGTCGTTTTGGCTAATGCTGCGTTCCAGGTAGGCTTTTGAAACCGTAAATTACAGCTTCAAGTCACAACTTACGACTTTGTAGCGTTCCAGGCAACCCCCTCGTGTTTTTCCGACCTGTTTTACCTGTGAAAGTCACTATAACGGCCACTCGTAACTTCTGACCCGTGAACTCGTACCAGATCGAACTGGTACGACTTCACAGGTCGGAAAAACACGAGTTACGGGCTGCCTTGAACGCACCATAACAGTCCTCGTCCCTACGTCACCACATTCACGGCGTCCCTTGGCTGCACACACAGCCCTGCATGCCGTTCTCTCTCCTCATTGGATAAAAACTGTAGGATACGATAAATGTTTTCTCCTCGGCTCAGAGCAGAGCAGAGTGACTGAGAGACCCGTGTTTCAGACCAAACACTCTATGTAAGTGATTGCTGTCGGAAGATATAACTATTTAAGACTTATATTAACACAAATATATCACTTACTTCTACTTTAAGTCCTCACTGAGTTCTCTGGTCATTTTGGACATGGTGATTTTTGTTCAATGTTTAAATGAACACCACAATGTAACTTTACTTAAATAAATTGGTCATGGCTCCAGACTTTACTGCATGTCCTATTTATGTCAAATGTGAGTTGAAATACTAAACTGTAATGGAAAAAATGAAGAAATACCTTGTATTTGACAGGGGGATGAATCCTTTTGGGCTGTTATTAGAGCTAAATGTAGTTCAGTGATCTTTGATTTTCACTACTAGGACAATGTGTATGTGGCATCAGGATCAGGATTACTATGTTTGGAGCTGGATCTTAACCCACTTCAGCGGAGGGTTCAACAGTTGCACTCTCCAGCACTTTGTATGATATGGATGCACATATCTATTGTATGTGGTCGTGTGTAAATCGTATGTTCTGTGTTACTTGCGGCTGCAGCATTGGCGAATGGCCCAGAACAAATTTCTCACATTGTGGGACAATAAAGTTAATCTTAATTTTAGTAGTAGTTTACAGCCCTTGGCTGTTTCAAAATGACAAAGTTTCGTTCTGATTTTGAGAGAAATACATTTGGATTCAATGTTGAGGACAAATGAACTGGAGTGATTCCCAACCAGGGGTATGTGGACCCCTCGAGGTACACAAGCACATTGCAGGGGTATGTGGCGATATTTATCAATTTATTTACAAGATGATAAGTTAATATTCTCAGTTATTTCATAAGCCCATTACTAAAATATGATGTGCTCTCCACATCTAGTTCCCACTAGGAGACAATAACCTGTGGCACAGCTCTGTGAAGACACATGCTGCCAAGGCCACAGCCAACACATCCAGTTACTGCTGCTGTGGACTCAAGAGAGCTGAACCTTCTATGTTTTGAGTGTTACAAGAGTTTAATAGAACAAAGCAGGTTGATTTTTATTTGGAAGGCAAACAGATTCTGATTTAGTTGTGTTTAATTTGAGTTCAAAAGAACAAAAATCAAGAAGAATTATTATTCACTAGTACACAGTAAGTGTCAAAATGTATTTGTCAAATTAAAGAGAGAAATTCAAATGATTTTCATTTTCATAATCAGTTGTGTCGGTTTTATATGAACACTTTTGGAGAGTCAACATGTGTGTGTGAGGGAGGACTCATGGTCTGACAAATAAGCTCAGGAGCTACAGCTACACAAGACAAAAGGTTGGGAACCACTGAACTACACAACACTTAAAAAAAATGATCTTTTTAGTTATTCCACATTTGAAACAGATTTTAAACCTTCCTTTTTTTGTTTTGTTTTTTAATCTTAACATCTTATATATTTTACATTTTCCTTGTATGTATATTTACTACAATTGTGTGATTTCCAGCTTCACCCATGTGCTTTTTCATTCCTGTCCCACAGTCTCTGTTTCTGTTTCTATCAATCTTTCTCATCTTGTCTGCTCTCTTCTATCTATATCAATGTTCCACTCTCTCTCTCCCCATCTCCCACTCAGTCTCATCATCCATTATCACTTGAATATGATTCAGGTCTCAGACAGAGTCTTCTCCCACTCTCACTGCAACAGATCTCTGCCTTCACAGACGGAGAGAACGCTTTACAGAGACATCATTAGTTGCAGACACAGCTGACAACCCTGGTATTGAGTGAAAGGAGAAGTGGCACCATTATACCTGTCTGTGTGTGTGTGTGTGTGTGTGTGTGTGTGTGTGTGTGTGTGTGTGTGTGTGTGTGTGTGTGTGTGTGTGTGTGTGTGTGTGTGTGTGTGTGTGTGTGTGTGTGTGTGTGTGTGTGTGTGTGTGTGTGTGTGTGCGCGCGTGTGTGTGTGTGGCGCCTGCAAGCCATGGCCCTATTACATGTCCAACGCCTGGCTTCACACACACGTTCCTTAATTTCACACTTAGCTAACTTGCAATCCCCCAGCACTGCAGCTCATTCAGGACACACACACACACACACACACACACACACACACACACACACACACACACACACACACAGTGGCTGGCCATGATTCAAGCTAATGTTGCCCCTGTGCTGCTGCTGTGCCATATACATGTTTACTGCAGATGATTCTGTCATGGTTGGAGCTGCAGTGTCAGAGGTGGAGAGTAAAGAGAGAGTCACGAGCTTTAAAGGGATAGTTCAACATTTCGGCAAAGTGGCCCATTGCCATAATCAACCAATAGTTTTAGGAGTAGGTCCATTACATTTAATTGTCGGTGCAATCTGTTTTTAGAATGGCGGAGCAGAGCCGCGAGCTGCTCAGAGCTACGCTACAGAGGCTCATTATGGGATTTCTTGGTTTCCCTCATCAAACTCATCAAATACACAATCCAACAACTCCAAAACACTCTGGTGGACAAGTTGTGACCTGCACATTCACCACACTATGAGATAATAACACAACGTTACCAGACAGAGTTGTTGTAGAGGGAAATTCATACAAAACAGCCAATGCACGTTTGCATCTGGGGCAGTTTTTCGTCAAGCAATTTGCCTCAAAAACAACTCCACCGTTCTAAAAACAGCTTGCACCGACAATTAAAGTTAACGAACCTACTCCTAAAACTATAGGGATTATGGCAATGGGCCAGTTTGCCAAAATGTTCAACTATCCCTTTAAAGAAATACTTGGACAGATCAATATGAATATGAATGTATCTCATATAGAGACCAGGATCAGACCAGGATCAGACCTGGGTCGGGTCGGGCCAGCGTTGAGGTCAGATGAGTTTTGGTATCCTGGAGCGTATTAAAGCAGATATCAGCTTCACGGCCGTTTCGGCTAATGCTGCGTTCAAGGCAGGCTTTTGAAACCGTAAGTTACAGCTTCAAGTCACAACTACGACTTGGTAGCGTTCCAGGTAACCCGTAGCTCGTGTTTTTACCATCCTGTTGTCTGTGAAAGTTCCCTATAACGGCCACTCGTAACTTCCGACCCGTGAACTCGTACCAGATCGAACTGGTATGACTTCACAGGAAGGAAAAACACAAAGTACGAGTTTCTTTGAACGCACCATGAGTTAGCAGCCCCCGCCCTTGTCAGGCATCAATTGGTCCTCGTGCTACGTCACCACATTCACGCGCATCCCTTGGCTGCACACACAGCCCTTCATGCCGTTCTCTCTCCTCATTGGATAACACTTGTATCCCACAAGGAAAATTTTCTCCTCGGGTTACAGCAGAGCAGAGTGACGGAGAGACTCGTGTTTAGGCTGAAATACTTCATGTAAGTGATTGCTGACGGAAAATAGGACTATTTAGGACTTATATTAACAAAAACATTCCACTGATATCTGCTTTAATGTGCTGAATTTGTTTCATTTTGAATGCAGTCATTTTTTTCTTTCATATTTTAGCCAAATGCAAATTTATGTGTAAAGCCTTAAATGTTTTAGCTTTTTTTATAGCAAGAACTTTTCCACTTCTTGATTAGCATGACATTAATTAGCACAATGAACAGGATGGCCACAAAAGCAACTTCAAAATTTGCTTAAAGCAGAAGTAAGCGATCCGGTCGTTTTGGCTAACTTCGTTAGTTAACAGCTCCCGCCCTCGTCATGGATCTATTGGTCCTCGTCCCTACGTCACCACATTCACGTGCATCCCTTGGCTGCACACACAGAGAGGACCGCCCCTTTATGCCGTTCTCTCTCCTCATTGGATAAAGGTTGTAGGATACAAGGAAGTATACAAGAAGTTTTCTCCTTGGCTTACAGCAGAGCAGAGTGACTGACAGACCCGTGTTTCAGACCAAACACTCTATAGAAGTGATTGCTGTCTGAAGATAGAACTATTTAAGACTTATATTAACACAAATATTCCGCTTACTTCTGCTTTAATTGTCAATCAAAACTTTCTGTTCTCTGTCTTAGCCTCCATTTATGGCGCATTTCCACTAGCACGGCTCAGCTCGATACGGCTCGGCTCGGCTCGGTTGTGTTTCCAGTACAACTGAGTATCACTTGGTGCCTCCTCAATGTGGGCGGGGTTGTCATAACACGGCTGCGCGAAACCGCCGAGCAACGTACAAATCCGGAAGACCAGAACAACAACAACAACAACAACATTAGAGGAGGACAGCATGGAGGACATGGAGGCGATCGTGTTGCTGCTCACCCTGTGGCTTTTTGTCGCACAGAAGGCAAGAGAAGAGAGCCAGAGAAGACTCCGGGCCGCCAGACAAAACACTATTGAAAAGTACCGGAGAGTTTGGGAATTTACATTCTAGTCGGTCGTCGCGCGGTTATGATGCTTCCAGTGACGACACTCATCGGCCAATCAGTGGAAGGCAGTAGGCTGACGTCACGTTTTAGTAACGCTTCGGCTCGCTTGGAACCAGGGCTGAGGTGATACCAAAAGTGTACCTGGAAATATATAGAGATTGTGAACAGCGAATAGCGCGCCGAGCCGAGCCGAGCCGAAGCGCGCTAGTGGAAACGCGCCATTAGTCTCACATTAGGCTCTGTGTAATAATCTCCATTCATTCGCAAATAAATCCTCAGTCCATCTCCAAACCTCCTCTCTCCATTGTTTCTTATGAGTATGTAAAATGTTTTGTTTGATTATATTAATCTCACTGCAGATTGTCCATGAAAACAAAATGTCTTCACGGACCAAGAGAGGATGTACAGGTGATCAGTCCTCTATCATGCCAACGGTAAAGCAGACATGAATAACGAATGATCCCAAAACATCCTCCAAGAGCAACTTCTTCTAACCATACAAGAACCTTGATGTAATTGTCAATAAAAGCCCTCGACATTTCTGAAATGCTTGTAATTATACTTCATATGTTTATTCTGACAGAACTAAAGCTTATTATTAATTCATCATAACACCACTTGCCACTGTGTAGCTATTTCTTACCAGGCAGATGAACTAATGACACAATTTGTGATTTAGGAAGCTAGGCTATGACAAAGCTAACAGTTAGCCTGCAGAGGCATTATAACATAGCACACCACTGTGTCATTGACACAATGTAAAGACCAAATTTGATCAGTTCTCAGATCAGCTAAATCCTACCAGCACATTTCTGTGGCGTCCGCCCCCAGATTTACCGCTAGCCACTAGCAAACTAGCAACCAGCTAACTTAAGACAACTATTCACTTGCTAACTTAACGATTAGACCATCAACTCCTTTGAACAGTGTTTTCCTCCTTTTATGTAGCAAAACAACTATTTCAAACTGTCTGTTGGCCATGTGGCTGTGTTCATTATGTTTCTCTGGGTTATAACCCCCCTAACCCCCCTATAAATGACACCCCTGCTCATTACTCTCAGGAGCATCCTTACAACCCCAAACTCCTGCAGTGTGACCAAACATTGAATCATAGAATTGTGATAAATGATTTCAGCCATGGCGGTGATGCAGCTTCATAGAGGAGCTCGCCTATTTCTCACCTGTATCCATCTGCCAGACGTAGACGGAGCCGTCGGAGCAGCCGACCACCAGGTAGTCGTCTGCTGGACGCCACTTGATGACCTGGATGGGGAAGAGGTGTCTGGATGCCAGCATGATGCACTTCCTCTCCCTGAGGCTCAGCAGGCCCACAGAGTGGTCGCTGGCCACCGAGCAGACGCAGTGCTGCACCCGGGTCTGCAGAGGAAACACAGGTTACAGTCATACCTCAAGACCGACACGTCACCCACAAGTTAAGAGGAACTCTGGCTAGTGATTGGGTTCAACATTTTATCAAATCTGAATTCACCTGTAAACTTTAAGGCCTGCGTGTATGGGACAGTGTGTGGCTCTGCTGCCCCCTAGTGGAGGTGTAAAAACTACTAGACTGCCATTTGGAATTAGAAATTAATATTCACTGTAAGACAGTGAAGAGAAAGGTGCTCAAGAAAAAAGGACAAGGTGGTAACCTAATAAATGTCTAGATTTTATGATATTGGAATACCATCACAGTCCATATTAAATAAATAAAAACTGAAATCAATACATCTGGTAATAAATATACAAATGTATGTGAATCAATAAATAAATAGCCATTCACTTCAATAAATGAATAGATTTTAAAAAATTACATTTTATTTTTTCCAGGGGGCTTTTATTTTATAAATCCTCATTTATTAATTGCTGGAGATTTGTTGTGTGACTGTTGCCTTGTTCTGAATCTGTGAGATAATCACACCCCTGCAGTGAATGTAAATAAAATGACATTTGAAGTCTCCAAAAATAAATAAATAAATGTGGAATTATAAAATAAAAGCCTCTAAAATGAATACAAATAGAACTGAAAGACTCAAAATGAACAACAGCAGATGGAGAGCATCCAGTGTCTCATTAGAGTATGTGATAGGTCAGTCATTATAGCTGTGGTCAACTCAACAGACGTTACCTGATTTCCGTGGCAACAACACAGATGTAGTTATTTCATCTAAATGTCACTTAACCAACACAGACAGTCTGTGAGCTCTTTGTGTGGTTTTCAGAGTTTGACCATGACACGATGTCATTAAAGTTACTTCAATAGAAACAACATCAACCCGGCAACATTAAAACTAATGTCAGAGACACAAAAAACATCTCTCCACAAACACAACAGACAAAACACTGAGAAAAACTATTAAGAAAATAAAAATAAAGCAAAGCTACGAGGCAAATACAGAGCTGTGTGTGTGTGTGTGTGTGTGTGTGTGTGTGTGTGTGTGTGTGTGTGTGTGTGTGTGTGTGTGTGTGTGTGTGTGTGTGTGTGTGTGTCAGAGGCCTTACGCTGCAGTTCTCCGGGGGGATGATGAGCTGGGTGATCTCTCCTCCGTGGACACAGAAGATGTGCTTCATCTCTCCGGTGAAAATGTCCCAGACGATGACGGAGAAGTCCACTCCTCCAGACACCAGCGAGCGCTGGTCGTAGCGGGGGGAGATCTGGTACGGGTAGAGGACGCACGTCACCTTGTTCCGGTGACCGCGCAGTGTCCGATGGGGCGGCCAGCCTGAAGGAAGGACAGACATGACGCTCAGAGTGGAAGATAGATGAAGTGGAGCCTTCAACAGTTTGGTTTTTATAGAGATGACGGGTCTCAGTCTGATCATGTTTTATATCCTAATTGACCTTCAACTGTTCACAGTTTTCTTCTGACTGGACAAAACCACTCTGCTGGGCCCAGTTGTTCAAAAGGTGTAATCGACTTAAAATTTAAAAATTCAAACTTTACAATTCAAATTTTATTTCATTATAGTAGTTGGGGAAAAGTTCTTAATTTGTTGAATGATCAAAAGTTAACTTCATTTACCTACCACTGTTATGGTTTAAAAGTCAGATGCAAAATATACCGTAAATCAATACATACATAAATATTGTTTGAATTTAATTTAAATCACATTTTGTTCCTAAAACCCACCTTGAATCCAGCTGACTGCTGGGAGCAGAATAATTCAGATTTTCGGGATCATAGGTATCCTGATCAAAGGTTTTGAACAACAAACTGAGGGTTTGATCCAGATTAAAACCAAGACTGGATTACGTGATCTAATCTGATCTCAGAATCCGTTTTTAGTTTTGAACAACCCATTTTCAAGATTTGATCCAATCCATCATTCAAAATCTGATTACCTCTGAACAACTGGGCCCTGATTACTTCATCACAAATGATTCTAATTTCTGAGGAGTGACTGGTATAGCAGCAGTACTTTCCAGCATGTCTTATATTTATCCCTCCCAAGGCTCCTCCTTCTTGTATGAAGAAAAGAGAAAACAGCAACCCGCTGCATTTCTGTGATTCAAATAACACTCTTTCTGATCTTCACACATCTTATGACTTTACATTTAAGGTTACGTTTTGCATAGTGACATTTTTAAAGCTGCAGGGAGATATATGGTTTTAATTGGAATTAAGTTACAAGGTTTAAAATGTACATGTTGAGGCTCATGTTTCTTTTCCTGCCGATTTAGGAATTCCTAAAACTACTAGGCATCAGTCCCCATGAACCGATGTGCAAAAACTGTGGTTTTTGCACATCTCTTCCATGAACACACTGTTGGCTCAGTAGTTTTCACTTCCCTAAGTAAAGTAGATCTCAGCAACTTTTTGGAGACTTGTGGGAGAAAACCTGTAGCTCTGTGAACAGAGGCCTGGTAAACTGGAACTGTCTTGTCTAGGTCAAATCTTCTATTAGCGAGCAGCACCATACGAAATAACTACCAACTCATTTTGTTCCCTTTTCTGTCACTGTTCACAATCTCTTGTCCCTGGATGTTCCTCCCCTCTCCTCCCCTCTCCTCCTCTCCCCTCTTCTCTCCTTCCCCTCCGCTCCCCTCTCCTCTCCTCTCCTCTCCTCTCCTCCCCTCTCCTCCTCTCCCCTCTTCTCTCCTTCCCCTCCGCTCTCCTCTCCTCTCCTCTCCTCCCCTCCCCTCCCCTCCCCTCCCCTCCCCTCTCCTCCTCTCTCCTCCCCTCCTCTCCTCACCTCTCCGGAGCATGTGCTCCCCCTGCAGCAGCTGGACGATGGCGGTCTGGGTGGCAGGAACCAGGATGATGCTGCCGTCTTCTCTCCCACACACCAGTCGACCCTGAGAGGGGATGTATACGCTGGCCGTCACCTGAGGGAGGAAACACAATAAGAACAACACCATGAGGGCACTGAACTAGATGTTGTTTCTTACTCTGAGGCTAGAATTTCACCTTTAAAGTTAAAGCAGAAGTAAGCAGAATTTTTGTGTTAAGTCTTAAATAGTTCTATCTTCCGACAGCAATCACTTCTATAGAGTGTTTGGTCTGAAACACGGGTCTGTCAGTCACTCTGCTCTGCTGTAAGCCCAGGAGAAAACTTTCCTTGTATCCTACAACCTTTATCCAATGAGGAGAGAGAACGGCATAAAGGGGCGGTCCTCTCTGTGTGTGCAGCCAAGGGATGCGCCTGAATGTGGTGACGTAGGGACGAGGACCAATAGATCCATGACGAGGGCGGGGGCTGCTAACTCCATCGGCTGACAAGACGTTATGGTGCGTTCAAGGCAACCCGTAACTCGTGTTTTTCCGACCTGTGAAGTCGTACCAGTTCGATCTGGTACGAGTTCACGGGTCAGAAGTTACGAGTGGCCGTTATAGTGACTTTCACAGGTAAAACAGGTCGGAAAAACACGAGTTACGGGTTGCCTGGAACGCTACAAAGTCGTAAGTTGTGACTTGAAGCCGTAACTTACGGTTTCAAAAGCCTGCCTGGAACGCAGCATTAGTCAAAACAACCGGATCGCTTACTTCTGCTTTAAACTGAACCTGAATCATTTAGTTTTACTTGATTGTGATAATGTCTCATGGTGAAAACATTAAAAACAAGTGTTGTGGAGGATGGTTCAGACCTTGATGGGTTCTTCTTTTCCAGGCAGGACACTGAGCTGGTCGATGATCCCAGCAGACACAGGGGTCAACTTATCAAACGCCTCCTGGAGACTGATGGTGGACGACACCTGCAGCTCTGCAGAGACGGAGAGAGACGGAATGACAGCAAGAAACTTTAACTGGAGGCAGAGAAAAAGCAAATCCCAGTCTAACAACAGCTGAGAGAGTGAAAAAGATATGATATCACTCTTCAACTGTGTGTTTTTACAGCTCTGTCATGTGTCCTCACCAGCAGCAGTGGACAGCGGCTGCAGAGGCGAGGTGTCTGGGATGCTCCACATGGACAGCCTGCCCGCCGAGTCTCCCTGGATCAGCAGCTTGTGGAAGGGCTCGCGGCGGCCGAAGAAGAACCGAGTCACAGGAGGACAGATGAGGAGCTGGAGGACAGCGGCAAAAAAAAAAAGTCATTAACTCATGAAAACCTGCAGCACAAAACCCATCAGACCACTCCCATTGTCTTTAGGGATCAGAGTGTTTATAAGAGATAAGAATTTAAAAACAACTGGACGTGTTGGACTTTATCAGTTTAGTTCTTTTGTGTCTCCTCTGGGTCATGTGAAGCTGAGATGTTTGGTTATGTGCTCTGGTTGTCAATCACCAACAACATACAGCGAACTGCAGCAAAACAGAAACCAGACATCTCTGATTCACCTGGACCTCCTGGATTTCAGCAAATACTGACCAATCCCAAGATACTGTTTTAGGTTCTACTGAGGCTTAGAAACGTCAGTACATTACGATCGAGTGTGAAGATGAAATTAAATCATGTGTAGCCACTGCAGAAGTCCACCTTAACTAGGCTCTGCCAATCAGAAGGAAGGACAGGTGGGGTTAGAAGGAGCACTGCCCACCAGCTGCTCATACAATATAATACATAAAATAATATAAATATTAATAGACTTAAATTTAATCCAGCTATCGAAAGCAACTGGACTTAGTTGTTTGTCTAGGAAGACGTTTCACCTCTCATCCAAGAGGCTTCATCAGTTCATGTACGCAGCTGACCAGGCTGGGACTGGTCCAACTATCTGGTGTGGAGACTCACTATTTAACCTCTTGTGTGGGCGTTTCACAAGGGTGATGATGTCACTGGTTCCCTTTTGTGCTCCAAGTGCCAACGACAGTCGTTGGAGTGACAGTCGTTGGTGGGAAGTTGGTTTCGACTTCGTTAGTGCCCTATTGTGTTCTAACGACAGTCATTGGAGTCACTTGCCACTTGTGAACAGTGGTTGTTCTTTGAGGCTAGATGGTTGAGTCTCCTGGGAAGGGATGAAAGGGCAGCATTGTAAATTGGAGACAGGTGGTGTCTCAGACCTCCTCCCCTGTTGAGGGACGGTTTTTCTACTTTTACAAAAATGGCTTCTTTAACTCCTCTTTCAAACCATCTGTCCTCTCTGTCTAGGATTTGGACATTGCTGTCCTCAAAGGAGTGGGCTTTCTCCTTGAGATGTAAATGAACAGCAGAGTCCAGTCCTGAGGAGTTTGCTCTCCTGTGTTGGGCCATGCGTTTATGCAGTGGTTGTTTTGTTTCTCCAATGTAGAGGTCTTTGCATTCCTCGTTGCATTGGACTGCATACACCAGATTGCTTTTGTGGGTGTGTGGTGTTCTGTCCTTGGGATGTACCAGTCTCTGTCTGAGTGTGTTGCTGGGTTTGAAATACACAGGGATACGGTGTTTGTTAAAGATCCTCCTGAGTTTTTCTGATACTCCAGACACATATGGAATGACTATGTTTTTTCTCTTGTTTTGTCTTTCTTTCTCAACCACTTTGCTGGTTTTCTTTCTGGAAGCAGCTGCAGTTTTCACAAAGGTCCAGTTAGGGTAACCACAAGTTGTGAGGGCGCCTCTCAGGTGCTTGTGTTCTGCCCCTTGGGCCTGTGAGCTGGTGGGCACGTTATCAGCTCTGTGTTGCAAAGTTCTGATAACACCAAGCTTATGTTCCAGAGGGTGGTGAGAGTCGAAAAGTTCAACAACCAGTATCCCCTATTGTGGCAAATCTGTACATGGAGGAGGTAGAGAACAAGGCTTTAAACTCCTTTGAAGGAACATCACCGAGCCACTGGTTCAGGTATGTGGACGACACATGGGTTAAAATCAAAACCAAAGAAGTGCAAGCTTTTACCGAACACATTAACTCAGTGGACAAAAACATCAAGTTCACCAGAGAGGATGTCAAGGACAATAGTCTGCCTTTCTTAGATTGTGACGTCCATATGAAAAAGGACAGGAGCCTCCACATTGGGGTATACAGAAAACCCACACATACAGACCAATATCTACTTTTCGACTCTCACCACCCTCTGGAACATAAGCTTGGTGTTATCAGAACTTTGCAACACAGAGCTGATAACGTGCCCACCAGCTCACAGGCCCAAGGGGCAGAACACAAGCACCTGAGAGGCGCCCTCACAACTTGTGGTTACCCTAACTGGACCTTTGTGAAAACTGCAGCTGCTTCCAGAAAGAAAACCAGCAAAGTGGTTGAGAAAGAAAGACAAAACAAGAGAAAAAACATAGTCATTCCATATGTGTCTGGAGTATCAGAAAAACTCAGGAGGATCTTTAACAAACACCGTATCCCTGTGTATTTCAAACCCAGCAACACACTCAGACAGAGACTGGTACATCCCAAGGACAGAACACCACACACCCACAAAAGCAATCTGGTGTATGCAGTCCAATGCAACGAGGAATGCAAAGACCTCTACATTGGAGAAACAAAACAACCACTGCATAAACGCATGGCCCAACACAGGAGAGCAAACTCCTCAGGACTGGACTCTGCTGTTCATTTACATCTCAAGGAGAAAGCCCACTCCTTTGAGGACAGCAATGTCCAAATCCTAGACAGAGAGGACAGATGGTTTGAAAGAGGAGTTAAAGAAGCCATTTTTGTAAAAGTAGAAAAACCGTCCCTCAACAGGGGAGGAGGTCTGAGACACCACCTGTCTCCAATTTACAATGCTGCCCTTTCATCCCTTCCCAGGAGACTCAACCATCTAGCCTCAAAGAACAACCACTGTTCACAAGTGGCAAGTGACTCCAATGACTGTCGTTAGAACACAATAGGGCACTAACGAAGTCGAAACCAACTTCCCACCAACGACTGTCACTCCAACGACTGTCGTTGGCACTTGGAGCACAAAAGGGAACCAGTGACATCATCACCCTTGTGAAACGCCCACACAAGAGGTTAAATAGTGAGTCTCCACACCAGATAGTTGGACCAGTCCCAGCCTGGTCAGCTGCGTACATGAACTGATGAAGCCTCTTGGATGAGAGGTGAAACGTCTTCCTAGACAAACAACTAAGTCCAGTTGCTTTCGATTTAACCTCCTTTGAAATACTATGACCTGGACAAATGAGAATATGCACCGGCTTAATCCAGCTAATTTTACTGCAATACCTCGGCCACATCTGTCAATCAACAGGGCCCAGTTGTTCAAAAGTAATCTGATCGGATTTTAGATAATAGATTGGATCAAATCTTGAAAATGGGTTGTTCAAAACTAAAAACAGATTCTGAGATCGGATTGGATCACATAATCCAATCTTGGTTTTAATCTGGATCAAACCCTCAATTTATGTTGTTCAAAACTTTTCAGTAGGATTGGGATAACGTTGGTCCAAAAAAACAGGAGTTTGGTGGATTCAGCGTGGAGTCCAGGAACAAAATGTGATTTAAATTCAATTCAAATTGGTCAAATAAGCAACATTTATAATGTAATTTACATTGATATTTTGTGACTGATTTTTACATTTAAGTGATATAGTAATTAAAGTTAACTTCTGATTATTTCACAAAAAAATGATTTTCCCCCAACTACTGGATTATTAAATGAAAACAGAAATTGGTATTTTGAATTTCGAAGTTCGAATTTGAAAAGCATGGTAGAATATGTATATGTATTTGACTAATGTACTAATGTACTGTATATTTGCTTTTTTTTATTCAATTGTTGTGGGTCAGATCAGGTCTGGCTGTTTAAAAGACATGGAAGAAACAAAATGGATCCCCTTGGGTCTGAAATAAAGATTTAATATAGATTATAGATATAGATTATATAGATTTAATAATAATAATAATAATAATAATAATAATAATAATAAAAAAAAACAGCACAGAAAACCATACATGCACCCCATTTTCAAATAAATACACTTAGAGTGAGCCCATGCTGCTGTTCCACCTTTTTTTTTTTTTTTACGTATCTATCAGCCTTCAGTATGATACACAGTCACATCTAGAGCACTCATTATCCTGGTTTGGTCATCTTGAAAAATTTGGATCTGGATCAGACTGATCCAATCCAATGTTGCTTTGAACAACTGGGATAAAATTAAGACGGATTAGGTGATCCTGGATAGAAAAAAGGGGGATTTCAAAATCTGGATCATTTTGATCCAGATTACACCTTTTGAACGACTGGGCCCCGATTACAGCACAACTGTTTTCCTTAACTGTCACATAGTGATAACCAGGTGTCTTCTACACTGGCTACCTCTGTCCATCATTAGGTGAGTTTCCCTCTCTGTCGGTTCGGCAGCGCTGTGAGGTGAGACGTCAGCCCATGAAGGAAATCATGGACAAAATCAAGAGCCATAGACATGGACAGTTGTGTCAAATCTATCACTCTGGATAACTTGAAAGCCTGACGATTTAAACATGATGTGGGAAACTCACCAGGGCTCGGTAGGACCAGGTGAAAGGTCGGCTCAGTTTATGACATATACGTTCATTCTATTTATAACAAGGCAACATGATCAGTTCAGAGGTCACTGAGGGGAAATGGAGGAGATGGTGTGGGGGGAGGGTGGGAGAGCAGCATATCATTTTTTGTTTTTTGCCACAAAGGGAAAATCCACCCCTGAGCAGAAGTAACTCATGCAGTACCTACACTGTTATTTGAATTCCTCATGGCTGTGCAGAGCAGGTACAACTAGACCAGGTCAAAACCAAGTTGAAGCTGTTTGCAGTCTATACCAACTACAGTACCAGCTGCTTTCAGCTCTTTATTTTGAGATGTCCACTGAAAGTTTACTTCTCACACAGTATCATACTCCTGTACACAAAGGTTCATCGATTTCTGTAGTGAATAAAAGTTTTGAAGGAAAAAAGAGTCTCTTTTTCAAATCACACTGTTCATCTACTGGGCATTAGAAAGTTCCCTTTCTCACAGCAGGAGCTTAAATAAAACACATGGTAACATGTTCTACATTCCTAAAACTGAACTGAAGCAGCAGAGGAGTTTTAATGATGACAAAGCAAAGTCATCGGAACTAAAGGAAAATTATAGTTGGGGTGCAAGTGGCAGGCCCCTCCAGGTTTCTACACTATAAAGGTCCATTTGACTAAATCTAGTCCCAAAGCTGAAACAGTTCCAATCCAATTCCAATCCATCGCCTTAACAGTTGGGCTACAGGTGGACTCCCTCTTGTTTCTTGATCATTTAGACTAAAACATTTTGGATTGAAGCTGGATTGGAGCCTGAACAGCTTGCTGTTGTACTTTGTAGTTTGGCCTTGGTGTCTGGCACTCTCTCTGTGTTTCCACAGATCCACCGGAGCTCCATCTCTCTGCATCCCCGCCCTTTCCCCTGCTGTTAGACCGGCCTGCCCTCCCTTCCCATGAACCAGTCTGCCATCCAGTCCCCCCCTCACCAGAAGCTGCCTTCTTCAACTCTTGTTAACTCCATGTTTCCCACATTCTGTGTCATAAACTATAAACTGTCTTCTTGTAACAACATCTATTGCACGTCTGCCCATCCTGGGTTTTTAGACACCAGAGTTTTTCCTCAGTGGATGTGAGGGTCTAAGGACAGAGGATGTTGTTGTGATGCCATGTAAAGCCCTTTGAGACAAACTGTTTGTAAAAACGGGCTATACAAACAAAACTGCCTTGCCTTGCCTTGTCTGTAGTTTAGAAATCCATGCTATGACAGACAGGGCCTCTTGATCTCTCAGCTTTTTGTAGGTTTCACACCTGCCCAGGTTATGACACATAGTCAAAATGTTGTAGACAAAAATCCTGGTTTAAACCCTCACTGTGTGTGTCACTGAGTATTAACGACCAACTATTTTTCCTAAAGGTGTAAGGGAGGTGTCTTCTCAGGAGCTGCCAGTAGGGGGAGTGTTTTTCAAATACAGTGATAATGATGGACAAGATGACAGTCTTGTCCAACATCCACAACGGATATAGACATGGAGAATGGCTGAGGTGTCCAGTGTGGCCACGGTCAGTTAGTGCAGCTCTGTTCAACACTGTGGATAATCTATGCAAAGTGCCACCAAATGTTGTTTTTAAACACACACACAAACCAACACACACACACACACACTACAAACCACATCTTGATATAAGATGTTAATAAACCAGTGATAGTTGGGTTTTAAACAGACAGCACAAGAGAGAAAAGGAGAGAAGATCAACAAGATGTGTTTGTCTGGTCTCTGGGCAGCAGGTGGGCGGGGCTTACACTACTCTATCTATAGAAAAGAATCATTCTAAGGCTATGAAAACCAAACTATTTTTTTAATAACGATTATACACTTATACAAATATAATCATGGGTAGTATATTCAGATTTTGCCTTGACAATTATTACACACTGGACCTTTAATGATGATGGGAAAGTGTGTGTCCCAGGTGAGAACCCCTGTGCTGCATCGTCCTCTCTTCACAATCACAAAACACTAGAATGCTTAATAACTTCTTTCGGACGCTTCAGGTAAAATATGACAAAAACCAAGAATGCAGAGCAATATGCAATATGTATAAAGTCTCAACTATGAGCTCATATTCAAACAACTGTGGTTCCTATAACAACCACTGTAGTATGAAGCCAAAATGTCCAAGTCAACATAAACATGTTTCCACCCTGGTGCAAAAACTCTTTTGATCTCTACAGCTAATTTCCTCATTCTTCGCAACTCATTTGTATAAGTGTTATTAAAGGGGACACGTTATGGAAATATCACTTTTTGAAGGCTCTTTAACATACTGTATATTTGGGTGTTTGTCTTCCAGCCTCCAAAATGTGAGAATTGACAGAAATATCTGTAATTTCCAGGCTCTCTAGGTTGAAATCCATGTGGTTTTATGAGCTGTTCCCTCAGTTGTCTTCCAGTGATGTAACTAGTTTTTTTGAATTTGCATAATCCCACCCCTACCTAGTACCAGTAGAAGGGGCGGGGCAAGCAGTGGTTCATTTGCATTTAAAGGGACAGACACTGAAAGCAGCCGTTGTGAACAGGGCTGTTTAGAGAGGATGAAAAGAGCTGTGATGTTTGATCCTTGGGGGATTTTGACCAAAGCATGTCACAGACATGTCTTTAAGACACCTGGGGACTGTTTTAATTTGTGGAAAAGGGGAAGAATATGTCTCCTTTAAGGGTTACAGTTATGTATAATTGCTAACAATTGTTGTTAATGTCAGTGAGATAAAATGAGTTATTAAGGTCCTTGTTTGTCAAATAAAGTTGAGGTGGATAACAACAGTAATGCCTGGGGATGTCACCACTCAGGGGGAGTGGGGGTGCTGTTTACCAGGAGAAGCCCACCCACCTGCTGTCCAAACAACAAACACACAACCCTTTGTGCAAACTACACTGTTGTATCAGGTCCAACAGACGCACACAAACACCATTTCCTCTTGTCCTATCTGTGCGAGATACTGTGCTTAGTCATGATCACAATATAGAAACATATATACTGAGAATAAGATATGTATGGATACAAATTATCTTTACTCTGGTGACATGTCTTCATGTGAATCTTGTCCCTGTGTCCTCAAAAATATCTACTGTACTGTGGAAACACAATTTGATACAGTTCTTAATCATAAGTGTCAGGTGTCTGGTGAAGATATGTAAAACGGTGTGAGTAACCCTGTCACTGCTGGCATCATCATGTCGGGGACTCGGCAGGTCATTGTTCTGGTTAAAAAGCAGCTTAGGGGACTTTGCATGCATCTTCATCAGTATGAAGACAGATGGGGAGGGTGATGGTGCTTTTGGAGGAGGGGAAATTTGTTTTAGTGGGAATAGAGCATGAAACCAAGTGAACCAGAATGAGTTCAGTCTGTCAGGTGAGCAGGAAGGAGAGCAAAGAGCGGAGCAAACAAAACAGGCACCGCGGCTCTAATGTCAGCGACTCGGCGGCTCACACTCAGCCTCCAGCAGGCTGAAGGCTGCACACAGGGAGCTGCTGCTGTTTACTACCAACACTGGTTACTACTCAAGAATTATGACACGAGCGAAAGGAACCGTAACATATCTATATCATTTGATACCAACCCCATTATATTTTCTAAAAAGCATAATTGGTTTCAATTTCCAGCTAATTTCTATTAGTTGTTGTTTTTTTCCTTTTAAAGTGCATTTTATAAAACACCACATGGGGTGTTTTCTGTTATAATAATACAATAAAATAAATAATTAATCAAGTACATCTTGATATAGAAAGAAAAAAAACTTAAAAGAAGGGTGTTTCATGGAAATAAACCTTTTCCACTGCTTCTAGATGTCTTCAAATTTAGATTGCTGAAGCCTCATTGAAAAAGTGATTCTTGCCATTACAAATACATTGTAAATGATATTATACCATTTATTTGTAGATGGGATGTCTGGCTTAATCCATTTCTTTGTAATTGCTTTTCTAGCAGCTAAACTTAGTATTCCAAATAAATATTTATGTTTCACACTTGTATTAGCTGAGCGTACAATCCCAAAAAGAAGTTTGTCCGAGTTCAATATAATGTCAGTTCCAAATAGTTACTAGTTGTGATAAACCATACGCCCTGGGAACGTCACATCCTCCAGCAGCTAGAAGAAGCTGAATGGTAGCCATGCTGAGCAGCTCTTCTATTAGTAGTAGTAGCAGTCCTGGATTCTCCTCAGTTCTTGGGTCTTGATAAACAATAAGTTCACACTATTATGATAATGATTTTCTCATGTCTAGGTAACAGTAAATGAGCATTGACCATGATGCCAGAGAGGCAGAGCCCTTTGAGTTTTAATATAGACAGAAAAAAAACATTCAAAATGTAGCTGTTTGGTTTGTTTTTGAGTTGGTTTGCTGCCACAGTGCAGAGTGAATGTGAGCCGCCGAGTGAACATCAGCCTTTTTGCTACTGTCCTCAGAGTTTGCTCCTCTCATCCAGTGGCCTCACTCTAGCTGAGCTGTAAAGTCACAATTAAGAGAAACCTCCTCCTGACATGTTGGCTCCAAACTCTTTAACATCTTCACTCCCTTCATCTCAGTGATAACTTTAACGTCCCATCCTGACCTTCATGTCTCTTCTCGTCTGACTGCAGCCTGTACATGTGACACCAACCTCACCATATGACTATCAGGACTATCAGTGTTGGGATTGATTTTTTCATCAGGCCAATCATTGCTTTCAGCTGTTTTCTATCAAAAAGCAGTTTTAAAGTCACTGCAGAGACATAATCCATCACAATGAAACAAGATTGAAATGTCTGAAAAGTCTGTTTCCTCTGTAACGGCTTGTTAACCACCTCTGGATATTTGCTTCCATGTTTCATTTCAGTGAATTCAATAGGTTTATTATTCTAAAGAGGGATCAAAGTTATTAGAATTACTCTGTAATATCCAAAACCACAGGTTAAACAAAGTTCCCTCTACGCTGGACACTCCAGGGAAGACAGTTTAGGACTTAAAGTTCAGGTGTCAAAGTTCATCAAAGGTGAACTCAACATAAAAAAACTTTGAGTTATAGCGGGGCTCCGTGCAGCACTGCATGTCCATATGACGGTTGAGAACGGAGCTCACTTTTCTTCGTCCAAAAAGACACACCAAAAAACATCCAAATACCTCCACACAGCTCGTCTGTAATGTCCCTCTTGTATTGAAGCCCCAACATGAGAAATTGTTCCGAAAAAAATTAAATAAGTCTGTGTTTTAAGCTTGTTTGTAGCGGAAGCTCCCAGTGTCTCAGTTCACTGCTTTGCCTGTGTCTGTGCAACTCTCGCACGATTTGCATTGACACCCAGTTCACGGCTCCGCAAATCGCGCGAGATTCCGACAGAGCAACACTGGGAGCTTCCGCTACAAACAAACTTAAAATATAGACTTATTTAATTTTTTTCGGAACAATTTCTCATGTTGGGGCTTCAATACAAGAGGGACATTACAGACGAGCAGTATGGAGGTATTTGGTGTGTCTTTTTGGACGAAGAAAAGTGAGCTCTGTTCTCAACCGTCATATGGACATGCAGTGCTGCACTGAGCCCCGCTGTAACTCAGAGAAGGCACGGAGGACTCTGAAACTTCTCCCAGCCCTTAGTCCACATGAGGGGGAGTAGATAATGAGTGAAATTTGAACTTTGGGTGAACTATCCCTTTAATCATGCTAAACCAGTGGTATGGTCCATGTTTTGCTTCCATCTGATGGTAACTAAACATTTTCCATTTCCCACCACAATTCAAAATGTGTCTCAGTTTTGTAATTTAAATACCTGAGCTAAGTGCAACTAAAATGGTGAACTAGTGTAATGAGTGGAATTAGCTCAATTTTAGTTTTTACAGCTCAGCCAGGAGCCTGGCCACCTTTGTTCTTCCTGTCTTTGCTCATCAGAATGCATTTCCTGGGGCTTACTGGTGCCTCTAGAGGCTGGTGGTGGTATAGCAGCTCTGGGGTGTAGAGCTCCAAGTCGCACCCGCTGGCAGGGAGGCACATCACCTCCACAGCCACCTCCTCCTCACCTCTTTCTCCTTCCTTAAGAGAGGAGCGAGGAGGACAGGGAGGGAGGGGGGAGGAGGGGAGGGGCGTGGTAGCATCAGAAGACAGAACAATAAAAACAACGACAAAAATAACACACAAAAAAAGGCACAGATGTCAAATAAATATCTACAAGACAATAAATTATGAATACACACATAACAATGTACTTAAGGTCCAAAATGAAATCATAAATCCAGACAGGGTCAGGACCACACACATGGGTTCACAAAGTTTGTAGGTTCTTTGTTTAGATTTAACTCAAATCTAATACTCACAGCCTGGTTTCTCATTCTGTTCCGTCCAATTACCTGGACAATGCTTTTCAATCCATTTTATTAAACCATTTGACTTTATGAGGAGCTTTAACGTGAACAATCTGGAAACAGGAAGTGCTGAGTTAAACTGGTGGTGCTGCTATCAGTTAGTGACTGAAATTGCACTCATATTACAAAGAGAAAGAGAAATTGAATGAAGCTCAGTGGTGTGATATAACTGGTGCTGCACTGATGGAAATGCATTCTAATCAAGGAGTGTGACCAAAACACACCAGATGATCAGTTACTATATATTAGACTATATGGTATATGTGCTATAAATGATTTGTTCACTCATTTTGATCAGTGTAACTGTGTCTGGTGCAGATGGACAACATGTGACATCACAGGTCTGATCCATGTACCTGAAGTATACGAACCAACTAATTATAGGTCTTTTTATAGGCATGTCAAATCAATTATTATTGTTATTGCTAGTATTCTGTTATTGCCTCTTTTTTATGGTTGTCTAGTATCAATGTCTTTACATCTAGTATCACTGTCTTTACATAACTTGTTGTATGTCACTGTACGTCAAATTAACTGTCACTTTGTGGTATGTCATTGCTATATGTTAGGCCTACTGTCTCTATTCTTCTTTTCTTTTGTGTCACTGTTGTCATATGTGCTTTTATTGTCTATATTTTAATGTTATACTATACTATAGAGCAGGGGTGCTCATTACGTCGATCGCGATCGACCGGTCGATCGCGAAAACATTTGGGTCGATCGCGTGATGAAGAACAAAAAAAAAAAAAAAAAAATTAAAAACACAGTTGTCTGGACAGCAGGCATTTTTCTCACAACCGACCCATAGACTGTAAAAGAACCGACCTCAAAAGCGAGGGCAGGTCCGCCGAAGCATCATTCCGGGTGAATCAAGCTCTCCGCCCGTTGTCTTTGTTGTTAATTTGTTGCCGCTCCAAAGAGCGCACATGGCTACTTAATTATGCACGTGCTGACCACATATGGTGCTGAGGCATTCTGGGGGTGGAATATGAGGTGTGTTCATGTCTGCATCATTCTTGGGTCCGGTGTGATTTATCAATGGAATATTGCGCAGAGTTGTGCGTACGCACAGCTTGATCAGTGTTTCCCACTAACAGAAAAAAAAAAAAAGTTTTTTTTTTCTCCTCACGTGTGTTTACGTGAGGTGCGCCCGCACGCGAGAGAGGCGGCAGGTTGAGAGGCTGACAGCTGACAGATGAGAGATGGTGAAACGCTAGCATGATTATTAAAAAAAACACCATCTCTCATCTCTGCCCGCACATAGACAGACACAGGTTCACATACAGACAGGGGCGCACGGTAAATGCAGCTGCCCCCCCCCCCCCCCCCCCCGCATAGTCCGACCAACTGGACGACCAAAAATTGGTAGATCATTTTGACTTGGTCACTTCAAAAGTAGCTCTCAGCCTGAAAAAGTGTGAGCACCCCTGCTATAGAGATAGGCGAATTTGCCAAAAATGTTGAACAAACATTTGTGCTGGAAAATACATCTGGATGTGAAACTATCTTCACATCTTAGCCTTTTTCTTTTATTTTGAACTAATACTGTAATAACATAAATTGGTTCAGGTGAGGCTGCGGTGACAACAGCGCAGAGTGAAGACGGACCACTGACCTGTTTGTCTGTGCGGTTAGCGATGCTGTAGACCAGAGGAGGGATTGAGCCTTCTTTGGTTTTCCCAACATCGCTGCGGAAATGTTCACTAGCAGGCAGACAACTGGAGAAAACACACACACACACACACACACCATACATAAAGAGAATTAGCATCTTTGCTACAATGTGCCATGTTTAAATTGTGTGTTTTATACTGATGCTCAATAACATGCATCCTATTTAATCGACTAGAGCAGAGGTCAGCAACCTGCGGCTCCAGAGCCACATGCAGCTCTTCCGTCCCTCTGCTGTGGCTCTTGTGGTTTACAGAGGGCCAGCTCATTTGGTTGTGGTTCTGAATGGGTTTTGATATGGTAGGAAAGGGCCCAAATGGCTCTTTTAATGCTAAAGGTTGTGAGGGAGGTGTACCTGGCAGGCAGCTTGTAAATGTAGCTGCAGCCGTCCTCCGTCCAGATGATGACTTTGTCTGCAGCGATGAACTCTCCTCCGGTCCAGGCCTGGTCACTGTCACTGGCCACCGAGCAGAGCAGCGAGTAGTCACCTGCATCAAACACCTGACACACACAAAAGGAGCGGGAAACACACAGATGAATCCATCGGTTCAGGATGGATGGATTTCCTGCACTACATTCATCTTCATCTTGGTGCTGCAGTCTCTTACCCTCCAGTACTTGGAGCAGACCACCAGCAGGCTGCTCTGAGTGAAGGTGCAGAAGGAAATACTCTGACAGCCCTGGCAGTAGATCGGTTTGGACTCTTCTTCAAACACTGGGTCCTGGTCCTAAACACACAGATACACACATTAGAGGAAGAAACCAACATATATAATGATACACAAGTGACTCTACTGTTGCACTAAATGCTGTATGGGCAGCTCCATGCAATGGAACCGGATTTCCCCAATTAACAGCTGGGTCGTTGTTTACAGCGTTGGTTCCGTCAGAGATGTCAGGGGGTCCACAGAACTTTGTCTGTTCTGAGGTTGTGATGTTATCAAAATTAGATTTGTACATATTGACATTTTAAAATCCCAATAACAAATCTAATTGGATAATCAAAATCATGTATAAACAAAGACAATAGGAACAAAAACCTACAACCTACCTGCTTATACGGACATGATAACAATTATGACACGACAAAGGAAAACGGACAGAAAGATAAAATAAAATAAAACAAAATAAGACAGAACAAAATAGAATAAAAAGAATCAGATGAATAATTCATTTTGTAAATAAAAGTTTGTATAACATTATTCTTTTGATGTGTCTGTGCTGGTAGGGTTGTGGGGGGGGGGGGGGGGGAACTACTGGTTTACAGGAACAAATAAAGGCTGGCCCCAAACACATAGCCAGGCTAGCGCCGCCTACTGGTTCCGGCAAATTTAATTTGCCTCAACCATGTAGTCAAGCGCTCAAGATTAACCTATGAGCTTAACCGGTGTATAGCACACGTGACCACCAAGCAGCAGCGATTAGTTGAAGCAAATGTAAGCAACCGCCTCCTGGAAGCAAACGAATCCCTATGGCTCGTGTTCAGACGCTATATGAAATGTAATGAAATAAGCGGCTGATGCATCAGGCTACCAAACACAGGCCGGGTCAAAAAAAATTCCACCGCTTGGGACAAACTTACAAGGACATGATCAGACAGGAAGTCTTTCAAAGTTGGTGGACTGTCTATGGGACTGACAGGACAGGAGTGAAGACGAGCTCATGGTCTGCTTCAGAGAGGGACGGCAGGTCTGGGACCGGGTGGAAGTACTCTGACTGACTTAATGAACGGTGCGCAACGGAGACAGAGACCCGGCTCTGACGGCGCAGCGAGGAGAAGAGGTGCCAAGCAGCACGTGAGGAAGATGAAGATGAGCTGCTGAACAATGAATAATGATGAAGCTTTATTAACTGTAACAGCATTCATCTGTCTCCTGCCCTGAAACACACCGGACTGCAATCCAGTCTGTCAGCTGCAGCACGGACATTCTTCCTCTTTGTTCATCTGCTGAACAATGAGTTTGGTGGCTAATGTGTAAAAATGAACAAAGGGAATCAGAAATAAAGGCCTTGCTCAAATAAAAGCCTGCCTCAAACGAGGGGCCGGTATCCTGGGCAGTTGTAGAAAGATGTAAAAAATAAAGGTGCTGGTTACTACTTGAGGAAATGCGGTAGTCAGGTTTCAGGTCTGTGACCCTTTACTGTCCGTCATCCTCTCATTCTCTTGCTCTATCTGATCATATGGAAGTAAACACACCTAACAACTTCATCTGACTGTTTTCACTTGTCTTCTTGTTGTAGTGTATGAACATCTGGCATGAGACTCATGATAGAGTTCTAAACCAACAAACGACGGAGTACCTGCATCCTGCTGACCTCAGCTGTGATGATCCAGACTTTCAGAATCCCAGTCACAGACACCGCCACCACTGTGTCCTCTGCAGAGAGACAGGAAATGACACTCAGCGTCCATCAACACTTAACATGAGAGGATAATACTTGGGCCGGGACTTGAACGCGTTAATTACGATTCATTAATTACACTAAAATTAACGCGTTTTAATCGCACTTATTTTGCACCGCGGAACGTTTCTCACTGGATGAGTTTCAGGCGTATTGATTAGACTGGAGCACAATCATCTAACAAGCCGCCGACACTGATCACTGCAAGGGAGAGAGGAGGTGAAAAGAGACAACAACACTGTTACCTGTTGTATTGGCCTCAGGCTGTAACACATAGAAACCAGTGAGTAACGAGTTAAAAAGCCGCTGACACTGATCTTCCTGAGGAGTTTTGTAGCCTGACCGCAGCTCAAACCGACCCGGTGCCTCAGCACGGTGACCAAGCTTTGATAAACAAACCGGATCCGCGCTGGTTTACAGTATCCTGCCGTATTTTAGCCGGTCGCTACCAGAGCTTCATTAAAAAAAAAACAAAGCACTCGTCGCGGGGAAGCTGAGAACAACGGAGTTTCCTCTGCTGCAGCTGAACAGCTGACATGTGGTCAAGACGAAGCTACAGACCTGTCACTGTCCTGACCTGTCCCTGAACATCACACAGAGACAACATGGAGCTGTGTGATTGGTTACTGAGTTTTATTAATGTTTACATCTGGCTGCTGAGTTCAACAAATCAGCTGATGCTACTGTGATTTAAGTAGCCTAGTTAAATACTACAGTAATCATCATAGTGTATTGGCAGGAAAGACCATTTATGTATCAAATGTCGATTAATGAATTAATTAATAATTTGCATCCCTAGTCTGTTGGTCTTGGTTAAGTACCACCTTGAAAAAAAACTATGTTTTGTTGCTTAAGCTTATGTATTCAGTCATTCAATGGTATACTAAAATCCATGTGAAAACAAATGCTTCTCACTGTTCTCAGGTCAAATATTTATATGCGATTAATTGCGATTAATTAAAGCAGAAGTGAGCGATATATTTGTGTTAATATAAGTCTTAAATAGTTATATCTTCCGACAGCAATCACTTACATAGAGTGTTTGGACGGAAACACGGGTCTGTCAGTCACTCTGCTCTGCTCTGAGCCGAGGAGAAAACTTTTCTCGTATCCTACAATTTTTATCCAATGAGGAGAGAGAACGGCATGCAGGGCTGTGTGTGCAGCAAAGGGATGCACGTGAATGTGGTGACGTAGGGACGAGGACTGTTATGGTGCGTTCAAGGCAACTCGTAACTCGTGTTTTTCCGACCTGTGTGAAGTCGTACCAGTTCGATCTGGTACGAGTTCACGGGTCAGAAGTTACGAGTGGCCGTTATAGTGACTTTCACCGGTAAAACAGGTCGGAAAAACACGAGTGGGTTGCCTGAAACGCGTAAAGTCGTAAATTGTGACTTGAAGCTGTAATTTACGGTTTCAAAAGCCTGCCTGGAACGCAGCATTAGCCAAAACGACCGGATCGCTTACTTCTGCTTTAATTACAAAGCCTCTAATTAATTAGATACATTTTTTTAATCGAGTCCCGGCCCTAGATAATACGCATAAGTACAATTGGCAACAAAACAACGATGAATGTCTTTATGGCTACGGCTCCAGTCCAACAAGACAAACTCTATTAGATATCAGCCTCATCTGAGTGTCAGGCTAGATCTCCTCCAGCTCCATCTGCCTCCCTCACCTTGTGTGCGGTGGGAGCGGATGATGCTCATGGAGCTGATCCAGTCAGGAGAGATCTTGGACACCAGCGAGTACAGGACCTCCAGGCTGGTGGCGTCCACCACAAGGATCTCTGGGTAGTGGCCGTTACAAAGCAGACGTCCCTCCCGTTGGGTGCCGATGGTAAACTGATAGAACTGGAGGAGCGCAGAAGACACACGGGGAAGACAGACCAAAAGCAAGTGAGGACAGATGACAGGAAGAGACTAACATAATAATCAGTTAACAGCAGCATCAAGGGCATAAGCTTTGAGCTTTTAGTGTGCGAAGTCGGCAGGATGCGTTATATTCCACTGATGGAAGCTGAACAGTGCTTGAAAAACAAAGTAGAAGTGGATATAAGTAGCGAAAAAAAGAGTGTTTAAAGGGATAGTTCAACATTTTGGCAAATTACCTATTGCCATAATCGTTATAGTTTTAGTAGTAGGTTCATTACCTTTAATTATTGGTGCAAGCTGTTTTTAGATCGGCAGGGCAGAGACATGAGCTGCACGGTACTTTTGCATTTCCCTCATCAAACTAAATACACAATCCACCAACTCCAAACGCTCTGATGGACAAGTTGTGACCTGCACATTCACCACGCTATGAAATAATAACGTATAATTATGTAACATTATGACACATGAAGCAAATACTCAGAACTTCTTGCGCTTTTGAAGTCACTTTGCTGAACAGCTGTGTCTGGAATGTAGATCCAGCTACGCATTTGCCTCGTAAACAACTCCGTCTCGTAATGTTACATTATTATCTCATAGCGTGGTGAATGTGCAGGTCACAACTTGTCCACCAGAGCATTTTTGAGTTGTTGGATTGAGTATTTGATGAATTTGATGAGGGAAGTGTGAAAGTGCCATGCAGCTCACATCTCTGCCCCACCAATCTAAAAACAGCTTGCACCGACGATTAGAGGTAATGAACCTACTCCTATGACTATAGAGATTATGGCAATAGGCAAATTTGCCAAAATGTTGAACTATCCCTTTAAGCTAAAAAAAGAGGAATTCATGTGTTCACAGTCAATTCACTGTCTCTCACTCATCCTCTTTAACAACAGACCTTTATTTGTTTGTGCTTATCTTGAAAGCTCGGCCTGTTTTTCAATCCCAGTTTTTATTTGATGATTGACAGGATGTGGGTGTGTGTCTTACTTGTATGCCAGTGTGAGCACAGGCCAGCTTGGTGAACTCAATACAGCGTCCATCGTTCACGTCCCACAAACACATCTCCCTGAAACACGAGCAGACTGAAGTCAGACATTGAAGTGTAAAAGACTGTGTGTAGGTCAACATCCCTGTTGGTCCACAGCCATGGAACATAAACCTTGAGGTATGGTTTTAAAGTGTTTTAGAAGGTCTGTGGTGTGAGATACTGTGTACTGTTGGCTATAATTGGGTGCATTTACATTTTATTCTTTTAAAATGTTCATTAATGTACACTGTCCCTCTTAACAAATAAAGGAAATTAAATTAAATTAAATTAAAAGGATGTTATGTCAAGTCACCATGACTTTGACCTTTGACCACCAAAATCAGTCCATCCTCGATCCCAGGTGAATGTTTGTAACAACCTCTCTTCAAGGTGTCACAGAGATGTCATGTACAAAATAATGCAACGTACCAAGGCTGCACTATATTGGAAACTAAAGCTAACATTGCAATATTTTATTTTCTGCAATATGTATTGCAATATTATATGCTCAAACAAAAAGATTGTGCAGCCCTAGAACGTACATATGGACAGGTGGCAAGCCTCTGACTCTGGCCGTCAAGTTTATTTAGAGACTAAAAATGTACAACTAAAAATGTTTTATAGATCAGTACATTAATACACTCCATCCCTCTCTGCCTTTAATCCAGTCCCTGTGTTCACATCAGTAGTGTACAGCCCCTGATGAGTCACGTCAAATGATTGATTCCAGCTTTGATAATCCACACTGAATATTCCTCTAAAACTTTTGTTTACCTCTTTGAAACTTTCATTTACCTCTTTGTCGTACCTCCAGTCATAAATCTTTTATCAAATTTCATGGCCCCCAACTCTGGAACTCTTTAGATAGGTCTCTTAAGCTTGTATCATCCTACAAAATGTTTAGGACTAGTTTGGTGAGGTATCTTCTATCCAGGCAAAAATAATACTCTATGTCTAGTATAATTGAAATTAGTTTGTAATTTTATGGATATTTTCTGTTTGTTTGTTTATTGTGTTTTTTCTTTGTTTCTTTCCCTTTTTTTGCTTTTCTTTTCTTTTCTTTTTCTATTGGTTGATTTGCTTTAGTGATTTTGTATTGAGGGGGAGGATTTTATATAAGCCCTTTTGGCTTCTTTTCCTCTCCTGCACAATTATTTGTCTTTGTATTATTAAATAAAATTCTTGTTTTATCATTGTGCATATGAATAAAAATAAAATTAAAATAAATAAAAGATATACAGCTACTGACCCGCTCTCAGACGCACTGACGATGTACTGCTTGTCACTGCACGCACTGGCTTTGGACAGACAAGTGATGGAGGCCGTGTGTCCAAACAGCATGGCTCTGGGACAAATCTGAGGAGACAAGAGGAAGAGACACAAGAAGGTTAAAATAAGACGATGGGAAGCACATTGAAACATCACGGGTGGATAACAAACAAACAGCACTTTCATCAAACAACAGCTTCTCCCTCAACGGTACCTCCAGCTCAGGTGTCATGTCCCAGAGGCAGATCTGTCCATCATGGCAGCCCGTGATGATGGTGCTGAAGTCGTCCATCACCAGCAGGCTGCTGATGCAGTGCGTGGGAGCCATACGGCCCCAGAGCACTATGGGTAGAACCAGGTTGTTCCCGGACATTTTGGTGATGTGTCTGAAAAGATAAAAAGAGAATTAGATCAACGGAGATCAAAATAGGAAACAGGCCTGAAGAGCAGCAGCTGCACAGAGAAAAAGACTAAAGAAGAATATGTTCCTCCTCCAATCACAACTCTTCATTTGTACATTTACATTTGTGTTGAGTGGGAGGAGAAAACCCACACAGGCACAGGGATGACAGGCAGGGCCAGGGCTCCAACCTGGGGCTGGGCAAAGTGGCCTCAAATCAATATATTGCACAGTTCACCTCGATAATGATAAATGGACGATAACTATGATAACGATAATAATGTGATGAAGGAATATGTGTATGAAGATGTTCTGTGATGGGTGCAGCCATTGTTGCTGATAGTTGTACACTGACTATTGTGAAAGGGACAAAAATAAGGAATGAAAACAAGGCTGACAGGAGGACTGAAGTTTACTTCCTGTAGTCATAAGTAACATACTGTATGTGAACAACAGAGAGAAGACAATCAGTAGACTCTTTGGGCTAATGGGTTTTTGACAAAACGTTGACCACATTCTCTTCTGTACACCTCTGTCTTTACATTTACATATCAAGTGGTGCGTCAAATCACAATGTGTCTCAAGATACCTTTCAAACAGAGCAGGTCTTGAATTCTCAAGAGCAGCACTCTGCAACAGTGACACAAAACACTTCCAGTGTTACAGATGTTTTCACACATCCCACATAACCCCACCTTCCACCTTCTGTTTTGATGCCTCACTTGAAGTTTTAAGTCCAGCCAAAATCAGAATGCAAAAATAACCATTCCAGCTGCAACTTTCAATTTCAGTGGTAATATCTGCCAAAATGATTTTGCATATCACGTGGCCCAAATTTCATTTCATTTTTGATTTATTCAAAATGTGAGTGAGGCAGGTGATACCATCTTTTCAGACCTGGTCCTTATATGTTTATGTCATGATGATGCTGCATAATTAAAAAAAAAAAAAAAAAAAGAATGAATGAATGAATGAACTTGTGGCATATAATGATGTCATGAGGCTGCTGCTTGGTGTTTCTAGGTGACACAGTGCCATCCAGCTGTTTGTGTACCAACATGTCAGCTAATGTAGCAGACCCACAATAGTCATACCTTTTAGTCTTGTATATTTTGTATTATCATTATTATTATTATTACAACTATTGTTATATTATTGTTGCTCTTTAATTGTCTATTTCTATACTTGGTTTTTATACATGGCATTTGTGATGTGGACACAAATTTAATTGCCAGGGAAACTTATTTTTCTACTGTGCAAATGACAATAATCACTTTAAATTGAATTTGAATTTGAACATGATTTATTTATAAACCATAAATAAGATGTAGGCCGACAACACATAAGACAATATGATGTGGTACAATCTAAGAACAAGTTACAGCCTCCAAATGAGTGAGTCAGCACCTCACTGGTACAGAACAGTCATGACACAGCCATAAGGCTCAGGGGATAGCTAAAGAAGTGAGAAATGTTAAAAAATATATATGCAAATATAAAATGCATTGTGAAACATTGTCATGTGTGCAGACATATGGGCAACATGCTTCATGTTAGGACATATTACACATTACATGTTAGGACAGGGGGCATCAGGACTTTAGGTCAGATATGAACGTAGCCCTGTCACTGCTGAAATGTGACTTATTGGTGAGTCACAAGTCCTAACAGCCATACACCACACACCGTAGCTACACATCCACAGTTCGTGACTTCATACTGCATATGAGTGATTAACCTTGGCGTATAATCCAGGTCCACAGCGCAGCAGCGTGTAGGAAACATTGGGACATTAAAACCAGTCAAAGAACCAAGACAGCTCAAAGACAGACGTCTGGACCAAGGCTTCATCACAACCGGACACGAAATGACAGCTTGTCTGCGCGCTGATGTGTGAACTAGCTAAACTACACCTGCAATGTCGGGACTTCCGAGGTTAGCATCACGGCTAACGGAACCAAAACACAAGGTCGAAAATTGTCCACACGTACCAGGAGAACGAGTCCTACTGGAACATGTCCCTCTGACGGAGGACCTGCTGATGACTGTGTCCTTCCGTGGGAGACACAAACGACAATTCTCCTTGTTTTTGGCTTGTTTTGAGCTGCTGTCCCACCGACACACCGATCAGTCCGGTCAGCTGATCAGTGGGTAACTGACTGGCGCATCCGGTTTTCAGTTTTTCAAAATAAAAACACACGGGTGTTCATTTCCCAAGGATGACATCCTCCTAATATCGTGTTTCCGCGTGTTTTCGTTATTAAAAAGGCACTGTTACATAAAAATGATAACATACGTGGGGGAAAAACGGAAAGGGGGTGGGGGGGTCGATGTGTCTGAATCTACTTATTTTTGATAAATTATTTAACAGTTTTTTTTTTGTCAATATATTTGTAGAATAGTCTGGGGCCGTTGACTGGCTGTTTTGGTAGGAAACGGATCCAGGGCGAGAGAGACAGGCCTTTCCGTCAAAATAAAAGCACCGAGCTAATAAAATGCGGTAAAACTCTTTAATTTAAGGAATATAATTTACAAGAAAGTCCCAGAGCCATCAAGTTAACATTTTGCTTTTATTGTATTACACGTTAATGTTTATTTTATACGTTTTATGTTGGTGAACACTTTTATTTTGGTGAATTTGGTGATTTCGGTATCCGCTACAGACAGGAACCAGAATGCAGAGGACTGAAGCCACGCCCATTTCGCAATGACAACCTGGACAAAACCTACATTGCCCACTTTTCAAAATAAAAGCCCAATAACAACAGCAGCGCTTTATGGGTTTGTTTTTCGTTGTATTGTTGCGTACTTGCTCATTATATTTGTATTGCAACTACGTTTTTTTTTTTTACAAGTCATCTCATAATATGATTGAAAAAATTATCAAGGGAGTTTCCACTCTTGAACAAAACCAGACCGGAAGTAAGTGTGTTGTTGTTGTTGCCGGGTACTCACGAGGGGAAGCTTGACTGCGGTCTTCTCGTGCTGCCTGCACGTGTTCGGTTGGCTGAGGATTTGGGACACTTTTACCACTAGTGTGTGTTGGACAGAACCGACAGGTTCCTCCAAGACGTACAGCTTCGAGTCGGTGCTGTGGAGCGCGTGTCACGGTGATTAGAGGAGGACACTACAGCTGTGTTTCTCCGTCCTGGTCCTGAGCGGGAGCAGCGGCTGCTGTGCTAACGTTAGCCGAGCCAAGGAACAGCATGTTCAGACTTGTCCCCTGACACCGAGGGTGGGAGAACAACAGTACACGCTCATTAAACCCAACAGCTACCGTACTTTAATTTGTTGATAGCAAACAAAATGGACTACGAGTTCCCACGGCAGGTTTTCCCTTGTTTCTACAACTGCGGACCACCGGACTCTACTGCGGGGCAGAGTTCCGGTGGTAACTGGGGCAGTTACGGCCGAGTCCGACCTCAGGTGGGTCCACCATCCAAACAGTACTCACTGGTTACTGTGATGTAAATTGTAATCCTGCCTATTACTACTAGAACATTTTAAAAAATATATATAAATTAACCACTATCATTTACCATTATAAATACATGCTTAACTAATAGGTAGTTGATATTTAAAATTAGGGTAAATGGTTGTTTGCTTGATGGTCAGTCATATAAGATACTACTGCTGGGTTATCATTGGGTTGTATTATTTTTATTATGTAATTTATAATGGGCTTCCAACGCAGCAAACATCTTTTCAAAATAAAGGTGTAACATTTTTTGATGCATTTAAGTGTAAAAGTCTGAAATCAAGTATTACTCTATGTAACTGGTTGTTTGGTTCTTAAACAGGAATTATTACTAGTTTTAATGTTATATCGAATTTAAATTGTGTTGAAATGTCAACATTAAAAAGATTTTAAAAATGTAAAATGAAAGCCTGTCTGCTGAAGGATATCTTGCTGTTCTTTGTTTTGGTAGTGACCTGTGTTAGTTAGAAGATGTGTGTATCTGTTTTGTGACTTTCTCTCTGTTGTGGTTCCAGAGCAGCTCTGGTCCTCTCTCCAGCTGGACGTTCACGCCCAGCCATCAGGTCAGAGGGGAGACGTGGCGTCACACTGAGCCTGTCCCACTTCCCCTCCTGTCACCTAAACACTGTGAGTCCAGACTGACAGCATGTATTACACAGGGAGGTGGTCCAGCACTCCTTGTAGACTCCATACACATGTTGTTCAAAGGCTACTGAACTGTCTTTGTTATCCAAAACATATTGGCTGCAATATATGCACCAAAGGACATTTGTGTTGGACACATTATCTTTCTGCCTTTTTTGTTTGTGTGAAAATGTTTTACAATGTCATTATTTTGTCATTAATGTAGTGTGTAAATTGCTTAAAAAACTTCCCAGCATGTCCCCGGTCTTCAGAGCTTCCAGATCCAACTGACTTCACAGAACATGTGAGTACAGCATTTGGACACTTGCATGTTTCTGAACCAGTTTTACAGTGAACCTGTTCTCTGCAGTCATTTATGTCTGATTGTTGTATTCATGTCACTGCATGCCAGTCTCCTCACCGAGACAGTAAAGTTTCTATACATAAAGTTTCTAGACATATGTCATTTCAGGATAATTCCTAGGAACACACTAGATTGATAATGAACAGAGTCTGTGAGCTCAGTCACACAGTGTGTTTTTGACTGTCATGTATTTTCTGTTTTGTTTTGTATTTAGATTCAGAACTTCTTCATGGATCATGGCCAGGACGCCTTTGGGTGCATGAGTGAAGTTCTAGGTGAACATTTCTGCTTTAAACAAGGATTGAAAAAGGTGAGTGTCAAAATAACAGGCTTATAAAAGAAGTCAATTGTTTCATTAATAGTGTAGTAATGTTTCTATTGCAAAGAGATGATCTTTAGATGTCAGTAGTTGAAAAACAAAAATTCCTTAATCAGCTAACCTGTTTCATCAGTAATGGTGCTCTGCTAATTAACAGGCAGTGATCGATAAATCACTGATAGATCATTTACATCTTCCAGTTAATTTGAGATAGCTAAAAGGTAAAAACACAAAAGAATCCACTCTGCGGTGTAAATCTGCGTTCATTGTTTTTCCTCTCATCATAATCTGTATGTGTCTTTGTTTTGTAGAGGAAGCGAGGGAGTGCAGTCAGCATGTCGAGGATGAAAAACTATCTTGAAATGCTGAAGCTAAAAACGTGAGTGAACCTGTATGTGTGTGTGCAAAAGAATTGAAATCAAATAAAAGTCTCCTCTTCTCTGATTGATGTTCCTGCTTCATTTGTTTTCAGATGTTATCAGACATATTCCTCCACAAAACTGGACAAGTACAATCTCCTTCTATCAGACGTGGTGCAGTCTGTGCCCCTTCAGCTGCTGAGCTCTCTGTTGTATGAGGAGCTGACTGAGCAGAGAGACCGTCGCCTCTTCTCTGAAGCAACCACAGGTGGCGCTCTGGACTTTGTCCCCTTCTCAGAGAGCAGCGGCGGCTGCCTCCTCTACCCCAGCAGCCAGGCACTGGACCGTCTCAGTATCCTGCATAATACTTAAAAAAAAATGTTAACAGAGACAAACAATATAAGACCTGTGTGGTGATGACAAGAATGAAAGACAAACAAAACAAACATACATGACAATACAGAGGGTTAGGGTTAGTGAGTTGGGTAGCTCCAGATAAACAAACTTTTTTCCGACCAGCTGATTCATTGCAAATTTTTACTTTAGATGGCACTGGTGTATTATTTTGAGATGGGACAGGACGCTGATTAATGGTCCCTCATTGACAACAGTGTACTGTCTGTGTCTAGGTGCAGCGTGATGCGTCGGTGTTTCTCAGTGAGTGGGGGGGGGCAGAGACCTTTCTACCGCATCTAGTGTACTTAATGGGCATTTGTAGCTCATACAACCATACTTCAAAAAAGCTGAACTATCCCTTTAAAGACAGTACCGAGCTGTGGTGAATCAGGGCCAGGCAGTGCTACAGTGCAACTACTACTACTACTACTAACAAAGACAATAATAGTAACAAAAGTAATATTGATGGACATAGCGAGTAATAGAAATAACACAGTGTGATGAGAGGTTTCATGTGTGAGAGAGGAGAAAACAAGCAAGAAAAGAGATAGGAATAATAATATTTAAACAAATGAGAAGAAAAAAGAGAGGGAGAAGAAAATGAAAGAAAAAGAATACAAAGAAAGTTGGAGGTTGGGATCAGACTTGCTGTCTGCTTCTTGACGCAGTACCCCAGACTTCCACAGGATGGAGCTGCAGCAGCACAGAGGGAGTCCCCCCGTCCTGACCGGCAGCAGCAGCCCTTGGAGCTTCCAGCTGAAAGGCCCCGTCAGACAGATCAGCTCGGCCTCCCTGCTCCACCACTGTAAGAATGTGGAACCAGGGCCAACATGACGAGCAGCCGGACCAGCTCCGCGCTCCGCCAGACTCTTCATCCTATATAGCTCTTCATAGCTCTTTGTTGCAGGTTGCGTTGCCGTGCGCTCGGACCACCTGTGCGGCGTTTGGAGGTTCAGTGAAACGGACGAACCCCGCGTGCTGCAGGTCATCAACACCAAGGAGGTGGCCACCTGCGTCAGTGTCAGGTCAGTGATCGTCAAGGAGCAGCCAGGACAGCTCTGAAAAAACCACCAGCCTGAAGAAGAGGTGTGAAAGTGACGTGTCCTGCTGCTTGTCCTCCTGTCCCGTCAGTCCTCATGTTCTAGGTGAAGTCCTGGTGGCGAGTGAGAGCGGAATAGTCAGCCTGTGGACTGTTGGCAAAGGGTGAGGACAACCAAGACAGGTTCTGTCTGTTGAAGTTCAGGTCTGTCCAGGTCATGATGTCAAGCCGACATTAAAGGGATAGTTCAGCTTTTTTGAAGTGGGGTTGTATGAGCTACAAATGCCCATTAAGTACACTAGATGCAAGGGGAGCAGAGACCTTTCTACTGCATCTAGTGAACTTAAAGGGACAACCAGGAGTTTTGGAAAAGCGAAGTGTTTTCACACTACATATATGAGCCTCCGCGCACCGTGAAATTCTTTGACCAGCGCAAGACAGACTCATGTTTTCATTCATCAAGAATTAAAGTCAGAGGTTGGAAGACGATCACATACCGTCGTAGTTCCCACCATAAATGGAGATTTGGCTGCGTTATTCTCATGACTCGCCACGAAACCGAAAGTAAAGAAACGCTGGTCGGCTCGACCAGCATTTCCACCACCACTAATAATAACAAAATAACGAGACAAAACGATATATTTATCGAAAATGGGCCCATTAACAAGTGTGGGTAACGTAGATTCATCCACATTAACGTGAGACTTTTTTATAACCAAATAGAAACTCCTCGTTGTCCCTTTAATGGGAATTTGTAGCTCATACAGCCCCACTTCAAAAAAGCTGAACTATCCCTTTAAAGTGATGCTCCACTCTGGCAGGATACAGAAGGTTCGGGAGGAGGACAGCAACCTGTACTTCAATGCCAAGTCGTCATGGCGATGGTGCGAGTTCTCGGCCCATACGAGGGTGATGCTCTACGCTGACAGGACTGGAGTGGAGCTCACAGACATCAGGGTGAGATGACGGCACATGGCCGGGCGCTGTGAGCTGAAACTCATATCACCGTATAAATCCAATTCCTTCGCGGTAACGGTATATATCGCGGTATAGAGGGATTATTTGTTTACCAACACGACGGATGTGAGCACAACGTGACTGCAGAAAGAACCGGTTGTCATGGTTACCTTGAAGTTTACTCCATGGATCTAATGTAGTCAAAGTGGTGTTAGCTAGTGATGTTGTCAGCGTACTACAACAGTTTATCACCTACTGATGTAGTGTGTGTTTTATACATAGACGGTAGGTTTTATAACGGCTATTTAACAGACAATCATGATCAGGAAAATACTCTTACACGATTACAAAACATAGTGGCTGTGAGGACTGAGGTGCTGCCTGGTGGTCAGAGACAAGGGAAGAGGACGGACATGTCTAAAGTCTGGGTCATTGTGAACAAGGAGAATAACTGCACCTGCATGGCTGAATATGGAATTTAAAATAATGTAACGTTAATTAATCTTAGCTTGCTTTCCATTACTTCTTCTTTAGTCACTGCCGTTGTTGTAGTAAACATTTCACAACTCATTGGCTGCAGTTGTACAGCTGTGCCTGTGGGCATATCCAGCTTTATCACCATTCAAACCAACGTGTCTAACACATTACATTGCTCTGTAGTATTTTCTCTTTTGTTTGCCTTGAAAGGGGTGCGAGTTGACGGTATTCTGTAAAACTTGTGAGTTTTGTTATTTTTATCAACACAATAGTGCAACTAACAGCACAATAAGACATGATTGCGGCTCTTTCTGCTCTCTTTCCGCAGGCGACATGCGCAGTAGAACGTCAGTGACGTAGACTGATAATCCCTCTATAAATTTAAGTGTAAAAATAATGTGTTTCTGAATGGGTTTTGTAGTCCCTTAGTAAAGCTAACTTGATTTTTTTTTAAAGAAAAAACAAGCAATAATGTCATTTTAAGAGTATTTATTGTGCAGAAATCAGATCTCAAAACTCAAAATTAAAACCAGCACTTTATGGTACAAATAACAATGCAAACGATCAGTCCTTGGTCTTTTGTCCATATGTTAATGGACTGTTGTGGATCTTTTAGAAATTCACCTGGCCCCTGAACATTGGAACATCTTCCAGTCACGTTTCCTCTCTGTTGCTAAAGATACATAACGTTATATATCGTATATGATGTTACCATGTATATATCTGTGTAGTCTTATCTTACGGGTTATGGAGTGTGTTTGTGAAGCTGTGTCGCAGAGACGAGAGCTGGGACACCGGGTCGGAGGGAATGATTTTGCAAAGTTGGTTTTCAGCCAAGAGACGCTAGGTGGGAGCCAGAGAGCCTCCATTCTCCCTGGAACTATGATGTAACCAGCACTAGGACTCTGGAGCTGTTTAATGAAGCTTAAAATCCTGCATAGTTCCTCTTTAAAACAATTAAACAATACCAATAGTATTTGAATGTAAATGTACTTCCTTTTTGTCGATTCTATATACTGTGATTTCATCTTAACATCAGCTGCCGCATATGTGGAAAAAATCCTGCAATAATCCGACCACACAGAAACCTTATTCTACAGCCCTTTCCTTGTTTTCTCTCCGTCTTCTGAACGCTGCACCCTGGCTGCCGTCCTCTGCTCTAGACAAGTCCTGTCAGTGGTCACACCCTGTTCCGGATCAGCAACACCTCAGAGTGTCGCAGTGGAGAGAGACTGATCCAGACCAGATACCTGGGAGACGCCCACCCCTTCCACCATCTCATCAACACCCAGGTACAGTAGGCTGATCTTCTAACTTACACACAGCAAGATTATTAGTTTTAAAATGTTCATTAGTTTTTATTTGTATTTAGTTTTTCACTTAGCTTTTTTATTTCAGTTTAGTTTTTAGTTAGTTCAACAAGTGATTTAGCAGTTTTATTTTTTTAAATATTTTTTTTTTTTGAGGAATTGACTAGTTTTTATTTAGGGCGTATTCACACCAGGCTTGTTTGGTCCGCTTGACACAGACTTTTCCTCTGGTGCAGACTTTTTGGGGAGGGATGGAACCGATGGGATCATTATTGTTGTTACTAGTGAGGTCAGAGTCAGAGTCGGACAGAGATGTCTACAGTTGTTGTTAGTTTTGTTGAGTGTGCATGGGTTTGCAGGTGGCTGTAGGGTTGGATTATTTTTAATTATACATCAATTTCTGGTTTATTTTTGGCAAAACATTATACATGATATTATAATGTCCTTGTCTGCACAAGTGCACATGCAGCTGCTCAAATGACAGAAAAAAATGTAGTGGTATTAGGGCTGACCCAAAAAAATCGAAGCTTCGTTCATTGCCATGGTAATCGATCATGAAGTCTGTGATCGATTGGTTTTTTTTTCTTCCTTTTATCCTTTTTGACACCGGTTCTCATCGGCAATTGTTACATTAAAATGATTGGGCTACTTGGCATCCTGGAAACCTGCCTGGTTTTGGAGATATGCAGTGTTTGTTTGCCATTACTTTCATTATTTCCACTACGACCCCCCCCCCCCCCCCCGTTAGATGTTACGATCGCGCACCCCCCGGCCGTCGAAGCTCAGATTTTGATTGATTTTATGTCCGCGAATATTCGATTATCAAAATCTGATAATTGGGACAGCCCTAATTGGTATTGATAATTCTCTCTCTCTCCCTCTCTCTCTCAGTACTCTGCCTACATCATGGACGAGCGTTTCCCATGTGTGCCAATGCTCAAGTGTGATCACATGATGGAGTCCCCACCTCTGTTTAGCTGTGTTCTTCCTGGCTCCACCTCGTCTGGCGCAGCGCCGGGTGGGGCTAGAACCACCAAGGTCCTGTTGGGCTCCCAGAGTTCTCAGGAAATCCACCTGCTGCAGTACTCAGGTCAGATAAGACGGGCTCAGTTTAGAACCGGTGGCCGTGTGGAGCATGCATGATCCTCACTAACCAACCCTGTCAATCTCCCACTGTGTTGATCAGGAGGCAGATCAGAGGCCTGCTGTAGTCGAGGGCCTGTTCAGGCTCTGCTCAGACCCAGAGACAGTCTGAAACACCTTCCTGTCCAGATCCCTCACCGCCTGGACACGGCCAGCAACAGACTGTCCTCATCTGCTGCAGGTATGGACAGACCAGGGACAGGTGCTGTGTCTAAAGCCCTATTCGCACAGGATTAGTATTACCTGGGGACCTCTGGTAATTAGTAATAATTGTGGAGGACGTCTGTGATCTTAATCCCGTGCGAATGCGCCATGTCATAATTTGTAAAGTAAAAATTCCCCCGCAAATGACCTACTATATTTCACCAAAGACCGACGTCCTGTGGTAAAACTAGTCCCGTGTGAATCTGCATCTCAGTAATTGAGGGGCATTTTTTGTTTTTGTTGTTTTTATCGCGCGCCTTTTCTACTTCTTCCCCGGTTGAAACCATACTGTACGGGTTGAAACATGGAGGCTGAGGTGGAAATTATGAGCGGCATTTTTGACACCATTTTAGATGCAAATACAGTCTTGTCTCGGTGCTGGAGACCCATTTGAAGAAACAGCTCAGATCCATAAAAAGAGCGAAATTTCTGAGGATATTGAGATGGATGACATGCAGCTTTCAACAGGCTGAATACAAATGCCGTGACGGCCTGTTATTGTGACAACAACTGCACTGTTGTGAAGTCACTTTGCTGCTTTGACATTTTATTTACATTTGCAGCGCACATGGATGTGACAGCAGCAGATGTTACGACGTGCACAGCTTTGACGTCATATCGGAGCCTAAATGTCAGTAAATTCGAGTAAAATACAGACTTCACTTATCCCGTGCGAATGCACCACATGAAACACAGACGTGGGGGGGTCATTTACAAATTACCAGACCTCCCCAGGTAAAACTAATCCCGTGTGAATAGGGTTTAAGGGTGTGTTCAGACCTGCCTCTTTTGGAGCAGTTGTTCTGAAACAGGGAGGGAACACCAAAGATCGGTTTGTCAATTTATTTATTTAAGAAATGCGACAGTAGTACATTATATTAATGGACATTTATAATGTAAATATGAATGAGATTATAGCCATATGGCAAATTTCCATCTCTTGTCCCATTGATATGTGTTAGGTAAAAACAAGACAAAGAATCAGAAGGCCAATAAGAGAAGAAGATAGAACAACAACAAAACAAAACAAAATAGAATAGCACAACAACACAGACTATGAGTTGGGTTGGTTTGGTCATATGTCACACAGCTGTCACACTCAGATGCAGGATAAAAACCAGCTAGCTGAGGTCACCAAGTAGGGGAGGGCCCAGCTCACTTCCATTCCAGCCCTGGAGCGGTTCCTCCACTCAGCAACCGACACAACTGGCCCAGAGAAACAAACTAGCCACACACACGCTGCTGATGTTCCATGGTTGTTGTTTTTCCTGGGGCAAACTCCTCCTCCTTCCGGGTAGGACTTCTGACCAATGAGAGAGCAGGCAGTTTGCATGGTATTTGTTTACAACTTACAGCTTGGGACTGTTACCATGTGAACACAAATGACCCAAAAGAAAAATGCAACAATTGTATTGGAACAAAGCAAATGAGCCAAATGTCTGAATACACCCTCAGTGCTTAAACTAATAATACTCATGTCTTTATTGAACACATGACTCATTCACTGTTCTGGTGGAATTACTATTTGATCCCTTTGACTCAATAACTGCTACATTTGGCAGCAACATTTCTGCAACAGCTTCTTGCAGAAATGATCTAAGGAAACATTGTAGATTAAGTAACAGTTAGCATGAGGGACATTGACTGACCATCAACCACTGCAGTAGAGACTGCACAGGCTCTGACTTCTGTCCTAATGCTGCTGTCAACAAAACCCAGTTGGATTAGTGACGAGCTTGTTAGCTAACAAGATCCAACATGTGAACCATCTAAGGATTTGTTGGAGGGTTTTGGACCAAGTATTACTTTTAAAGGTACCTGTATGATGTAGCAGCAGAGTCACTGCTGGCTGCATGATACTTAAAGGGATAGTTCAACAACCTATTGCCATATTCCCTATAGTCTTGGGAGTAGGCGTGGTGAATGTGCAGGTCACAACTTGTTCACCAGAGCGTTTTGGAGTTGTTGGATTGTGTATTTGATGAATACGATGCGTCTCTGTTGCGGTAGCTGAGCAGCTCACGTCTCTGCCCCACCAATCAGAAAGCAATCACCAAACAGCTTGCACCGACAATTAAAGGTAATGAACCTACTGCTATGACTATATGGATTATGGCAATGGTCAAATTTGCCAAAATGTTGAGCTATCCCTTTAACAGAGGAGTTTTCTCTTCACCTGTTGCTCTTTACATTTAAATGGCGCAAACAGGTTCTATGGAGGGTGTTTGGAGCTGCAGTGTTGCCAAATGAGTGCCACGTTTAGACACATATTGGATTCATACCTGGTGGTGACGGGACCATGTATAGATACCAACTATGAGCTCAGGGCCACAGTCATTACAGCTAGTAGCAGAATGATGAAGGAAGAAGAGGAATAATTTGACACAAGCAGAGCAAGAAGGAAGAGGGAAGTCATTACTAACTGGTAATGAAAATAACTGATGTGTGAACACCACAAACACCAACATCCAAAAATAAGGCAACACACTAAATGACAATAAAGCAGAAGTAAACACTCTGTTCAGATATGAAGGCTTATGGACTTTGTATTTGAAGAAGTTACAGGAAGTGTTGGTTTAAACATGCATGGCAAAAACAAACATGGTTTACAGGAGTAACTGTAAAGACCTGTTACCTTCTGCTGCATCCCAGGTGGAGGTCTTGTGCTTTGTGAGAGACCAAATATGAAAAACATTAAAGGCCCAGTACAGAGCTTTTAACTGGATACGCAAAAGTCTCTGGTCTCTGTGCGGTTTTGTGGGATTTTAACAGCCTAAACAGGGAAGATCGGTCTACTCTTCTCCCATTGTACACTGCCATGGTGATGCAAGGACAGGCAGAATTACTACAGAACAGGAGCAATTCAAAAGAAAATCTTCAGAATCCTTCGTTTAGACCTACAATATTAGGAAACTACTGCCCCAGGTTGAATGATCCCCGGAATTATCCTTTAACCTTCACTATAAGTTTTAATTTTATAAACACAGCACATTCTTGATCTTTTGACTTTGTTTTAGCTCCAGCTGTTTTAATATACATCCTCAGTTTTGTACATGGACCACAAACTGTGACTAGATGTTGACCTAGTCTTGTGGTTTGTTTTCAGGGCTGACTGGTTTTCAGATGAGAGGGGCAAACGAAGCAGGAGGAGAGGAGTGTGTGTGTGTCCTGCAGCTGACAGAGGCAGGAGATGTTTTCTACCAGATCCTGGAGCCGGGGCAGTCGGACGGCGACGCACCCCGACCTTCAGCCGCAGAGGAGCTGCCGCCGCCTCAACACGCAGCCAGAAGCCTGCTGACGCCGACAGAGGCCGCAGCAGCAGAGCAGCTGGTACCAGACTCTCAGCTGGATGCAGAGGACACGTGGAGCGACGACGGCATCGTAGGGCCGACTCAGCATGTGGCCGTACCCAGGTTTGTGGCCGAAACACCAGAAAGGGAACAACCGGCGGAGACGACGTACTCTGACGACTCAGATTCAGATTCAGAAGGGAAAGGTCGCAGGCTGCAGCAGTCGGGTCTGCAGGTCATCGTCAACGATGAACCAGAGCTGGATCACAGCAGTGAACTGGACGCAGGAGAGCAAGGCAGAGAGGCGGAGAGAGGTGAAGATGCTGCTGCTGAAGAGCCCAGCAGTGTGGAGGACGCTCCGGTGCAGCTCAGCGACGGCGCTCTCATCACCTGGAAGCATTGGCTCCAGAAACTGATGCAAAAAAGTAGCGGTAAGAAGCCCCGCCCACGCCGTTTGAAGCACTTAACCATCAGCACCAAAGGCTTTCTTCACCCGCCCGGCGCTGATGCCACAGATCCAACAGAAGAGGAGCGCGTGCAAAGCTTGAGGCGAGATCTGAGAGCATGCATGTCCCAACGCTCGCTGCTGGTGGACAGCACCACCTCCGCCTCTCTGAGGTCTCCGGACGTGGAGGCTTTGCCCAACCAGGTGGACACGGACGCCTGGGGAGACGGGCTCAGCCAGCGCCTGACCCAGTCGTGGCAGGGCGAGACGGCGTGGCGGGCGTGGTGGGACGAGGAGCTGGGGCTCAACCGGGACGAGAAGGTGCAGGCTTTGAAGAGGAAGAGGAGGAGGGAGAAGCAGGCCAAGAGAGCGTCGGGCCGCGGCGTGGAGCTGGCCGGCAGCTTCACCTCCTCCGTCAGCCATCTGTCCGACCTGGACAGCTTCTCGGACTCGGCCGGCTGGTCCTCGGCGGCCAGCCAGGGCTGGTCCGACGGCGAGGGATCGGGGCCGCTGTCCAGGCTGAGGAGCTTCTTGGAGGTGGAGACGCCAAGAGCCACAACACCCCCCGCTTTGGAGGAGGACACCCAAGCGTCCACAGTAACGGCCACGCCTCGGAGTGTGAGTAAGGGACAAGAGGACAGCAGCAGCTTCCTCTCTCTGCCCACGACACAGAGAAACCCCGAGGGCCCCCCCTGCTCTGTGTCTGCTTCTCAGGTAAGAGGAAGGTGATGCGTTCACTGACAGTCATACAAACAGTACTACACACAGGCCGTGGTAGTTGTTGGTATTAGCAGTTAACATCAGGGAGAATGTGTTGGCATTTCTGTAGTTGACTGACAGAGGAGGCATCTGATCAGTCAATCAAGATTTATTTGTATAGCCCTTTAAAGGGATAGTTTCATTACCTTTAATTGTCGGTGCAAGCTATTTTTAGAACGGCGGAGCAGAGCCGTGAGCTGCTCAGAGCTACGCTACGGAGTCTCATGGGATTTCTGGTTTCCCTCATCAAACTCATCAAATACACAATCCAACAACTCCACAACGCTCTGGTGGACAAGTTGTGAGCTGCACATTCACCACGCTATGAGATAATAACACAACGTTACCACACAGAGTTGTTTTAGAGGTAAATACATGCAAAACCGCTGATGTGCGTTGCCTTCAGGGGCAGGTTTTCGGCAAGCAGTCTCTGCATTTGCCTCGAAAACAACTCTCTCTCCTAACGTTGAAGCGTGGTGAATGAAGTTAAGGAGCTGTTAAAGGGATAGTTCACTCAAAATTGAAATTTCTCACTCACTCACTCATTATCTACTCACCCTCATGTTGACTAAGGGCTGGGAGAAGTTTCAGAGTCCTCCGTGCCTTCTCGGAGTTACAGCGGGGCTCCGTGCAGCACTGCATGTCCATATGACGGTTGCAAATGGATACCACTTTTCTTCGTAACAAAAAGACACCAAAAAACATCCAAATACCTCCATGCTGCTCGTATGTAAAGTCCGATTTGCGCCGGCATCAGTAACGAGATTTGGACGGACCAGGAAGAGAAGCTTCCGCTAAAAACAAGCTTGAAATATAGACTTATTAAATTTTTTTCGGAACAATTTCGCATTTCGGGGCTTCAATACAAGACAGACATTACATACGAGCAGCATGGAGGTATTTGGATGTTTTTTGGTGTGTCTTTTTGTTACGAAGACAGTTGGTATCCATTTGCAACCTGCTCCTGCACTGCTACGCCGAGACCCCCTGTAACTCAGAGAAGCCACGGAGGACTCTGAAACTTCTCCCAGCCCTTAGTTGACATGAGGGTGAGTAGATAATGAGTGGAATTTCAATTTTGGGTGAACTATTCTTTTAACAATTGAAAGAATGTGTGGACCTGTAACATGAAGGGTGTTTTTAGGAGGGTCCTGGAGGATTTGAGGTGATATCTGTAGAGTTGGGGTTAGAAGATATCTGAAGCCTAATCCCCTCAATGTTGTGTGTAAAGTGGAAGGAGGACCCTAAGACTTTAAGATGCAGTCATTAAAAACATTTTTTTTTAAAGCATTTCCTGATTCCTTGAATGTTGACTGTGATCTGACAGGCAGCCATGAGGTTTTTACAAACAGTTTCTCTCAAAGGGCAAAACAAGCTTAAGTTGCTGTGTCCATGACTGTCCAGTCTCCAGTAGGACACAGGGTCTGTCTGTGTGGGACTAGAGTTATCCTCAAGTAGATTAGAGCAATGACTTGAAGAGTGAACACCAACCAACACAAAGCTACCCACACGTTAAGCTGTGTTGCTCAGTCCACAGATGTACGATCCTTACAAGTTGTACCTGGTTGTAGGTGAGTAATCAGGCTGTCCAACGATGTAAAATACATATTAAAATATTAAAGGGGAGAAATGATTGACTGAAAGGGTTAGGGTTAGTAAGCAGTAAGCACCTTTTTTAGAAGCACTGTGTGAACCGTCACCTCCTTCATGTAAAGATGTTGTCACACAATCTGTCCTTAATGAATGTCACCGTTCTCCTTATGGATCTGTTTCTGCTCTGTTTCCAGGATGAGAACAACCCAGCTCCCCCCTCCTCCTCTCAGCACCACAGCTCTCAGTCCGCCCCCCTCAGGACTCTCCGGGTGGATTTATCCCAGGACTCCCTGGGCTGGTCTGGTTTCTCCCAGTCTCAGTCCGTCCCCCAGAGCTCACAGGGTCGACTGGGATCGTCGCAGGTGTCTCAGACAAAGAAGAGGAGATCTCGCATGGGATTTTAATTCATTGTTTGGTCTGTCCGTCACTCAGGGGGGGTACACCGATTGGATTGCCCGTTGCTGGACCATCATCATGGATTTAAATTGGTGTTATTTACCAGGATTGTAATTCTAACTGTTAACCTTTAAACTGGATCTAATGGAGGATTAAATGACTGAAGGCCACAAAAGACTTGTCACTGTCTCAGTGATCCCTGAGGAAGAACTGGGTCTGAAGACTGACCGGAGACCAGTTGGGTAGGTCAGTGGAACTTATTTGAAATCTTTGAGTGATGGTTGTTTACTAGTGTGTGCGCGTGTGTGTGCTGCCACAGGCTGATGAATGGATGATTTTCAGAGGTTGTTCACATGGCAGATTCTTTGACTTTCTGTTTTCCTGGTTCAATAAATCCATCAGTGTCTGGAGGTGAGTTTACATGATGAAGTAATTAAAGGTGTGGAGGAGAACAACAGACTGGATGTGTGCACAGGCTGAGTGGAGGAAGCAGCTGTTCTCCAGCTGCTGTTTATAACTACATTGTCTTGGATAAAAGCTTAAATGACATTAGCAATGATAAATGTGAAACAGTGTGTTGAGCAACCCCACAGAACAGCATGGAGCAGCAGGTGTCTGCTCAGTGACACACACTCAGTCTGGGTCATGTTGAACCTTTGTCTCTGGCAGTACAACTCGTCTCATTATATCACTGTTGTTGTCAACTTGAATGTAGATTACACCTCAGTCACTGTGATCAGTTGTTTTCATGAAAACATTTTCATACACTGTATTCAATTTTTTTAAATAAAACCCAGTGAGACTCAGCTCCTCACTGAAAGACACTAACACATCTGTATCTCATTTCCCCTCTCCTCCCAGTCTTTTGCTTTAAACAGGTCATTCCAGCCACTGGTCAATTCTTGGTTATTCAAAGATGAAGTGAAAGTATTGAGATATTTATCTCAATACATGGGGGTGTAATGGTTCACCTAACCCACGGTTCGGTTCAAACCTCAGTTTTCAAGAAACATTTTCAGGGCTCCAGACGGCCCCTTAAAGGACAATTCCAGGCAAATTCAACTCGGGGCTGTATTTTCCTAACATTTTAGGTCTAAAAGAAGGAATCTGAAGATTTTCAGTTAAATTGCTCCTGTTTTGCGGTAGTTATGTCTGTCCCCGCATCGCTACGGCAGCAATGAATGGGAGCGGATGCAAGTTCCGCTGCTTAGGCTGTTTACATCCCTCAAAGCCGCAATTTTCTCCACAGACAGCGTCAGATGGCGACTCAAACATGCACCCAGAAGTTTATTTACTTCAAGCAAGCCGACATGTTTGTAAAACTAGATCTAATTCAAAGTCTCCCGGAGTCTCGCGCGAGACCCAGTTGCCGTGCTCGGTGTGTTCAGGTGCAGTTGGAAAGCTACCGTTTGTGTCATAAACACAGGAATATCAACTCTTTACTTGCTTCAAGTAAAAAAAAACTTCTCGGTGCATGTTTGAGTCGCCACCTGACGCTGTCTGTGGAAAAAAATGTACACTTGAAGCAAGTCAAGAGTTGATATTCCTGTGTTTATGACACTGCAACTTGGGTCTCGCGTGAGACTTTGAATTAGATCTAGTTTTACAAACATGTCGGCTTGCTTGAAGTAAATAAACTTCTGGGTGCATGTTTGAGTCTCCATCTGACGCTGTCTGTGGAAAAACATTGCAGCTTTGAGGGCTGTAAACAGCCTAAGCAGCAGAACTTGCATCCACTCCCATTCATCGCTGCCGCAAAACAGGAGACATTCAACTGAAAATCTTCAGATTCCTTCTTTTAGACCTAAAATGTTAGGAAAATACAGCCCCGAGTTGAATTTGCCCGGAATTGTCCTTTAATGGTCGCAAATTTAACCCTAAATTTCAGACTGTGCGTAAATGTTTCATCTACTCAAGCATGTGCAACCAGTACATTTGCTGTGTGTTTGTTTTTTCTGTTTATATTTGTGACGGCGGTGAAACGTGGAAGGGGCGACTCAAAGAATCTGGAATGTCATGACAGGTGGCAGGCCAATATGTGTGAGGGGGGGGTAAGTGGGTCATGTGTGAAAGGAGGAGGGGAAGTGCATGGTCAAGTGTCTGTCTTGGTTCTCTTCCTTCCGTGTTGTTGGAAGGTTTGTGCTTCAGCGTCTCAGTCGGTCTGAGACAGGTGGTTCAGGAAGACAAACCTAAATCCTCTGAACCGAGGTTTTCCTGTTTGCTTCAAAACCGTTCCACCCTTATGAGTTAGAGACAGTCTGTCAGCTTTCACATACCAATGATAGAAATGGATGCTGTGAAGTTGTGTTTGATCAATAAACACTTATTTTATAGTGTTGATGCTGAAATTGTCTGTTGTGACTGTGACAAGACCACGTCAGTTAGTGGAAGAAAAAGGCCAAAAACCAAAGGTTAAAAATAACATTTTTATAAGATTTTTCTTTTTCAGTACATGTGACAAAAAGAATAAATAACTTAATATCTACAAAGAACTATTAACAGTTTTTTTTGTACATCATTTACAGTTTTACATATTTTTGTATTAACATTTTTTTACATTTTGAACATTTTTTAGACTTTTTTTGACACTTGGTCAGCATTATTTTTGTTCCATTCAACACACTCTCTTAACAGTTTCAAACACCAAAGACTTTTTTTTTTTTTTAGCTACATCCTAAAGTTGGCAACTTTAAATTTATACCAGGATCATACACACACACACACACACAAACACACACTTAGATGTTTTTCTCTGAATGCCCTGTGGTATCAGTGGGGCTTCATCTGAGGGTAAGTTTGCTGTAAACGCAGTGATGCTACAAATAATGCTATAAAAACATTGCTAACGCATCAGTTTCCCCTCCAGACACAAACTCCGACCTCCAGTTTCACCATTTAACACTCAAGATTAGAACTGAGATTAAAAGAAAATTGTGCAAATTCAACTTTGTAACGGAGCATTAGAGTGGCCAGAGGCGTAGAGCTTTCACTCACACGTGGAGGGAGGCGTTAGTTATCTCAACAAGGATTGTGGTAATGAGGCCTTCACTGTCACGGTCTATCTCAGGATAACTAAAAACACACTCCAGTCTTTTCTAGAGACAAGACAACACGACTGTGGCCACTCAGTGTCCGCACAAAGAGAGAACTCCTCATTACCTTTAAGAAAAACAGTCTTGGATTAATAACAGTCAAAAAACATTCCATTAAATAAACATCACGTTTTAGCAGATCATCTTCTAGTCTGCAATGAGAACTGTTACTGGTCTGGAGCTTCCAGACCAGCCACTGCATCCAGTGGACCAGAGTTTATCTTGCTAAACACCACTTGAATATCCTTAAAATCCTGCATCCTGGAATGTGACACTTCAACATGCACCGACACTTCTACAAACTAAAAAATCTAACCTAATCTACCAGAAGAGTCAGCTGCCACTTAATGTGATTCTCCACCAGCACCGAGGCTTATTAAGCAATAAATTAAAAAGAGGTCAGGTAGAGGGGCTGGGGGTGACGAGGCACAGGGCGGCGGCGGCTTCAGGCGTGGAGGAGGTGCTGGCCGTGGTTTTGGCAGCGGAAGTGCAGCGGGAAGAAGGGCCCTTCAGCGTCGCTGCCCAGAGAACTGCTGAGGGACTCTTCACCTGAACTCATCATGTCTTCACTTGAGTCCTCACTGCAGAGACACACACAGAGACACGGTCAGGAATACAGGCCACAATCTGACTTGTGTTTGACCTTTTATAATACAAAAAGTACAGACAACCACCTTTATTTGTTATATCTTAAATGATGTGATGTTACAATACTGAACCTTTTTCTCATGTCGTAAAGGGTTAGTTCAACATTTTGGCAAATTCACCTATTACCATAATCCCTATAGTCATAGGAGTAGGTTCATCACTTTAATTGTCGGTGCAAGCTGTTTTTAGATTGGCGGGGCAGAGACACGAGCTGCACGGTACTTTCACATTTCCCTCATCAAACTAAATATAGTTTGATGCGTGGTGAATGTGCAGGTCACAACTTGTCCACCAGAGCGTTTTGGAGTTGTTGGATTGTGTATTTGATGAGGGAAATGCAAAAATACCATATGCCTCCGTAGCGTTAACTGAGCAGCTCACGTCTCTGTCCTGCCGATCTAAAAATAGCTTGCACCGACACCTACTGCTAAGACTATAGGGATTATGGCATTAGGTGAATTTGCCAAAATGTTGAACTATCCCTTTAAATTGACTAACAGTGAAGTCATACTCAGACAGAAGAAGACACAGTTAGCAAGAAAAACCACAGTTACGTAGCAAGATATCAGTTCCTGAAACAGCCGGTCATCAGCTGATCTCATGTTGTGACTTGTGACAGTTGAGCAGTATTCTGTCTGCTCTGCTGTCAGTCTGTTGACGTCTGCTCTTTCTCTTTCTCTGGTTAAAGTTCAGGTGTCAAATGTAACATCAGTAAAATGTGATTTTCTGGAGCGAGCTGCTCTGTGGCTCCGTGACCAGCTGGGAGAAAAGCCTCCGTGTTTGGTTCCTCTTTATTTGTTTTTCACACGTTGCCTCACTAAAAACTTTTCCACAAGTTCCCTGTTACATAAAGGTGAGGCTCCCCGGCTGTGTGACGTAATGGAAACGTCTGTGTGTCAGTGGGACGTGCCCGGTGACTCGCACACATCCCATCATACAGCGCTGGGAGATAGGAGAGGCCCCAACAGGCTCAGACACTACCCCAGGCCTCAGGTCTGTGTGTGTTACAACACAACAGAAACATTTGAGTTGCCTCAGAAGACTGTGATGTGACACACACACTTCACTGTAAAAACAGGTATTAAAGATCATCTGAAGTATCTTGTTAAGACATAAACTGGTTATATGAGTTTATTTCTGTATCATATAGAAGAGTTGTGATGAGACATTGAACAGTTTGTCGCCAGAGAAACCAAAACACACCTATGCTGACACATGGGTGTGTTGGGTTCCTTGTCATTTTAAATACCTTTATTGTTGTCAGGAGTGTTTGGTATGTATTACCTGAGTGATCTATCACATGATCATCTGCATCAGCATGAAACTGAAACCAAACACCAGAGTCTGGATTTAGCTCTGTCAGCTCTGACAGAAAAATCTTGTACAAAATATATTTTCCAGATTAATACTTTCTTTTATGTTTTTTTTTTTTTTTCGATTAATCTTTATTTTTAATTTAAATTGAATGATTCAATTCTGGTACTAAGATCCTAGGATGGATTACATGCATCTAAATGCACTAAACCATAAGTGAAAGGTGTTATTCTTATTAATAACTTATAGGGTGTTGCTCAGGTGTTTGTGTGTGTGGTGGTGGGGGCTCTGACCTCTCGCTCTCGTCCCAGCCTCCCTCTGGGATGGTGGGCAGCTCGGGGACGCTGCGGTAGCTGTGCAGGTTCTGCGCCGTCCGCCGCGACACGATCCACTGCAGCTTCCTGTGGTTGGGTTTGCTGCATTCTGGGGAGGCGTAGTCCGACAGACACTGGGCCACACGGCCGCTCCACAGCAGCAGCTCGCCGTCTGCAATCTGAAACCAACAACACAGCGCTTCAGTTGAGCTTGTTTGGCCCCCTGCCCTAAACAGTAAGTTAACTGACATCTGAGCGTTTCAAATGATCCATTTACTGTATTTAACACAGAGTGTAAACGGAAACCTGGATTCCTTTTCTAGGTTAGGGGGTTAAGAGAAACCTGATCGGCTGCTCACGTAATACCTGAACTTTAAACCGAGGCCTTGGAAAGATAAACATCCAGGAAACCAGTATTATCACTGAGGCAGCAATACATACACATACTGTACTAATTTAAGTGGGGGCTTCTTAAATGACATCCAAGCTAGACGCCTCCTTACACACCTCCTAAATTTCCACATATAGATATGATGGATAAAATAGTCGGGAGCTGAGACGTCACAACACAAGACACCAAGTTACATAACCACACGGCCGTAGACAGAAAACAATCCTACGGGCCAGAGCTCAGCTAGGAATGACTAAACGCCCTCGCTGCTCTTCAAAATATGATTTCATATCAATCCAGCATTGTGTTTACTTCCCTCTCATTCAGACTGAAGCTGGAAACTCCCCTTAAAGTGGTGAGCCTGCAGGCTGTCAGTCTGATCAGGAAATAGTGAGCAGATACCAACACTACCAACAGTTAATATTCCTGTAATGAAGCCGCCATGTAAATATCTGGACTCTCATTTCCTCAGTTGCTCCCATAAGCAATGTCTCTTTTTGGGGGTTTTCCATTACATGAGGTCTCGGCAGGTGTCACTTTCCCTCACTGTGTTGTTTATAGGGCTGTCCCGATGATCATCTTTTGATAATCGAAGCTTCACGGACATAAAATCTATCAAAATCAAAGCTTCGACTAGCGGAAATAATGAAAGTAATGGCAAACAAACACTGCATATCTCCAAAACCAGGCAGGTTTCCAGGATGCCAAGTAGCCTATTCATTTTAATGTAACAATTGCCGATGAGAACCGGTGTCAAAAAGGAAAAAATCGATCACGGACTTCATGATCGATTACCATGGCAACGAACTAAGCTTCGAAGCTTCAATTTTTTTGGGTCAGCCCTAGTTGTTTACCTTCAGGTGTCTCTGGATGTGATAGGCTATCTCCAGCATGTCCTCCGACTGAACAGCTTCGATCTCCTGTCTCAGCAGAGACAGGGCCAGGACGGACGGCTGGATGGGCAAACAGACAGGAAGGAAGAGATACATTCATTATTTTATGTGGAACTAAACCTAAAGACAAACAGACAGATACAAAGAGACAGAAAAAAAAACATCTGTAACTTGCAACAACTCATTTTACCTTTGCTTTAGAGAAGGAGATCCGGCACAGACAGGCTTTGAGCTGAGCCTCCAGCTTCTCAAGGTTCAGCTTCTCCTTCCTGTTCACACACAAACACAAACACATGGTCAGGTTAAAGTGTGTTTCCAGGTCAGAGTTAGAGTTAATCTACACTTTTGAGAACAGTCCAAAATAGAAGTCCGTTTAAATTAACTATTGACTCATCACAGAAGCTCCTGAAACTGAACTCGGTGTGAAAAACAAGACAATGTCAAACTGAATGTGTTTTGTAGCAAAGTGCAACAAAACAGATTCCAACGATGTGCGAGAGTTATGCAAGTGTGAGGTGTTGTTGGCCGCAGTAGCTGACAACAAATGTTATCAGTGCCCTTCTGTCACTGACGGTGGAGTTGGCTGATAGGACGGCTGCACCACGTAAAGTGAAGCTCTGTTAACTAACAAGCAGTGGTGTGGAAAAAACACCACCACTCAGATCAGTGGAAAAATGCAACTGTTTTTGGGTGCGATGTAAAAGAGGAGGATGAGCTTAAAAAACAAGTCGATCTAAAGTACAACTTCATGTTAGATGCAAGAGAAGAAGCTAAATATGGATGTTGACAGAATGTTACTTGAGGTGAAATAAATCTGTGTCATTTCCTGTACGTGACGCTCTCACCTGTCTGTGGAGTGCGAGAGCGTGATCTGGTGGTACAGGTGCAGGAAGGTTAAGGCAGTGATGGCTTTGGATTTGAAGTTGAGCTTTTCCCCGATGATCTTCTCCATGCGGCTGAGGTCGGACACGGTGAACCTGCACTGTCCGATGCGGATGAGCTCGTCGGTGGGCGTCAGGTTGCACTCCTCCTCCGTCACCTTGGCCGCCATGTGGAGGCAGCTGAGGCTGACGCAGGACAGGTGCTTTGGCTGGATCTGAGGGATGACAGGTAAAGGTATTACATGTCACTAAAGCATTTAATCACTGCACTGGATTTATGTTTTATAAACAACCGATTAAGGAAGAAAGCAGCTGTATCCACAAACCACTACCATCTACCATTGTTTACTTCTAATTTCCTGTTGCAATGACACCATTACAACAGGCTTTTCCAAACCACACAAGTAGTCAAGAGTGTGTCACCACACCCTGAAAAGGGTAGACTAAAATGTCCTGTGTGCCGTCCTATCAGGTGTAAGCATGTCATACCCTCATCATGGCCAGGAATCTGTCCAGCAGGTTAACAGCCAGGACGAAGGTCTGGGTCGTGTAACCAAAGAAGCTGGTCAGACTCCACAGGTCCTCCACTTTGGCATCTCTGCACTTGGCTGAGATCCGCCTGTCGTCCTGGAAAAGAAGAGCGACAGACGCGCCGGTGATTAACCTAGTTTATCTGTCACAGCTCTGATACAGTAAAAGAAGAGTTCCCATTCACTGAATCTACTGTGGATCAGTATGATGGTTTGGTCAAATTTTGCTCACCTGTGTTGTGGATTCAATCAGAGCGAGTCCCGTCTCTTTGGGGAGGTAATAATCTTCCTGCTCATAATTCACTCGCAGCTCCTTCATCAGCTTGAAGGCATCCATATCTCAGATGGCACTGGAAGAAGGGATCTCCGATTTTCACGACAGTATTTACACTGCAAAACAGAACAACAAGGGTAAACTCCAAATCATAACTAAGTGTTCATGTCAGAAAATAAATCTATACTGTTATGCATATCAACTAGCAGTGTTTGCAGGGTGATTTAAGGAAAATAATTATAATTTAATTTATTGACAAGTAAGAAGAGATATATACGACAATGTTTCACAGCTATATGTAAAACAAAATCTTTCTCAGGCTAAAAATATACATTTCATTTTATCTGAGCAGCCCTGATAGAGTGTTTTCCTCTGGTTTCTATTGGATGATGACATTACTGTGTGTGACTGCTCTACATTGGCTGACAGGGTCGCAGCTCTAAGCCCAGCCCACTTCCCTCAGCTGGTCTTCGGTGTCAGATTTCCTTTTAGGTTGACGCCTTCTGTTCTCTGACCGAAAAACAACTACTTTTGCAAGGTTCTGTCTGTTAATTAACAACCTACAAAACACACAAACAGAACCCACACGACCAGAAATCCACTGTTTTATCGTTTTACTCGGTGCTAACAGAGGAAGCTAACGTCAACCGCAGCGAGCTAACGTTTTAAATCCTCTCTGGTCGGAGCGGGGGAGGGGCTGGGGGTTTTTCATTCCTCAAACGTTAAAGCTCTATAAAATTATAATGTAACGCAGGATTATTGACATAAAATAAATAACCAACCTTCTTAAACCACAATGCACTAATGTTATTAACCGAAAAAACGTTGTTTTTCGGTGGTTTCTCCTCGTTAATAGGGGTTTACTGTAGTAATGTTTACCGTAGTGGGGAAAAAAAGAGAAAAAAAAAGGTTGACTGGAGTCGGATCCAGGAGAGCCAAACAACACTAGATAAACACCGTCGGAAGAAAATTGAACAATCAAATACATATTTTAGCCCCAAAACCACGACAAGAACAGTTCGGTGTCTGAAAGCCACTATTTCCGTAGAGAAACAGAGACAGCTGAGCCTCATCTCTGTCGTTACAATACGAGTGTTGTCGAAATGCAAAGGCAAAATATGTGTTAAACAAAAACAGACACGTTATTATTCATTTTCGACCATTGCTAGCTGATGTTATAAGATTATAGTTTGGAGATTGTAACCAAATTAACGTCCCATTGTTCGGCTGTTTTTCTCTCTCTCTATCTCTCTTCCTTCTCTTTCTGTTACTAAAATAACGTAAATAAGGTTCAGATGAATACAGAACTACAGGCTTACTGAGTGTAGTTTTAATCAAATGTAAAATATTCACTTTACCTGTTTTGAGGGTTAAATCCACATATCTGTTCTGTCTGCTACAGCGTAGTCTTATTCCTTCCTTCTAGTCTTTCTCCTTTCTCTTTTCTGTCTTTTGTTGATGTTCATAACGCTCACGCCCACATGCTACGTCATGGGAGTAACCAATCAAATCAAGGAGTAAACTCAACAGGAACCTGTATAAATCAAATTCTGTAATGTTTTGATGTCGTTTTGGCTGAATTACTGACAGTTTTTATCAATACATTTGTACTTAGCATCAATAATCAATCTTCAATCTACATAAGCCATTAGAACTGAAATACAGTGTATCCTTATATGTGACGAATACACTGTGATTGACGCTGCCGTTATCCAATCAGCGAGCCGCACTTTAGAACGTTCAAATAGTCCGCCCAAAATGGGATGTCTTGATTGGCTGAACTGTTCTGACGCGATTATAGCATTACGTATTGCTTTTTGAGTGTGCCTCAGTTGTTTACATCAAACCTTGCAATAAATGTCAGCAAAAAAGATAATGTTGTGAAGGTTTCTTTTCTGTTCGTGGGCAGTGCAGTGCTGAAAACATGGGTATGTTAGTCATAGTTCATAATACAAATAATTTCTTCAAGCTATAACTGTCTACCGTGGTGGCCATAAATGACAGAAATGATGTTAACGACTTTTAGAGGTTCCATATCCCCATACACACGCATACAAATGTTGATATATTATATGGATTTATAACAGGCCAAATATTTACTATATCTTAATACGTTTATATGAAACATAAATTTGATGGGACAATTCCACAGAGGGTGATTGTTTTGTCCTCCAGTTCTTGCCTTTACGTGGGCGGAGCCTCTCCTCTCTCTTCCCCCCGGGTCCCCTCCTCGGAAGTAGACGTATCTGTCTATATTCCGTTCTTTTATTTTTATACATTTTTTACAGTAACCCCTTTTCCCTTGCACTTAGCACCATGGAAGCGAAGATGGACTACTAAACTAAAGGACGGGTACCCGATTCCACCCCCTAATTACCTTTGAATTGAGTGGACCGGATGAAATCCAACTGTGGTTTTCTCCGCTTCGCAGGGGAGGTAAGTCTTGGGGCTCCGTCTACTTACTGGCTATGAGTCAGCCATTTAAATGCCGCTACGGAGTAGTTGGCTCACTCGTCGCCTGTAAACACGCTATGTCTGACACTAAACAAGCGTTCTAATAAATATGTATTCACTATGCGTGTATATATTTTAAACACAGTAAATACGCGGCTAGCGATGGTACGGCAACGGCAGACTTTCAAATTAGCTCCAGTCCAGGGAATAGCCGTATTCGGGGTAATAATGAAAGGAAATGCCCAGTAATGCACTTGCTTTGGGAGGCCCGGTGTTTCCCAGAACAAGTGGGACCTCCCGGAGGAAATTAAGGTAGTTTTTAAAAATGAGAAGTTATCTTGACCACACAGTATTTGGTCAGACAATGGCTGACTTTATTACAGTTAGCTTGAGTCGTAGCTATCTGGTTAGTAAGCTGTTATGTAACGCTTTGCTTAATGGCGTTATAGCAAGTGCAAAGTTTGTTTTATGTTTTTGTTTTTGTTTTGTTTTTTTGGTGTATAACAGTAATGCAGTCTTCTTGGTGTCTGTCAGATTAGCTTGTAGTTATTAACAGACCAGGTAGAAAACATGTCTGTCCAACGCAATATGCTGTTTATTTTTCACGTTTTGCATCAAATATGGGAGATATTGGTTCATTTCCTATATCCTAGTAAATAAAAAATTAAGTAAATTTTGTGTTGAATTACCAATGCACAATATATTATGATGGAATGTACACTGTAATAATCCTGATGCAACATTGCTGTGAAGCTTTCTCACTGGTTTGCAACATTGCCCATAATAACCCAGGAAATTCAGAGATAGTAGATGTGTAATAACCACAGTCAAGCAGTTTCACAAAAACAGCGGTATGTTGCAGTGTGTGTGAAGACTGACTGTGTCGTCCTTTGTCCCTTTGGTCACCAAAGTGTAAATCAAGCTCACATCTTCTTTGTTGATGGGTCAGAGAATGTGATGTACTTATGTGCTGTGTCACTGTGCAGGTAGCTGTATCCAGTGGGGAGGTAGGCTCAACCAGGGGGAGGCAGAATGAAGTTCACTCAACCCTGGGGACGCCAGAGGCTGTCTTTTCTTCTGGAAAAGGCTGCCTCTAGGGAAGCCAAGATGTGGAAGGTCTACGTGCCAAAGAAGCCCTCCTCACAGGTAATTTATTATTTCTGGGTGCTTTCATTCGTCAATCAAGGGAAGTAAAGTCGCACACTCGTGGCCACGATGTCAAAAAGCAGGACTTTTTAACACAAAGTTACAAATTCATGTTGTCTGGGGAAATCCTTTCAGTGCAAGAGGGGAGTGGGAACAGGTACAAACCAGACTCCCCAAACCAATGCACAGAGTAAGGGTAAAAATGCAAAATTTAAATACATTGAATGTCATAAATATCATTCATAACTAAAACCAAGTAACACAAGGACCCATATGGGAAAATAAATATACAGTAAGTATGCAAGAAACATATAATAAGTGTAACAAGAATACAGCCAAATTTTTATTTTTATCATATAGAAGGGAATATATATTTCAATACAGTTTCAATTAATTAAGATGTAGAGGTAGGTATCTGCTGCTGACAGTCCTTAAAACCATGGAGACATATGAATGAAGGTCTCCATAGGGTAAATATAACATACGGTATAGCAGAACCGAAGAGGGGCACATAAATGCTTCTGAGTCTTGAACAGGCATCTGGAGAGCAGACAGAGAAACAACGACTGAATATTGCATATTACAGTCAGAGTTTTGAGGAAAACACGAGAGTTAAACATCTTAATTGAACAAAGTAGCAATACACTTAAAAAAAGCTCCTGCAAAATGGAGAGGTCAATGGTATTTCATTCATCACACAAGGGATGGCTTCACTCAAAAACACATGTCGGCCTTGACCAACTAGCAGTGTTTGTACAATAGCTGCGTCCATATTGTTTGATTGAGGCTTAAACAACTCTACAACTGCTTTTATTTAATAGTTTGGTTCATGTTTTATCTTGTCCACAATGTGATGTCAAAACCAAACCAACTTCAGCACAATCTCACAGTAAAGGTTTTAGTATCAGTACAACAGCAGCAGCAGACTGCCCTGCTCTCAGAGAAGCTCAGGGAGGACCTGGTGAAGATGAGTTTTCTTTTAGAATCAATAGTTATGTCACTAACCCCAGCAGGACTTATTACCCTAGCAAAGTATTTACTTTGAACTTACTATTTAGACTAGTGTGTCCACAGTGTGCACTGTGTAGAATTCAGGTTTGTCCTCTGAATGTTCAGTTACAGTAGCAGGGACGAGACAGTAGATAACATGTAATCATGCAGCAGCCGTCCGTCAGACACACTGAGTCACTGAGCAACACTCCAGTGTTACGTTTAGTTTCTTTGCCTCTACCTGACTCAGTAGGTGTCACCCAGTTTGCATGTCTTAAGACACGTCGTCTTCCCATGTCATGAAGGCCTTGTGTCATCACACCCTTACAGTAATTGGCCTCACCCAGTTCATAAGCATGTCTCACACTTAGTATTTACTAATCACGCCAAATTATTTGAATAAATATTGAATCCTTGATGGTCACATTTTGAACACAGGTTATATTTCTTTATATTCCAGATATTTATTCCTTTTAATAATGAGCTTATTTGCTTTGTTCTTGGGGTCAGTTGAACTTTTTTTCTCTACAGTTTAGTATTGTAAATTTCCCTTAGGCATTTACATGCATTAAAGTAGGTATACTATGTGGTTAAAAAAACAAGAAACACTTGTTAGGAGAGTCAGGCTTGAAATTAGAAGTTCAGCTACAATAATGTTTAACTGGTTCCAGTTAAGGTACTTTTGCTCATGTTGTGTAACTAATTGTGCCCCACACTTAAAATGTGGTCTGGTCTCTGCTCTCTAGACATTAATGAGTTCAAATTTTGTATTTTTTGGTCATAAAGGTCTAAAGCCCAAAGTGAACCTGTTCCTTTTTGCTTGCATGGAGTTTGTTACTTTGCTCTGCATGATGCACTGATCTGTCACAGCTGTAGTTTTGCCAGTAGCTGTTGCTAATAAGTCATGACTGATCATTTCTGCTTTCTGTGATGTCAAATCAGTTGTCACTACGTCAGTACTGATTCTTCTTATCATTTCCAGTGTATTTGTTGCAGTAACTCCCTTAACCTCTTCCTCACTGTTACAGTGTGGTTTTCTTGTATCTGTTCAGTCTTCTTTTCAGTTCATTGTGTTTTCACATGATGTACTGCTGATCTAGGGGTGTAGGATTTCAAGTCAAATGGAATTAGCAGAATGGTCTCTGACTGTTAATCCTGATCTGCTCTGCTGAGTCACTGGCACGGCTGCACGTTCATGACTCTGCCAGTGCAATCTGGCCAACACAACACTAACAACTTTGTGTTGAGCTAAGCACCAAAACCATGTCTATGAACCATAGACTGTAAAAAGACAGGACGTAGCATCCGTGACGTCACCCATTGGTTTTGGGGAGTCGTTTTTGTGACTCAAATATGGCGGCCTGAACAGCGCCATGTTGGATTTACCGGCCGAGAACCCGCCCACTGGCCTCGAAGCAGCTGTCCACGGAGCTGCTCGGACCTGTCACTCAACGTTTCCGCGCCCTAATTGGCCAGAATTTTAAACCTAATAATAGTAAAACAGTAGAGTTAAAAAAAATTCACCCCCCTCAGAGTGTGTGCGGGGGTAGAAACTATCGGTTGAGACCAAAAAACGTCATGACACCAGGCTTTTAACATGTTTATTGAGGATGTAAAGTGGGTGATTTTAACATGGGGGTCTATGGAGACATGCTGCTTTCTGACACCAGCCCCCAGAGGAAGCCGAGAGGATTGCAGTTTTTTGAACGCAGAAGTGAGCTTCACTTCTCAGACCGACAACTGCCCCCTTGCTATGAACGCACTACATTTAGTTATTTTCCAGTGCTCATTTATTAACTGGACAAGAGAACATGCAAAATTACAGGTCCCTGACCTGGAAGAGGGTCAAGTTCAGCCGAAGCTTCGTCCCCTCTGCTATAACAGAACTAAATATTGCGTCGCTAAATGTGTGTTCCTGTTTAATGTGTATGGGTGGGTAATGTAATGTATGTATTTATGTATCTTGAGGTTGTGTGTGGCGTACGGGGGTGAAAACAAGTTTCCTTGTAAAGGACAAATAAAGCTGAATCTGAATCTGAAAATATAAATAAAAGAAGATATTCTTCTTCTACTTCTTAATTTAATGAAATTAGCAGGAGGCCAGTCTCTGTGGGGGAAACATGTCATCTAATGTATGTCTCAGTGTTATTGAGATGATCCTAACACAACAGGTAAAGAATAACAAAGCCCTCTCTGTCTAGGCCTTGAACTCGCCTGTTTGTTGGTCTCGTATTGATAATGAAGAGCAATAAATTACGACACTTGAGAGAGTTATGATGCTTATCAGTGCCTTTGACTGGGTTAATAGGTATGTAAACTGGTGTAAGAGGTCAGGAAGGCAGTCGGTCTCCGCGGGGACATGTAAACAGCAGCAGTGTTGCTGGGTAAAAAACACCCCAGGCCTCCAGACTCACTTTATTTACAGTGGCCCCTAAGTTCAAACTTTCGGAGCACATATTATTCACTTTTTTTTTTCATTCATGATTCTCACACTTTGGCCTGCCACCTGTAATGGCAGATTCCAAATTCTTTGAGTCGCCCCTTCCATGTTTCACAAGTGTTAAAAAAAAACAGCCAATTTACTGGTTGCACATTTACCGTACTTGCACTGTCTCAAATTGTATAGGGCAGAATGCCCCCTTTTAGGGTCAGACTGGAACCCTTGCTGGTGTAATGTTAATCTTTGTTGATTTAAACGATCCGTGGTTATTTACCTAATAATCCTGCTTTTTCCATCTAAGAAATAACACATAAAGTGATCAGACTGTTAAATCTGTAAGCTCAGCTGATGTCCAAATATATTTTTTGTTAGTCTCTGTTTGTTTTAACTGAGAAAACAGGAAGGTTTGACTCAGCTGGAGAAGTGCTGAGCTCCAGAGTAGCTGTGATAGAGGTGACACTGAGGACTGTCTGAACCTGACCAGCACCCCCCTCCCTGTAAGAGACAGACAGTCTTGTCCATGTGGTCACTAAGGGAGTGCTCTGCTCTGAGATTCTTCTCAGTCTGTCTGTTTTCCATCAATGGGAAGTATCTGAAATTGGGTCAGTTGTTTTTAGTTTGGTCAGCTCCAGGCTGAGAGGCCGAACGGTGTCCAGTTGCAGTTTAGTTGCCTAACAGGTCAGTTGAGCTCTTACCTTTGACCTCTGCTTCTAGTCCAGTACAAATCAAATATTTAGCATTTCAGTGGCCACACCTACCAAGCTTGCTACCATCTTACAGTATTCTCTCACCAACACAGCGTTTTCAGTCAGCATGGTGTGTGGCTGTAGTGTCCAACCCAATACAAGTCACAGCCGTGTTTACTCAGTGTGGGGGGTCATAGCTGTGAGCAATAAAAGGTTTTGCTCAAACCAACATGAGAAGTCACCACCCAGCGTCATGTAGCCATTACCAGTAAGACAAAGACAAACGTGTTTTAAAATGCGTCTGAAATCATTTCTAATGTATCTTTAATCTGAAGGAAATGTCATTCTGCATGTTAAAGGTCCAGTGTGTAATAATTCTCAAGGTATTACATCTGTATTAGTGTATAATCGCTATAAAATAACATTAGTTTGGTTTTTCGTTTATAGTTCTTCTTTTTTATATACATATAACAAGGGTCTTGATTTAGGGAGTGTTGTTTGTATGGCAGCCCACATGGAGAATTCAGCCAGTCAGAGCATGTTTGTGAGTTTCACGTTCATAAATAAACCAACTAAGAAGGAGGACGACACAGCAGACATGGTAAAATGGTTTAGATCTTCACCTCATGGCTCCATGCTCCTGAAATACTCCCAGTCGTCCCAGTCCTGGTAAACAAGTTTTTTGTCCTCGGAGGACACCGTCACTTTGCTGACGGGAGGGGTGAGCGCTGCGAACTAGAATCTGAATGAAAGACGTCACGGTTTTCCCCCCATTTTACACACTGGACCTTTAAAGCTAAAATAACACACACACAGTATCTGTATGGTTTATTTGTATTAAAGCAGATATCAGTGGAATGTTTTTGTTAATATAAGTCCTAAATAGTCCTATTTTCCGTCAGCAATCACTTACATGAAGTATTTCAGCCTAAACACGAGTCTCTCCGTCACTCTGCTCTGCTGTAACCCGAGGAGAAAATTTTCCTTGTGGGATACAAGTGTTATCCAATGAGGAGAGAGAACGGCATGAAGGGCTGTGTGTGCAGCCAAGGGATGCGCGTGAATGTGGTGACGTAGCACGAGGACCAATTGATGCCTGACAAGGGCGGGGGCTGCTAACTCATGGTGCGTTCAAAGAAACTCGTACTTTGTGTTTTTCCTTCCTGTGAAGTCATACCAGTTCGATCTGGTACGAGTTCACGGGTCGGAAGTTACGAGTGGCCGTTATAGGGAACTTTCACAGACAACAGGATGGTAAAAACACGAGCTACGGGTTACCTGGAACGCTACCAAGTCGTAGTTGTGACTTGAAGCTGTAACTTACGGTTTCAAAAGCCTGCCTTGAACGCAGCATTAGCCGAAACGGCCGTGAAGCTGATATCTGCTTTAATGATACCTGATGCAACTGATTTAGTGCATCTACTGTGTGGTTATATTGATCATATAACAATACCTGAGTGAATGAATGTGTATTACGTCCTCTGTTCTGGAAAGCTGAAACTCAGGCCCATTCAGACATCAGACCATCATACAGGTTTGACTGTTGCTGTTCCCAGCCCAGCTCCTCATACAGAGTATGTGGCTGGCAGCTGGCAGATGACTTCAGCTGTGTGAAGAACAAACTGAATGCCTGGAATGTTTTTCTGAGCAGATTTGGTGACTGGTTTGCTGCGTCTGTCAGGCCGGTTTGTCCTTTTGTATGTCAGTCACAGAGGCCTCTGCTGTCTGGGTCCTGATACAGTTGGATCAGTAAGTCTGGGCTAACCCTGCTTGGCCCCATATGTAAACCAGGGCAAGTGCTGACCTGAAATAGTGCTGCTGTCTTTAGAGGAGAGGACTCACATCCTGTTTTGTTTTGTGTGTTTGGAGGATTCCTCCTACCTCCCTCTGGATACACTGTTCTTTGTGTTGTGCTGAGTTTGGTGTTGGATGGTTTTGTATGAGGGCTGTCACATGTAACAATCATGACATTTTAGTTGACGATCAATTGTCATACAGATATTGAAAGATTTCACTGTCTTTTTCTAAACATTTTATGCCACTATAATAGTAACATAGTTTAATAATACACCTACACCTTATAAAGAAGAAGAAGAAGAACAGCCATTTATTGGCATTAAACATTGGAACATATCAATAAAAAACACATTTCTGTTTGCAAATAAATCCATGATGCTAATGTCAGTCGATGCTCATTGAAATGTAGTCATTGTATATTAGAAATGAAGCTCTTTGAGATAAATAGTTTGTGGCTCTACTCAGGTGTCATTAAACCATAGAAGAAGGAGGCGCCACGTGATGATGTCATTAAAAGAGGACCAGTCAAACCTCAAGTGGTGGAAAATGATGAGGAAACAGTGATGAAATCTGACATTTCTGTTAGTTTCATGCAGCTGTTTTTATACAGAAGAATGGAAACCATTTGAACTGTTATGCATAAATGATTGTTGTCAGCTCTAATGAACGCAATCAGGCAATTATGTAATAATTGTGACAGGCCTCGTATAAGTAGAGAAAGCAATAGTAGTAGTTCTTAATTGACCTTCTTGACATTACTTTTTTATCAATCATGAGAAAACATTTTGTTTCTTTATTTTGTGTTCTTAAATAACAGATCATTATTTGGCCACTGGCGAACTAGCAGAATTCATTTTGATATTTGCAAGAAAGAAGTTTCATATGTTAAGATCATGTATCTTGTATTTATAGTTATCACCTTTTACACTGTTTGAAGACAAATAATAAAGTTGGCAGATTGGCAGAAGGGGAGTAGTGAGAGTGAAAACAGGATTACAAATTGAGTCTCATTTCTTATTAGACAGAACAGGATGGGTATGTTTTATTGTCCCTTTGGGGAAACAAATGTTCCAGTGACCAGTGCAAATATACTCACTGATCTGGTGCACTTTCAAACAGCACAAATCATGTACAGGGCAACAAATAACATACTACCAGTAAATATTCAAGCATGTTTCTCTCTGAGAGAAGGGGGATATAATCTGAGGGGGGAACTAAACCTAAAACATCTGTATGCACGCACAACTTTAAAAACCTTCTGCATTTCAATATGTGGAGTGAAACTGTGGAACAGACTAGCGGAGGAGCTCAGACAACGTCCAACCATGAGAAAATTCAAACAGCGGTACAAACAGATGGTATTTACAAGGTACAGGGAAGAAGAGGGGTATGACAAACATTAAGGTTTTCACACTTTTGCCATAATTGTCACTTATTGTATTTATTTTGACACAAGCAGTCATGGTGTTTTGTTGGTGATTGTTTGTTTTGTTGAGTGTATTTAAAAAAAAAACAGGATATACAGGAAGTAAGATAACCTAGGATTCTAGGTGGAGAAGGGGTAGGAATTAATAAGCTAATGCTTCTTCCTATTCCTTTTCAAACAAGGTTTTTATGGACTAGTGCTTCAAGTGTAATAAGTTATTCACATGTTTGAAATAAAGTATTCATTCATTCATTCATTCATTCATTCATCCCCAGGGCCTCAGAGAGCATGAGGCTGATACTGTTTCCTTGTTGTTTACTGTAGGATACAGACATCTCCCCGGCCCAGCGGGATGAAGCCGTGCGCTGGTTGACGGAGCTCCACAGCAGGCTGCAGCTGTACCCAGAGACCCTGGTGTTAGCTGTTAGCATCCTGGACCGCTTCCTCGCTCCCATCAAGGTAACTCAACACTAGTAGGATCAGTGACCAGTGGGAAAACATAGTACTTAGCACAAGTCAAATCTTTCCACTGTTTGGTTGTGCACCAAATGAATGATGTGAACTCTGAGCATTTTATCTACCGGTATATCTATACAAGAAAATGTTGCCTTTTAACTAATAAATCACAAAAATGATTAGTTTAAGTGAGCTCAGTTTTTTAAAGCCATCCTTGCGTGATGGATGTAAGAATTTAGAGAAACCGAGGAAAACAGCTGTTGGGTAAACAAATATGAGTTGGTCACAGGGCCGTTGTATAGGGGAGAAAGGTGATGATAATTCTAGGCACCCAGTAGTCTAATCTTTGTATGACTGATTTATTCTGCATAAGACCCTGACTGATACTCATAATGCTGCATTAGCATCAAAACAAAGTAGGCTAAATAAAAAATGATAATATGACAAATCATAATAGTCTCAGGAAAAAAAGTGGAAAAGTCAGGGACCCACTTTAGTATTCTTTCAGGGGGGGCAGAATTCCTAGCAACGGCCCTGGTTGGTCAGATGTTGTTTGTTGGACTTCCATTGCAGCTACCATGACTTCTCTCTCAGCTGCCTCTCAGCTGGATTGTCAGTGTTTACACAGGAACTAGTGTCAGTTCTGATCGTTCTCCCCTGTCAGGACTGTCCCACGCAGCAGACAGGATGTTTTTATCTGAGGGACAAAATGTTCCAAGATTATCACAAGCTCAGCAAACAAATGTGAAAGAACCAGTTACAATGACTGTCAGTTATCTGGAGTAATCTTCATATAGCTGTAGAAGTAACCGTCTCAATGGTACTTCATCACTCCTGTTGCTCAGTTTATTATGATGTAGATTTCAGTCATCAGTCGATCCTCACATGAACCATTCCAGTACAATTGGATAGCCGTCTCTAAGCCACTTCCATTGGTCTTCAACCACTCAGTCCATCAAACTTAATTTGTGAGGAACTTGTGCATTTAGCTAGTTCATAGTACTTCAAAGATCACTGGCAAAAAGGCATTGATTGTAAAAGACAGTAATATGTAATATAATTAATAATAACACCTAAATATAGAATAAAATGCAATTCTACTCGACAACATAGATACAATAAGAAGAAGAAGAAGAATGATAATAAGAGGTGTGTGTTGAGTCTGGGCTCACATCTTCAGGGAGACTCGGAGCACTAAAGCTAAAAGAGACCTGTGCTTCAGACCGACTAACAGACTGGAGGAGCTGAACTGGGTCATTTAATGTATGAGATGCTGGTGCATATAACTAGACATGCACCAACATGTCTCCGTCCCTCTGGTCTTCTGGCACTGGTCAGCACTGGCAGCTCTTTATCAGCTCTAGCTGACTCCAAAGATTTTTGGTGAGAGAGCAGACAGGGCTAGCCTCGTAAACCAGCCTCTCCCGGAAATGCATTTCATTTCATTTCTGAGGGAGAGTCTGGCCTCATCCCCATTCTAAGCGTTTGGACTGAAACCCTCAGAAGGCCGAGCCAATCAACGTCGCCGCTGTGATTGACACAGCACGTTGGCCAATCAGGGACCGACTGGTGCAACGCCCCGTCACTACACCAACTTGCTGATTGGCTGAATGGGGTTGTCTGTCAACGCTACTACCAAAGATATTAAACCGTCTTTGCTACTACTCAGCCCAGCTCCCACCCACCCCAACGCTTAGAGGGGGGATGAGGCCAGACTCTCCCGAGAAATGAAATGAAATGCATTTCCACGAGAGGCTGGTTTACGAGGCTAAGACAGGGCAGCGTGTCCTGTCCAGATGTCCTGCTTGATATAAAAACATGGACATGTGTCTCTAAGCCCCACACCAGCCTTGATGTTGTCTGGATGAAAGATCACACCAAGCTGTGTTGCTTGGTGAAGCGTCAACTCAGTCTTGGTCAGGTCTGTTCTCTGTGTTTGGTTGCATTGATTCTGCCCTCTGTCCCTGGTGCTGAATATGTCCCCCATAGCATGTGGCTGTCCACTCCCCACTCCCCACCATGCTTTAGTGTAGAGACAGCATTAGCCAGGTGATGGGTAGCATCGCCGCCTCTTACTTTCACTTCAGTATTATTATTAAAGCTATGAAAGCTGCTCTGTGGAAACAGAGCCTCTCTTTACACCAAGTGTTTTTCACTAAAACTCAGTTTATGTTTTATGGTGTCACTGATGCTTCCTCAGAAACCATGTTTTTAAATACCCACTGAAACAAGCAGCTACAGGTGAACTAAATATGTTGCACTAGATTTGTACACATATCCTACATGAAGTAAACATTTAAACTGATATTGTATTATAACACAACAACACACAGCTCTGCTTGCTCATGTCAAAAAAAAAACAAAAAAAAACACTATTTTGCTTAGCGTGTTGACAGCTAACAGCCATGATTACACCATTTCACTGGATGGAGTGAGAATCATAATAATATTAATTGTCCAACAGACTAACAACAGAAGGCTGCACACTCATTAAGACTGACTCAAGATGTTATTGATTTACTGATTGATTGGATTATTTTGTTGTTGTTGTTGTTGTTGTTTTCTAGGCTCGTCCAAAGTACCTGCGCTGCATCGCCATCGCCTGCTTCTTCCTGGCTGCCAAGACATGTGAGGAGGACGAGGTGAGGACAAACTACTCAAAATGAATACATAATGTCATGTCATGAGTGGTCCTAACAGGTGTGTGTGTGTGTGTGTGTGTGTGTGTGTGTGTGTGTGTGTGTGTGTGTGTGTGTGTGTGTGTGTGTGTGTGTGTGTGTGTGTGTGTGTGTGTGTGTGTGTGTGTGTGTGTGTGTGTGTGTGTGTGTGTGTGTGTGTGTGTGTGTGTGTGTGTGTGTGTGTGTGTGTGTCAGTGTGTGCCCTCTCTGAAGGAGCTGGTTGTCTCCAGCAGCTGTGGTTGTTCTCCATCAGAGATCCTGAGGATGGAGAGGATCATCCTGGACAAACTGAACTGGGACCTGCACACCGCCACAGCACTGGACTTTCTGCACATTGTATGTCTGCAACACACACACACACAAAAACGCATTTATGTGGTATTTTAGTAGAATGTTCACTCACTGAACATTTCAATCATTCAGATTTATTTAGCACTTTTCATACAAATAAAATGTAGCACAAAGTGTTTTATACCATAAAAGCAGACAAAACAAAGAACAAATAAAACCCAAAGTCACGCAACTACACACACACACTCATTTCTAGAGCTTGAAAGAAGGCAACTTAAGCGCTATCTTACTCTCAACAGTTTGAGGAAACACCAGAGACTGGATAAAACCAGATAAATAAAAGGAACTAAAAGTTAGCATAAGTGCAAGGACATGATAAAAATAACTAAAATTATACAATAAATAGACTTCGACTACAAAGACTAAAAAATAAACGATAAATAAAAGGATAGGAAAAATAGTAAAACAGTAAAACCTGTAAGTAAAATCTAATCAAAAGCCAGGCTAAAAAGCTGTGTCTTAACTTTGATTTTAACAATGTCCACATTCACAGCTGCTCTCAACACATCTGTCATCAGGTCATGAGGAACTGATTATCTGATGAGATGTGTTTGTGTCTGTAGTCTAATGGGTTCACATAGTGACACCTGGTGGTAGAAACAAGTTAAGTTTAAAGTTTTGAATTTTTATTTTCAGGAGAAAAAAAGATTTGCCCCCAGGTTTTGGGATCTTGACAACCAGTGAAGATGTATGGTGTTGAAACAGAGAAGTGTTGTTGGGTCTTGTTGGATCATTCACCAGCCTCTCCTCTCCTCTCCTCTCCTCTCTCTGCCTCAGTTCCATGTGATGGTGTTGTCGTGTCGTTCCGGGTTTTTGGACTCCATGTTGGGCCTGAACCGTTCTCAGCACCTCGCCCTGCTCACACAGCGACTCTACCACTGTCTGGCTGACCGCACACTCATACAGGTACACACACACAACCTTTCACTTGGCTCCTCCATGATGTAGCAGTGGTGTTGTAAGGTCAAAATGTTCTGAGGCTCAGTTTTCTATGTATTTGATTTCACATGTATTTCTTCTAACTGAATCCATACTTGTTTGCCTGAGCTGTCGACCCGCCAGTGAACAGCTTTGTCCTTCTTTTGTCCTTGTAGCTCAGAGGATCCATGCTGGCCTTGGCCCTCATCACCCTGGAGCTGGAGACCTGCTGCCCCGACTGGCTGGCTCTGACCATCGACCTGCTGAAGAGGGCACAGGTACCAGACCGCTTCTGTCTCATCATGAGCTACAATGTATGAGCAGTTGGAAAAGGCAATAAGGATCAAGATGCAGCAGAAAGCTGGCACTGAGCTTCTGTTCACAACGATCCAAGAGGATGAGTGCAGATGCTCTGCTTTGTCGGACAGAATCACTGAACACAACTGTTATTTCTGATGATCGCATCACACACATCTGAACTGTTGCTCATGTGAAATCATAATGTAAACACACATTTTTAATAATGCACCAGGTTGGAGGAACAAGTCACAGCATTAGTTCTCTGAGAAGCTCATTTATCTCCAAGCTAATAGATACTGTAAGTGAAATAATTATTGCCTTAATCCGACTATAACTGGACAACTGAAGTGCATGTAAACGTGTTAGACTAATACCGGCCTTTTCCATATCCGATTAAAACACCCAGATGATGCGATGGGAACCTGAGTTTCTCCTGCATGTGAACGTCTCAATCTGTCTGAAACTGGACGATACATGTGTGCATGATTCACAACAGTAGAGACGGCACAAAGTGTGGCATAGAAGCCGGCCCCAACCCAACCAAAAAAAAGCGCCAGGGTTTATGCGTCAGTGTGTATTTCACACAGTGCAACCAGTGAGAAGAAGAAAAAAGAAAAGAAAAGTCTGTGGTCCGATGCGACATGAGTCATTTGTATATATTTTCAGCCCAAATCCAACTCGGATCAGCCCGTCCAGTCGGGAACTGTAGCAAAGTTATTTATATCCAGTTATTTACTAGGTGACAAAAAAGTCAAACTGAAAAGAGTATGAAGCCGCTAAAATGACACTTCTGTCAGGACCACTATGTCAAAATAATATTTATTTACTTGCACAGTTTAATTTGGCGGTATGGTACTGTTCTGGGACCCCCTGCTCTTCCACGCGCTTGCGTGGAAAGCCTGAGGCAGGAAGAGCACCTTCCTGCCCTTCACGAGCCATCATGAACGGCATAAGCAGGGAGCGCAGCAGCAAAGAAAACCCAGACAGAGCAGAGCAACCAACAAGATACAATGACAGGAGGAGCTGGGGTGGAGGTGGGTTGCAAAAAAGCCGGCAGAGGAAGCAGCAGCAGCAAGGGAGGTGATGTCGGGCTAGAGCAGTTTAAATAGCGCGCTCTGAATGCAGTTCCCCAATAGGAAGCAGCCACGGAGAGTCAGCTGAGCCATCAGCTGATCTGCACAGGTGAAGACAGTTAGGCTGTGCTGATTAAGAGCTTGACGTCATGGCCTGCCAGAACTAACGCTACGCTTAATATAACGTCGCCACCTACTGTATGTAGAGGAGGAGTGCATATAAACTGGAACAAGGACAGAACTACTAACTTAAAGTACTGTCTGATTGAATCTAATCTAACTGGGACCCTTTGATTTGATTTGAATTGAAATGGATTCAGGAAATACCCAGGCCTGTCAAAGAGCATCTTCAGGCTGCCGGGCAGATGTGTAGGTGTTGGTATTTTACTGTTTAATGACTCAAATATGTAAATGTTGTCTTGTTGTTGTCTCCCTGTCAGATCGACAGCTCTGAGTTGATCCGGGGTCGAGAGCTGGTGGCTCGTAGTCTGTCCACACTGAGAGCTTCCCTGCCTCCCAACACTGTCTACATCTACCAACCCCTGCAGAGCCCCCCCACTCTGCACCCGGCCCAGGACCCCCCGCCCCCCTGCTCCACACTGGGTACGTCTATCGTCTGTGTCCAGGTGTCAGGGTTGTGATAAACTCTGTCCACTGAGTCAGTGTTGATGGAGGCTGAAGACAAGTTTGACCACTGTAGCCCACTTCCAATGGTTCTGCCATATCACACCCAGAACTATTGCCACTTGTGTTGCATTATGGGTAACAGAAGCTCCAAGTTTTCCTGAGGAAGAAGAATGCCTGGATAGGATAAAAAATAACTTTCTCGTTAGAATATTCACAAGTTAATGAATCTAATAATGAATGTGTTTGTGTGAATTGTGGGCCCCCAGGGACCCTCACCTCCACCACAGAGTCTTCCAGGAGCCACGGCCTCACCGACGCCTCGGCCCCCCGGCCACAGACACCTGCTGGGGGAGGGGAGGGGAGCACGCAGCCCTGGAGCGACAGCAGCATCCCAACTCTGCTCTCCCCACCCACACACCTCTACCACTGTAACCGCCTGCAGAAGGTCACGCTGCGCTGCAAGGCCTCCGCCAAGCGCAAGGTAACACCATCACTACGGTAACATCAAAGCACCTAGTAACAGCATTTATAATACATTAAATGATCGTTTGACTGGTTACAGATTCTCACATGACTGTTCTCAGCTTTTCTTATGCTGTGTCTCAATTGGAATCCTTCCATACTTACTTACTTACTCCAACTTATTTTGAGTATGTTAGAGTGTTCACACTGACCAGTATGGCAAAATGCAGAGTTCTGTAAGAACCTGGATGATGCACTCTTAACGGTCATAAAGTTGATTGTGGATCAATGGACACTTCTCCCCCTCAATGGTCGCTGCCTTGGCTACGTAGCAGAATATAATAGAGTAAGAGTATAGAGAGGCAGAGTAATCTCCTCCTCATATTAAACAGGTGGCCCACACAAACAAAAAAAACAAAAAAAGGTACGAGTAAGGCGTTCATTATCACTAATTGAAATTACAAACGGAACAAGCCAATAGACATGTTGACAGGCGACAGTAGCGTCCAAAAAGACGTTGGCAGCTGTTGCGATGGTTAGTTTGGGTAAGTGCACAACGACAGTATTCCATCTGAGACAACACTAATGGCGCTTTTCCACTAGCGCGGCACGGCGCAGCACGGCTCGCTTTTTTTGCTTTTCCACTAGCCCTAGTACCTGGTACCAGGTACTACTTTAGTACCTCCTCAGACCTGGTTCCAAGCGAGCCGAAGCGATACTAAAACGTGACGTCAGCCGACTGCCTTCCACTGATTGGACAGAGCGTCGTCACTGGAAGAGTGCGAGCGCTACGTCCGACATGAGAATCAAACCCGGAAATTTCAAAAACAGAGCGGCAACAGCGCCCACTGATCTATCAAGACTGTTGTTATTCTTTCACCCGAGTCAGATGTTGCAGTCTCCTCTCCTAAAACCTGAAAAACTAAAACTAAGACTAAATAAAAACTAGTCAATTCCTCTAAAATAAAAACTAAACTAAAACTGATTCATCACTAAAACTAAACTGAAATAAAAACCCTAACCCTAACTGAAAGACTAAATAAAAAGTATAGCTGCTGCGCAGCGATGGGTCGGGTCCGGGCTATCTTTTGTCAAATTTAGGGTCAATTAACTCACTGAGCTAATTGTCTGGTAGTGAAACCTGGTGTGTGACTTCTCAAATAGACTCAGGGAGTCAGAGACCAGGCAGTTGTTGTCATGGCAGATTTCAAAAATGGTCAAAATGTCAGAAATTCTGTTAACTTAACAAAAATCTGATAATACATAAAATTCTATCTTGACAGGAATGTTGGTTATTTGTTTTTAATGATAAGTGTTTTGCTTCACAAGAGAAAATCTGATGTTTAAAAATACCACTCTCACATTGACTCCAGTTGTTCCCATGAGAGCAGAATTCAAAATGTTCTAGAAAATTCAGTTTTAGAGATACAATTCTGATATTTGCCAAACTTCATCAACCATGACTCCAAAATATTCTCAATTTTTTTCAGGAAGATTTAAAATGTATTTAGCAGGAATTTGATGGTATACTGTATGTTTACAGTACTGTTTACAGTCAATCGTTTTCATGCACTGTAGGCTCAATTTTTGCTTAATCAAAAATCCGAGAAACAAGTTTTGTGGAGGACGGTCTGGAGATGCTCTGTAGCAAGTTTGGTGTCAATTGAGCAAAAATTGTGGGAGGAGATACATTTTAAAAGTTTTACAGTTATTGAAAAAAACAGAGTGACGGACTTCATAATTTGTAATAAGTTTAAGTGGACAAAAGTTTCAGCAGTATTGAGGCTACATTGTGGTGAAGTTTATAAACTGTAGCATCTACCGTTGGTTTGGTAGGAATTTTTAAAGTTTTTAGATTTAAACGTTTATTGTCCTTGGAATTGAGTGAATCTGGCATGGGACTGGACCTTTGTGCAATGTTTGGTGATTTTTCAGCCATGGGAAGTAGGATTTCCTCAGAAGAAGAAGAAGAATTCCTAGGAATACAATAGGGTCCGGGCTGCTAATAAAACTATAATGATCTTGGTACTCATCAAGTATTTGTATTGAGACACAGCTCTAGTCTCTTTATTCCTCGGTCTGTGGCAGGCTCAGTAATAAACCACATAATAAGCACATTGACAGTCCTGGTCCCTCTGTGTGTCCAGGTGGAGGAGATGGAGGTGGACGACTTCTACGACGGCATCAAACGGCTGTACAACGAGGACGTCACCGCCGCCATGGCCGTCCAGGAGGGGGCAACACCTGCGCCGGGAGCCGTAACATCAGGAGGAGGAGGAGGAGGAGGAGGAGGTCTGAGCACCTGCAGTGTCCTGTTGTCCCGACAGGAAGGCAGTTCTTCCCCCTGCCCGCCTCTGCAGCCTGTCAGCTCCTCCTAGCCACGGAAGCCGTTGACCCAAACCACTTCAACTCTGACATCACCTGCCTGCCCCCCCACCTCACATTATTAAACTCCTCCAATCAGAGCGCTGGGACCGTGTCCTGTGTCACGGTAACGGCAGCGAGGGACGGCTCCCTCAGCAATAGTCGGTGTGTTCAGAGGAGAGACGTGTTCAGTGTTCACATTTGCATGAAAAGCAATACAGAGGCAGCTCCTGGAGGGACGCCGTCCTCCATGTCCCCGCTGGGGAGGACACATCATTCTAAACCCCCCCCCCAAAAAAAAATCAACAACACAGATGATGTCAGAGGTTAAAGTGGTTTTGGTGCAAATGACCGCAGGCTGTTCAGCTGTACCGAGGTCAGTTCCCATCATGCCCCCTGCTGCAGGAAAACAGAGCCCCAAAAAAAAATTAAACATTCAAAAACTAAAAAAGTGCTGCTACTATCTGATTAATGATATTTGTTGAAATGAATACAGTATATAGAAAGGTATAAAAAAAAACAATAAATAGAAAAAGTTACCTTCAAAAAAAACCTGAATTGACTTGTTCCCCCGTGTCTCGCCCTCTGTCCTGTCCTGGAAGACTTTTGGAATTGTTTGTCAACTTATATTTGTTGTTCACATTTTAAACTATTCTTTTATTTCACTTATTTGTGTTTTTATTCTGTCCCCCCCCCCCCCCCCCCCCCCGACTCACTCTGCATGGTTTCTTCTATCTATTTATAACTTCCTCTTTAACGAGTCTAAATCAAACGTATGAATGTTACTGTACCGACGATTATCTGTCGTACTCACCCAGATAGAAAACAAGTTGTTTTTGTTTTTTAGTTTGTCTTGTTTAGTTTTTAGTTTTTTTTTAGTGATGTGCAATTTGATTGTTACTAAGAATCCTACCTATGAATCCTTGTTGTCTCCCTTCCCTCTCAGCTCGGTGTGACTGCTCTGCTGAATGAAAGCTTCTCAGGTTGTTTTATTCACCCACTTCATTAGTCAGCTGAGACGTCTCAGCTGACTAATGATCATTAGTTACTACAGCAGGTTCATGTGGCTGTTGCTGTAAACCCCACCCATCTGAGACTAGAAGGAGTTTAAAACAAACCCTCTCAAAAACTCTGAAGAACCAACAATTGTTGTGTTACAGTCAAAGCCTCATTCTTTAAACCTGTTTTAACTAATTCAGGTTAGAATGATAAAGAAAATAGTCCACAGTCTCTATGTAACAGCAACCAGAGACTACTAAATGTTTAGTTCATATATTCATATGTAATAAAACAACCTTGAGTTATTGGAGGCGTTTTAATAGTAAGCTAAGAGACAAAATTAGGTTTTTGAGCTGAGCAGACTCAGAAAAAGAAGATGAGTGACAATCTTCACTTTGATGTAAAAAAAGAAAAAGAAAAAAAAAGAAGCTAAACCAACACGCTCTGTTTTTATCTCTTGAAGTTCTGTTTAATATATTTTTATTCCTGCAAAAAGCTCTGTTGCTCCTGCTGTGGTGGCTGCTGGTAGCTGCTCCCGGTCCCTGAACACACCGCGGCACCAAATAAAGAGATACCAGTATGAAAACTGACACCGAGTCCTTTGTCTTCATTCGTTCATGTTGTCAATCAGTTAAATCATATGATGTTACATCTTACATCCCTCATACTGATCACATCTTGTTGGAGGTTAGAATATGTTCTACCACATATTAACTGTTTTGTTATGTTACATACTGGCACGCAGTATGTAACATAACAAAACAGTTAACAGCAACAAAAAATGAGTTATTATTTTATAAACTTTTATCCTTTTAATTGACCCTACATATACTTTCAACTTTAAGTTACTTAATATGGGGTTTCAAACAAGCTTCTTGTGCGAGGACAGAGACTACATGATGACAGAAGACACTGTAAACTCTAATTTGTCACGTCATGTTTTATTTGAAGCAGGTTTGGCACAAAAGTACACTCTATAGAAAAGCAGTAACACAGGACAGCAGCAGGTGTAAGACTAGATGAGACAAACTGTTCAAAAGTAGGCTATAGAAATGAAATTGCCTTGCCTTGCCTAGATGAGGTTAGTTATGAGCCACCAGATGTTACACATGAAAAATCTTGGATTCTATGAGAAGATCTAGCTGTTTTAATCTGATGTACAATACGTTTCATTCAAAGTGAGTAGGAATTGATAGAATAGGTTATATTGTAGGAGAAACTCATGGAGGCTACAGGCCTCTGGAATCATGTTGTGACCCAACCAAACCACCAGGTGGCAGCAGCTGTTAAACCAACTGACAAATGGAAATTAACCAAATCTGACAGCAGGATATTTCATATGAACCATGTTAAACTCCATTAGATAATATGAATCTGAGTTTAACTGATACATGTAGCTCAAAAAATTACCTATATGATTAAAGTAGAACTGCACTGCATTAGACCAGGCTGAGGAGGGAAATAGATGGGCAAGGCAATTTTATTTGTATAGCCCATTTTCACAAACAATTTGTTTCAAAGGGTTTTACACAGCATCATAACAACATCCTCTGTCCTTAGACCCTCACATCCACAGGAAATACTCCCAAGAGAACCCTGAACAAGGAAAGGGATGGGCAGTGCCAGGTATCATGTGTCTTCCCCTTTGGACCTAGAAAGTGTCTCAGCCCTCCTGACACAATGCACATGTGGCCCAGTTGTAGAACTGGAAAGTAGGGAGGGCGAGCCAACCCGGCTGCAGTGGTTTCAGTCCAAGGTGTGGCTTCTTACACTGTCATATAAACTTGGACATGGATCTGTCAGTATCACAGATCACAGATCACAGACCGTCTCTTTGTTAGAGGGAGCATCTGCATCAGGTGGAGCGACCTTTGGAGCTTCACTGGACTCAAACATTAAACAATCACTGTTTAATTCTTTACATGTCACAATTTTCATATTCCACAACCCTAGAAATGACTCCAAAACATTTTAATTATACCACCAAGTAAAAAAAAAAAGGTTTACTACATGGCAGCACCATGTGATGAAACTTTTTTGTTCATGTTCATATTTTGCTCAGTATGGTTCACATTGTGAGCAGGGCTGTGGTCTAAAATTATTCTTTTTCATTTTAGTTGGACTTAGGATAGTGAGAATGATAGTGAGCATTTAATTAGAAAACATATATGTATATGATTTTTTTTTTTCAATTCGTCACACCACCTGGACTTGTACTCTCAGTAGTATTCATTTAGTGTGTGGGTTATTTTTTCAATCAGACTATTTTGGTCATAAAGTATTTACAATTGGCATTTCCAAGACACGCAGCATCAGCACTAAGTTGATGTTGTTGAGGTGTGACTCTAACTTAGACTGTAGATCATTATGTAACTGTGATCCACTACACTACAGGCTGAACCAGATATTTCAGAGCGTGCACAGCCGACTGAGCTCGTTCAAACCTTCTAACACACGTTTGTTCCTTCTGCATCAAGTAATCTCCATACACCTAAACCTAACATAAACCATACAACTAAGTGTTAACTCTAATGTGTGTTTGAAAATTGCAAGCACTGGCCAAGATGTTCTCCAAGCAACAAATACAAGAGCACACACACACACACACACACACAGACATGAGTGAACATGTCCACCATCCTGCACTGTTCCTCCACACAGATTGAACATGTTGTAAGACTCAATGAACATTCCTCCTAATGATCAGACAATAACACCTCAGTAAGTCACTGAGATGATATTTGAGGTATGTGTTTTCATATCTTTACGGTGTCACCTGGTCCAGAAACCATCTAGTCCTGTGTCTCACTGTAATCTGAATAAAAAACATTATATAGCCTATATTTATATATTGTTGCTTAGTGTGGTGTAATGTCTTACACTTAGACTCAAAACTAGATTTTGATACAAGGCCTATTTGCAGACAAACTCAGATAATAAATCAACTCCTGGTTTATGTGTTTGTAGACATGACAGTAGGTGAGGTGACCCTCCTGTGGCTCAGTGAGAAGCACAAGTGAAGATCTGACAACAAACGTCAGCCACAGTCAAGTGTTACTGTAACATGAACTACACTGAGTGGCAGACCAAGATGCTCTGCAGTGACAAGTCAGCTGAGTTAGAATTTTTTTAAAGCAGAAGTAAGTGATCCGGTGGTTTTGTCTAACTTCCTGTCAGCTGATGGAGTTAGCAGTCCCCGCCCTCGTCCCTACGTCACCACATTCACGCGCATCCCTTGGCTGCACACACAGAGAGGACTGCCCCTTTATGCCGTTCTCTCTCCTCATTGGATAAAGGTTGTAGGATACAAGGAAAGTTTTCTCCTGGGCTTACAGCAGAGCAGAGTGACTGACAGACCCGTGTTTCAGACCAAACACTCTATAGAAGTGATTGCTGTCGGAAGATAGAACTATTTAAGACTTATATTAACACAAACATTCTGCTTACTTCTGCTTTAAGTAAGTAGTATTAAAAAGGTCAGACCTTGAAGTTTTAAAGACACTTTTTATACATACACACTGGTATGATGAGTGAAGTCCAGACAGACAGATTCATTGTTATTGACACTTCCCTAATAACCACTGGTTTCAGTCTGAACATCAACATCACATGGTTTGGTTTGGTTTCTTTCTTTCACACAGATCAGTGTGACTGTGACAACAACAAACCAAGTGTATTGTAAAAGCCACAGGTGATTGTGACAGTAAGGTTAGGTTACAGTGTGCAGGGAGGGGGAGGGGGTGGACCAACATTAAGACATCGGAGGACAACACACAGTCCAGCACAGCAGCGTGACAGGCCCTGATCTAAGAAGTGAAATAATATAATAATCATTTCTGTGATTCTACTCACATAGTTAAAAAGGAAATGCACATATTCACTTCTAGCTGTGTCAGGTTTTTACCATGAAGCTACACCCGGCCTCATGGTTAGCTTAGCTTTTAGCCTACAGGTCACCTCACCACTATGAAAGACATATTTCATTGTGTAGGTTATGTGCAATAGGTTTATAGCCACTGCAAGTTGACTTAATCAAATATTAACTTAATGGAGGAAGGAATGTAATCAGTGGAATTTAAGGTAATTATGCAAACTGTCTAAAAATGAATGACAGCCCTCTGTCATGAACAACAGTTGAATACTGTGTTAAGTTGAAGTTAGAAGGACAAATGTCAGACCGTCTGACTGACACCACACTATCCACCAGTCACAGTCAGGTCCAGTGTCTCCAGCTCAGAGCAGACTCTATGTCCACGTTCATCCATCACTGTGTTTCTGGTTGTGTTGCTGAGGTAACCGTGTCCTCTGTCATGGCCTGAGCTCATCTACCAGGGTTTGGAAAAATGACTGATTAGTTATGGCTAATAATAATTAAACCCTGCTTTCTGCAAAGATCTTTGTTAGTTGATCTTTTTTTGTGTGTGTTGTGCCAGTTGACATGTAAAAGTTGACAACTTCACTACATACATGTACAGATGTTTTCATCTGTTTTTCATGGTACTGTTTTATTACCCTAATTTTTATTGTTAATCTATGTTGGTAATTTATGCTTTTTTCTCAATATTATCTATATTGCTGGCACTAGACTGTATTTAGCACTTTGGGCAACTGAGGTTGTTTTTAAATGTGCTATATAAATTAAATTAAATTTGGGTTGAGTTGAGTAGAGTATAAAAATACAAAATGTATGAACAATTCTTCCCCAAACCAAGTTTGATTCAGTTTCATTCATTAGGCTGTTTTTAAATAAAGCAAATTAGCTAAAAAACAAAACATACTGGTGGCCTCTATTATCACAAAGTGTTTTTGGGGAGAATCACAATTCCCCCAAATTTGTTTTGGGGGCACGAAATAACCAAAAGTGCCATACTGATTGATAGAAAAGTGGGCGGAGTCTCTTCATTGATATGTGCTACTGTATGTTGAGGCACAATTTGCGAGTGTGATATGACCTTCTGAAGTTTGTTTGACTGCAGAGCCGCCATGTGGAAGGTGGTCTCATACTTCTTGGGCAGCAGAGGACGACTCATCAGAAACCTCAACAAAAACAACTCAGCCTCACACCGTTATCTCTTTCACACACCATAAACGCCCTAGAAGCAAAGTGTCCACAGTCGACTGAAGTGGTCATTTATGGTTTCAGAGCTGCGTGCTGAACAGTGATCTGGCTTTCAGCAGCAGTTTAACACCTAATGATCAGGAAGAGACTGAAGAGGAGTTCATGGAAGGTCACTACAGTTTGAATATGCAGATCTTTGACGGCATCTATGATGTACGAGTCTGTTAGTAACCTGCCTTTGATCCATACTGCAAGTCTGGTTCCACTGGGAGCTGAACTGCTGCCTGTGCTGAGCTTGGTGACGCATCATCATTAGAACTAGTTCTGTCAAACTCTGAGCAACATGCTTGTTACCTCGACTCCAATCTGACTGCTGAGCTGTAGCCAGAACTGTCTTGCAGGACATTTCTCACATGCCATGCTACAATTAGATCCTGAGAAACAGTTGATGATGACTTTCTTCATGTACCTGAACTTTCTGGTTTTAGTTTGCAGCTCATTTGTCTCTGTGAGCTACTGTAATTGTGACGACGTTGCGCCAGAATTTTACAAATATACTGGAAATGCTGGTCTGACTGGACCTTTATTCTGGAGGACTCCATGAAGAAGTTACAGAAATAGATAGGTTAAAGCTTTATGTGTATGGTTAACATATTACATCTGTTCAATCATGACAAAGTTATAATCACAAATACAATTTTAATCTGCACTTTATATGTTTGTTGGCACCCTACCGTAGAAAAAGTAAATACATATGTTGTTGGATTGCAGTAGTGTGTGTGGCACAGTCACAGTCACTTGTTGCCATGGTAAAGACGTCAGTGTCATGTTTAGATGTTGGTGATGTTGTAGACTCAGGTCCATTGATAAATCATGTGAGGTTGGTCTGGTCTCAGATGGAGGAGTCAGACTGATGGCCGTAGAACCTGCGCAGGGATTTGTGTTTGAGGAGCGCGGCGATGGACGATGACCTTTTAACCTTGACAGCGCCGGCGATGGTGAACGGCCTCTCTCCTGACGCCGTGGACAGGTGATGGCGGCGACGGCGGCGCTGCTGCTGCTGCTGTTGTTGTTGTTGTTGTTGCTGCTGCTCCCAGCTGGTGTCGGCTCTCCTGACCCCGCCCACCGCCGCCCGCGCCGGCGCCGCCAGCAGCTGGAAGATGTCCACCGGCGTGTTGCCGTTGAGGTACTGCCAGGGCCGCTTCCCCGCCGTGTCCCTCAGCTTCACGTCGGCCTCGAACTTGTTCACCAGCAGCCGCATGACGTTCCTGTGGCCGTGCATGGCGGCGATGTGCAGCGGCGTGTGGCCGCACGTCGACCTGGCGTTGATGTCGAACATCACACCAGCCTTTTGGACTCCGTACCTGAAACCACAGCCAGAGAACACATCAGTCACATCAGGCTTTTTTTTTTTTTTTTTTTTTACTTTTTATGGCGTGGTGCGCTGGATTATCATTTTATTGTAGCTACTGCTTTTTCTTACACGATTCTTGATAATAAGTGTTAAGATTATGTGCAGCTGTAAAAAGGGAAAAAATGTAAATGAAGGGAAATGTATATGTTACTATTGTGAAAAAACAGATAAAAATTAAGTTCGTAACATAATTCAAATGTGTATCTATATTTATATTTTATTTATTATTTTGTATTAATCATAACCCTAATCATTCTCTATTACAAATACTGCTTTCTTTTTACTGCTATTTATTATCTGTCCTCTTCATTTCTATGCTGTTGTCTGCTGCTGCAACCCTGTACATTTCCCTATGGGCTCTATGCACAACTCCACTACTTCCTGATTTTAAGGCAGCTCCTTTATTTCCTGTCTTACATTATTGGACAAACTGATGAATCCAGGTGTGTCTGAGTAGTCACAATGGTCAGACACACCTGGATTAATCAGTTTGTCCAATAAAGTAAGACAGGAAATAAAGGAGCTGCCTTAAATTCAGGAAGTAGTGGAGTTGTGCATAGAGCCCATTGTGGGACAAATAAAGGATTATTATCTTATCTTATCTTGTCTTGTCTTGTCTTGGCTTATCTTATTCATCAAGCTTCATCTTGGCTGTGCCAGAACTTTATTTGCCTCATTAGTTTGTTGGTCCTTTGGTGAAACTGAACTGAACCAGACTAGACACAGATGGCCATAGTGTACAGAGGATGAATTTGCTGGTCTTATTTGACGTCTTGTGCAAAGAGCAGGTCTGCATGTCAATAAGACCAACATATGAAACACATAAGTGTAGCTGTTTGTCTCAGCTTTAATTTGAGATGAATGCAAGATGCTGAGAGGGTTGTGCTAAAATGTCAACTCAAAGCCCGGGGCCATATCCGGCCTGTGATACAATTTTATGTGTGAGAAACTTTCATATTTCTATTATTAATGGCCTGCCGGTATAGCGCTCACACCACATATCCCATAATACACTGCAGCAGCTACCATAAATCCTGTACATGACCAAACCCTATCTGCATCTCACTGGTGCACACCTCCATTCTATTTTGAGCGATTCCACAGCTCAGGACCTCACCCTGAACATGAATGAACTTGCAACCAAGAAGAGATGCCAAGAATCTGGCATGGACAAACGCCAGACTAAATATATGTGTTTGTTCTATTGTTTGTTGGGGTTTTTTGCACCCTTTTCTGAAATCACAATACAGTTTATTTTTATTTTCAGTCAATATATTTTTATTTTATTTTATGTTATTTATTTATTTAGAGAAAATTGACAGTATGCTGTCTGTTCAAATTCATATTTCTGATTAAAACAATACCAGTTTTAACTATAAATGTCAATACCGTTCTGCTGATGTTAAACATCAGGTGGGGGTAGGTCAGATAGTGTGATCTGTGAAGGATAGGCTCATCAAACTAAATAAAGTGGTTCTGGGTAAAAAGTCCTAGACTTCACTGCACAGTGTTTGCTTATGAGCAAGAACCTCAGCAGCTTATGAGTGGAGAGCGATGAAGTGATCTACTCACTGTCATCACCCACTTCAGTATTAGACTGATAGAAATGCAGGGCTGAGCTGGAACAGCCACATTGTTGACTGAGTTTATCTGACAGCCGTAGCAGTAGCTGAGGTAGAAATGTAAATCTGTGTCAATTTAAAAAGCGTTGCAGCATACCATAAGGTGTTGAGGACTCTGTGGTCACCATGTTTAGCGATCCAGTGCAGCACGGTGAAGCCGGAGATGAAGTCTTGTTTATTGAGCAGTGAGGAGTCCTCTCTGAACAGTGAGTAGATGTCGGGCCAGGCCCCCGTGGCCCCCTTCACCAGCCAGGCGTGCTCCCTGGACTCCAGAGGAACCAGGGGCTGAGCACAGCAACACACAGCAACTTCATTAACTTCACAGTGTACAGTACAGTAGGTTTGAATGGGGCATTTAAAGAGAAAAAGTGTTGTGTTTTTAAAGTGATAGTTCAACATTTTGGCAAAATCCCTATAGTTTTAGGAGTAGGTTTATTACCTATAATAGTCAGTGCAAGCTGTTTTTACAGCGGCAGGGCAGAGACGTGAGCTCTGCACGGTGTGTGGTATTGTCACCTTTCCCTCATCAAACTCATCAAATACACAACACCTCCAAAATGCTCTGGTGGACAAGTTGTGACCTGCACATTCACCACGCTATGAGATAATCATGTAACATTACGAGACAGAGTTGTTTTAGAGGCAAATGCGTAACCGGAACTACATTCCAGACACGGCTGCTGGGCGGAGTGATTTCAAAAGCGCAAGTAGTTCAGAGTATTTGCTTCATGTGTCGTAATGTTACATAATCATTAGGGCCGGGACTCGATTAAAAAAATTAATCGAATTAATTAGAGTCTTTGTAATTAATCGCATATAAATATTTGACCTGAGAACAGTGAGAAGCTTTTTTTTTTCACATGGATTTTAGTATACCATTAAGCATTCAAGGTGGTACTTAACCAAGACCAACAGACTAGTGATGCAAATTATCGATTAATTCATTAATCGATATTTGATACATACAGATTAAATGGTCTTTCCTTCCAATACACTATGATGATTACTGTAGTATTTAACTAGGCTACTTAAATCACAGAAGCATAAACTGATTTGTTGAACTCAGCCTGATGTAAACATTAATAAAACTCAGTAACCAATCACACAGGCAGCTCCATGTTGTCCCTGTGTGATGTTCAGGGACAGGTCAGGACAGTCTGAAGACAGACAGCTCTGAGGGTGAAGTCCTATCATAATGAGATGAGATGCACCTGTGACAGTGACAGGTCATAGATATAGCCTGCAGCTGAGCAATTAGCGCTATATAGCGCATTTAGCGTGCGCCCGTGTCTGTGTATCTATGTGCAGGCAGAGATCAGAGATGGTGTTTTAAATAACCATGCTAGCGTTTCACCAGCTCTCATCTCTGCCAGTCAGCCTCTCAAACTGCCGCCTCTCTCGCGTGCAGGCGCACCGCAGTAGACACACGTGAGAAAAAAAAAATATATATATTTGAAAAAAAAAAAAAAAAAAAAAATTAATAAGTGCGATTAAAATGCGTAAATTTTTTTAACGTGTTAATTTTTGTGTAATTAATTAATCGTAATTAATGCGTTAAAGTCCCGGCCCTAATAATTATATGTTTTTATTTCATAGCTTGGTGAATGTGCAGGTCACAACTTGTTCACCAGAGAGTTTTGGATTGTCTATTTTAGTTTGATGAGGGAAATGTGGAAATACTGTGAGCCTCCATTGTGTTAGCTGAGCAGCTCGCGTCTCTGCCCCGCTGATCTCAAAACAGCTTGCACCGACAATTAAAGCTGTACAGAAAAGAAAATAGAACTTGATATCACTGTGGGTCCTAACATTAGTGTAATAACTCATCTATCAGACGATGGAGCCCAAACTTTGTGCAAAATTCTATTTTCGAGTAAATCCGTGATGAAAGTGTGGTAGTTTTTTTCCGCATTGGACAATACAGGCACACGAATGATCAGCCTGCTCACGATTCATCAGCCACTGATATTGGATCCGTCATCCGTCAATCAAACGTCTGAGACACACACCGAGCTCGGTCTCGCCCAAAACATTGAATATCCCGCCCACTTGATAACGACCAATCAAATTAGTTTTCCTTACGCCATTTCTGAACACCTTTAAAGTCCCCCTCCCGCGACCCTTTTTGGTTATTTTAAAACCAGCAGCTCATTAGCAATGCACCTCTGGAGGGTGGGCGGAGACTGCACTGCTCTGCACCCGCCCAGACACCCCCCCCCCCCCCGACAGCTGGACATTGTACAATTACAGATTCAGCACGTTTAGCGTAAAACTGCACACAGGGATTCGATCCCAGACTGGAACATAGGCCTTGCTCACGGTGCAAGCTGCTCTACCAGATGAGCTATACCTGACCTTGACAGCTACACCGAGCTGCCAAGGCTTTCACCTCTGAGCCAGATGCAGCGCGGGGCGGGAGCTTGTAGCACTGGTATAGTAGTAGTGTAGTAGTAGTAGTAGTAGTATAGTATAGTTCCCTCCCCTGGAGCTGTGACACGTCAGCTCCAGTCTCCCTGAAACTGCCAGTTTGCGTCTGCCATTGGTTCACAGCAATTTGAAGGCAGAAAAACTCAGAAATGCAATTTTGCACTTCCTTTTCTGCTGATATGTCCTCTAACACAAGAAAAATGCCACAGGAACATGTGAAAAGCAAGAAAAACACGATTTTCATGGGAGGGGGTCTTTAAAAGTAATGAACCTACTGCTAAGACTATAGGGATTATAGCAAAATGTTGAACTTTCCCTTTAAGTCTCACCTGCTTACTGGGGCTTTCATGATGAGCAGTGGTGGGGGTGTTGGGGGCAGGGAGGCTCCTCCTCCCCGGCTCCTCCCGCTCCACCAGCTCAGCCAGGCTGTGGCAGCGCGGCGGCGTGGCGCAGCGCGGCGGCGTGGAGCACGACGACAGCGACGACGACGACAGGTTGTAGCGGAGGCTAAGCGAGGAGGAGATGAGGTGGAGGCGGTTGAGCCGGGCCGCCTCGCTGCCTCTGGAATGCTTCACCTCCTCCTCCTCCTGCAGGACCTTGTCCAGGTCGGCGCCGAGGCTCAGGCACATCCTGTTCCTCACCTGGCTGCTGAGCCGCCGCGCCGCCATAGGACGCCGCCATGGCAGGGGCGAGGACGTGGAGCCGCCACTGGACACCGCCTCTTCCTGGTCGTCATAGGAATCACCTGTGGGCGGGGTGAGAACACAGTACGAGTCATCCAAAGACTTCAGATGACTTGAAGTATGTGTATCTTGCTGTAGAACCGGCCTTTCCTTTTCCATCTACACTTTATGAGCTGTTGAATACCATTCATACACACAGACACACTGTGTGCTGTGAAACGATACACTGGTAACAAATGGTAATAAGTCTTTGCAGCTCATAGTTTTTTTTTTTTCTTTGCACAAGAGGTTATTCTAAGAATTTTTTGTCTGACGTTGGAGATAATAATAATATTAATTATAATAATAATTTTACCATGTAGCACCTTTAAAGCAATACTTACCTTTCTGGAACTTTTGCACATTTCTTTGTCTAAGTTAAAATGCTATCTGATGATACATTAAAATGTAAGAGAAACCCAACAGGGTTAAAAACTCATCATTTTTTCATTCTCATATAATTCTGAGAAAAGTCTGACCTATAATATTATTCGGTCCGATTAATAAGATTTGACGAGCGACCGAACCTACTTAATATGTAATCACTTTGTGCACCCCTCTCCTCCTCTCCCCCCTCCCGACCAGGAAGAACGCTTATTGACAGAGCAGTAGCAGGACACAGAGAGCAGAGGAGAGAGTCACAACACACAAGAAAGAAGGTTTTTGGAAATAAATCGTTTTTTAAAAGACCAATAACTGCAGCCGCAGCTGGTCGCGGAGTTTCATGTCTGATATTGTAACTTTGATAGTGAGCAGCCCCGAGTGATACGTAAACACAGGAAGTCAAAAGCATCCTGTGCTAACGGCTAGGCTAGCTCCCTTAGCTCTGTGAGTTCTCAGCGGTCCGGACCCGGTTGAACTCCGGACCGGCGCGGCTCGACTCGGCTCGGTCTGGATTTATTTTCGGCCTGAACCAGCGCATCAGGTGGCGCTGGTCCGGCCGCCAGCCCGGCTCCTTGAGAACTGTAATCTGTAACAATCACTTCCCCTGCGTCTCCAGTAGCAGTAGGCTAACAACACTTTATTATAAAACTCATCAGTCATCACTGAGTCCGTTTATACGGTTTAAAACTCCGCTGTTGTGTTTGTTTGTGTTGTTCCCGTTTCACTCGCGTTCCTGTTCTGTTTACCGTTGCCATGCCAACGCATGCAGCAGGGAGGGAGGGGGCTCGTGGAGGTGCTGGAGGAGTGAGAGGTGGGTGGGACTTGTGAGGGAGGTGGAGCTGTTGATTTTCAAATGTTTGTGCTGTGCTCAAGGGGGCAGTTGTCGGTCTGAGAAGTGAAGCTCACTTCCGCGTTCAAAAAGCTGCAATCCCCTCGGCTGTCGCTGGGGGCTGGCTCCAGAAGGGAGCAACTCCAATCGAGCCCCATGTTAAAATAGCCGATTTTACAGCTTAAAAAAACATATTTACAGCCTGGTACATTTAATTTTTTTGGTCTCAATCGATAGTTTCTACCCCCGCACACACTCTGAGGGGGGTGAATTTTTTTTAAACTCTACCGTTTTACTATTATTAGGGTTAAAGTTCTGGCCAATCAGGGCGCAGAACCGTTGAGTGACAGGTCCGGCGACCGCTGCTACGAGGCCAGTGGGCGGGCTCTCGGCCGGCCAACGGCCGCACCGCTCCAAATATGGCAAGTAGAATCCAACATGGCGCGGTTCTAACCCCCGTAGTAGCGGCACAAAACAGACTCCCCAAAACCAATGGGTGACGTCACGGACGCTACGTCCATTCTTTTTACAGTCTATGGCTGTGCTGAGTGAAATGCCAGATCGGTAAGTATTGCTTTAAAGGGATAGTTCAACATTTTGGCAAATTGGCCCATTGCCATAATTGCTATAGTCATAGCAGTAGGTTCATTACCTTTAATTGTAGGTGTAAGCTATTTTCAGTACGGCGGAGCGCAGCAGCAGGCTGCTCAGAGCTACGCTATGGAGGCTAAGGGAATTTCTTGGTTTCCCTCATCAAACTCATCAAATACAAAATCCCAAAACTCCACAGCGCTTTTGTAGACAAGTTGTGAGCTGCACAACCACCACGCTATGAGATAATGACGGAACGATACGAAACGGAGCCGTTTTCGAGGTAAATTCATACAAAACCGCTGATGCGCGTTGCGTTCAGGGACAGTTTTTCAGCAAGCAGTCTCCGTATTTACCCTGTATTTACCTCGAAAACGGCTCCGTTTCGTATCGTTCCGTCATTATCTCATAGCGTGGTGGTTGTGCAGGTCACAACTTGTCTACAAAAGCGCTGTGGAGTTTTGGCATGTTGAATTTGATGAGTTTAATGAGGGAAACCAAGAAATTCCATTAGCCTCCATAGCGTAGCTCTGAGCAGCCAGCTGCTGCGCTCCGCCGTACTGAAAATAGCTTACACCTACAATTAAAGGTAATGAACCTACTGCTATGACTATAGCGATTATGGCAATGGGCCAATTTGCCAAAATGTTGAACTATCCCTTTAAAAACACAAGTTTATAAAGTATTTGACAAAAGAAACATGTAAAGACCACAGAAGACTAGTCACATACAAATGTCACAAGCCATAGGAGATGGACCGCCCAAGCATTACAGCAACACAGACAATACAAGTCCCAAACAACAAACTGAGACCAGGAGGAGTCCAAATAAAATGTAGGATGCAGTTGATTAGATCAAATAAATAAATAAAAAGGGGGTAGGGGGGTAGCCTATGAATGATAACAGGAGATAAGATGAGATACAATAAGATGAGAAAAGATGGGATAAAAGAGTTAAAATAGAAGAAGGCATAAAAGTAAACCTGAGAACGTCAATAGCTCTATAGGCAATAGACAGTGGAGGGGCAGTGACAGTGATTCTAAAAGCAGAATGGGGACTAAACCAACAAGGGTCGTCATAAAAATGGGGGAATAATAATAAAATAGGGAATAAAAATGAAAGGAAAAAGAGTATAACATCACATGCAAGCAAGTCTGTGAAAAGTGGGCAAAGGCCCAATCACCTTTAGATTTGAGGCAACCAAGAGAGCCTGTTTTAGGCCTATCAGATATGGAGTAGCCGAGCTGAAGAAGTCCTATCCTTCAGCTCAGCTAAAGGGCAGGAGATTTTTTTCAACAACAACAACAACAACAAAAAAGTCAGAATTCTGAGGGGAAAAAAACTCAGAACTCATTGCCTCACTGTGATTGTGAAGAAGAGATGATGAGACCATGTGCATATCACAGTGGAGATCTAATGTGGGGATAATGAACCTCCTGAACCTTCCTATGTACACATGCTTCTCACATCGTTGACATTGTTGTTGACATTCAAGCCGAGCCAACAGTCACACATGACATCACTCACAACTGTTTCAAGAGGATGTCAGGTTACAGGATCTGGCATCTCTGGAAAAACACGTCTTGTCCTGGTCCTCAGAGCAGGACAGCACAGATAACTGACCACAGACCAGTGTCGCTCACATCACACATCATGAAGGCTTTGTGTGCAGCAGCTTGTGAGGCCGAGGAACATACTGGTGGATGATGTCCTTCCAATGCTCTTCCAGGATCAGTCTCACTGCTGACAGGAGAATGATGGTCTTTGAACGGTACATAGAACATCAGGGTTGGAAAAAAGTGGTTCCAAAGGAAAGGGTTGTGTAAGAGCAGATATTGGTGAGGTGGTGAAGATCTTCAGAGTAAAACTAACACTTCCACCTATATTAACTTTTTTCTATGATGGCTAAAATGAAACATGTTGTTCACAGCAACATGTCGCTCAGCTTCTGTGCTGATCCAAATCTACTGCAGGAAATACACCGACACGTAACCTTATGCAATATAACTATCACTTCAAAGCACTGTCAGATGTTTACACCAAATCCAAACCAGGACAACAAACCTAACTGTAAATAACAGTGGAAACTTCTTGAAGACACTCAAAGAGAATGAAGGGGGAGTTCTAACTCTTTCTTGCTTCCCTATGTTACATCAGTCCACAGAGCAGCTGGACAACAGATCTAACAGCCTTATTGCAGCAGTAACACATGACACTGTTTTAACATATAAACAGGTCAATTGCATTTGGTCAAAATGTATATTTCTTCACTTTCTTCAAAATTTATATTTCTTCACTTTTCAAATCTGTAGTTGTCTGACGATAGATAGGATTTAGGATAGGATTTAGATAATAGATTGGATCAAATCTTGAAAATGGGTTGTTCAAAACTAAAAACAGATTCTGAGATCGCATTAGATCACGTAATCCAGTCTTGGTTTTAATCTGGATCAAACCCTCAGTTTGTGTTGTTCAGAACCTTTTAGTCGGATCAGGATAACTTCAATCCAAATAAATCAGGATTATTCTGATCCCAGCAGTTTGGTGGATTCAACAAAATGGGATTCAAATTCAATTCAAACTAGTCAATTAACAACATTTCTATTGTAGTATACATTGATTGATTCATATTTTGTACCTGATTTTTAAACCAGTGAAAAAAAAAGTTTACTTTTTTCATTTTCATTATTCCACAAATTAATAACTTTCCCCCAACTACTACATACACCATACTTTCAAATCAATACACTTTGACACCAGTGAGCCATACCTACTAGGTCTGTAAACAGCATGGGGTCACTCAATCAAGTATTTTACAGTTTTTCTCATTGTTTACACACAAATTCTGGTACTTGAGTCACAGTGACTTCAACATCTAACTCATGCACCGACTCACTGAACCAGTTCTTCTAAACTACAAGCACAATTCCTGCTTTACACTCAAATTGCAGTTCTTTTTTCCAAAACACTACACACAGTTCTCTGCATTTGGAACTATTTCATGAAGAAAATCTCTTGTTTCCACAGGGAACACACTCATTGAAAATGTTAAAAGTTAACTGCCCTACTATGCACACTGACTCATCACATGGCAAACACCTGTCACATAGTTTTACAATTAGCAATTGGAGCTTTAGCATATAAGGGCAACGGGTCAGGGAAAACAATGCTTGTGATGTGGCCAGGCCGAAACAGAAAAGAGGATGCAGCATAGCTTTTGTTTTGTTTTTTTTACTGTAACTGTATAGTAAACACTTCTGTTGTTTTGTATGTAGGCCACTGTATGTGCAACTTTGTTCGTTGGGATGTACACTGTGTACAAAAACAACACACTTGTATATGTACTGTCTGTAGTAAGTGGAACACTGAACAAAAAAAGCTAGCCTAAGTCATTATGATGAATGGAGAAGAAGTGTTTTCCATTCATCATAGTGTTTTACACTGAACTCAATGTTCAACTGGTTCTATTCATATGATGGTTTGTGTGTGTCATTTAAAAACAAAATGTGGAAACAATCTACACAGCAAACACAGAGTCTTTTTCTATTACTGTACATGTCGCACAATACAAACAGTTGAAAAAGCTGTATGATCGGTGTTGATTGTTTTGGTGGGGTTACTTTTTGTCATTGAATTTAATGATTATGAAGAATAGATACATACCAAAATATTTAAAGCTGTGTTAAAGGGATAGTTCACCCAAAATTCAAATTTCACTCATTATCTACTCACCCTCATGTCGACTAAGAGCTGTGAGAAGTTTCAGAGTCCTCCGTTCCTTCTCTGAGTTACGGGGGGGTCCGCGCAGCAGTATTTGTCCATATAATGGTTGTCAATGGATACCAACTTTCTTTGTCCAAAAAGACACACCAAAAAACAACCAAATACCTCCATAGTGCTCGTCTGTAATGTCCCTCTTGTATTGAAGCCCCGACATGAGAAATTGTTCCGCCAGTCATTGCACTGACACAGGAAGAGCAGTGAACTGAGACACTGGGAGCTTCCGCTACAAACAAGCTTAAAATATAGACTTATTTAATTTTTTTTGGAACAATTTCTCATGTCGGAGCTTCAGTACAAGAGGGACATTACAGACGAGCAGTATGGAGGTATTTGGTTGTTTTTTGGTGTGTCTTTTTGGACAAAGAAAGTTGGTATCCATTGACAACCATTATATGGACAAATACTGCTGCACGGACCCCCCCGTAACTCAGAGAAGGGACGGAGGACTCTGAAACTTCTCACAGCTCTAAGTCGACATGAGGGTGAGTAGATAATGAGTGAAATTAGAATTTTGGGTGAACTATCCCTTTAACATTCAAAAGGTCTGGCTTCAACACACCCTTACACACATTTATGGAGTTGACATTTGGAAAAACATGATGAGGCGTATGTCTCCTTTATGTTGCCCTACCTGCTCTGGCCTGGAGATCCTCGTAGCTACTGTTCCACCCTGATCCTCTGGAGCCCACGTCGGGGGAGGGGGAGGGGGCCGGGGACGGGGTGAGGACGCTGCTGTGGCTGGAGGACAGACCTGCTGTCGGGCTGTGGTCCAGCTCCGGATGGACACCTGCAGCCTGGGACATGTGGCTGTCCTGAAGTGAAGCCCCTCTAGACGGTGTAGATGCTGTGTGCTGGACCTCTGATGGTCTGCTGGATGTCCACTCCTCCATGTGTTCTGGCCCCGTCCCCGTCCACTGTTCTTTTAACCCTGCTCCTGGGCTGCTGGTCAGACCGGGGCCAGAGGGGGGGCGGACTGCCCCCTCAGCATCCTGGATGTAAATCTTTGGGACCAGTCTCTCTGATGAGGAGGATGAAGAGGAGGAGAGGACAGAGGGCCACGCTCCTCCTGCTGACCCTCGGCTCTCACTGGCCTCATCCTCCTCATCCTCCTCCCCCTCATCTTCATCATAAGACACAGCTGACTTGTAGCTGGGCCTGTATTTGAAGCGGCGTAGAGGACCTCCCTCAGTCTGCAGACCGGCTTCCCTCCCCCTGAGGGTCTGGGGGACTGGAACCACCTGCTGGTCCTCCCCATGATGTCTGACTGCAGGGACTGCTGCTGGTGGACCAGAGCCCAACCTGAACCTCCGCTCTGACACCGGACCAGGCTCACACACACTCACCGCCTGAGCCGAGGACACACCAGAGAGTCCAGATGTAGTGGACACACCAGAGAGTCCAGATGTAGTGGACTCACCAGAGAGTCCAGATGTAGTGGACACACCAGAGAGTCCAGATGTAGTGGACACACCAGAGAGTCCAGATGTAGTGGACACACCAGAGAGTCCAGATGTAGTGGACTCACCAGAGAGTCCAGATGTAGTGGACACACCAGAGAGTCCAGATGTAGTGGACACACCAGATGTAGTGGACACAGCAGAGAGTCCAGATGTGTTGACCTGCTGGTGTTTCTTCACCTGGACGTGAGTCTCAGTCTTGAGGAGGATTCCAGCTGCAGACAGCCGCTGCTGGCTTCTTGTCCTCGGGGACTCTTCCAGCGGCCCCTCCCTCAGTGCTGCAGGTTTCGGTCCGGGTCCCGGCCTGTCTCCCGGGCTGCAGGTCTCCGGGGCTCCGGAGCTCTTCCAGTCTGGGTGTCGTCTCGGTCCGGAAGAACCCGCTGCACCGTCGCCCGGGACGTGTCCGTGTCCGTGTCCTTTGAATTTCTTCCTGAGCACGACGTGAGAGACGCCGTCCTGCTGCCGGACGGTGGCCACGGAGTTGACGAACTTCTTGAAGAGATCCCGGTTTCGGTCCTGGTCCGCATGGTTTCGGAGGAAGTTTCTGAAGTGCAGCAGTAAATCAGAGTTCTTCACCGACCCCCCGCTGCTCTGGAGGAAGTGTAACACCGCGTCCTGGGTGAAGTCCGTGGCCATTCTGCTCTCTCTTTATCTGCTCTCTGCCTCTCTCCCTGTTTGTTCCAAAGGTCGGAATTTTCTCTCTGTTTGACAGAAACGAGGCCCCGCCCACTTCAGGTGTTCAGCCCCACCCCCACCTGCTGCATTCCAGCAGGTAACCCGGATGTTGTCTTCTTACATTCTACACTCAGAAACTGTTATGTAAACAGCTGCGAAGCAATGAATACATACATACATAAATAAATAAATAATTATAACAAAAATAGTAACCACAAAAACTTCAATTTGTATATAAAAAAAACAAAAAAAAAAACAGGTCGCTTTACAGTGAAAAATAAATCTATAAAAAGATATTTATCTGATAAGGAGCATCTAACAGCATAAGAAGCATAACAGATTGTGTTAAGAATTTAAAAAAATAAAATGGAGTTAAATGAAGATGGTTCACATCATCAAGATCACATCACTCCTACTGAATGAAGAATCAACATAGAGGCTGCAGATTCCCTTATCATATTGCATCAGTGCCAGCAAGGGGAGACTGGGCTTGGTTGGCACATCCCTGTTTTCTGGCCTCCTGCTTTTTTTTAGTACCAAAAGTAGATAAATTCCCTCCATAGTTTAACAGAGATATTGGAAATGTGTTCCAGTTTATAGAAATAGGAGTCAACTACAATTTGATAGGCTATTAAATTTGAAAGTCCATGAGGAGTGATGTTAACTGGGCAATATCATATATTCACAAAGGTGGGTTCTACTCCATGGTTCTACTGGGAGCAGGGTTGGCACACTCAACCCTAAAATGAAATCATTTGATAAGACATGCACTACATACATTAAATGCGATTAAACACAATTCTATACAATTTAATTGTCTGTGTGTGTGTGTTATTTTTTCTTACCTGGCCCATACTGAAATGTCTATTCTGTGCCCTACTTAACCTACTGTCCTTTTATGAACCTTGTGGTTACTGATATGGGTGCTGTCCCTTTATAGATGACAGGCGGGAATTTGACCTCTAACTAGAGCACAGTGCTCTACCTAAACGTCTAGTGACTAGTCTAAAGACATCAAAGATTGTGAAGTGAGTGATCTCTTTTGACTTTTTATGACCATATTTTACTACTTTGTTCACATTCCCTAAAAAAACTAAATTAATTCAACTGTCCAAATCTTACAGTAAATTAGATTTGTTGACAGCAAATATGAAATGTGATCTAGGCAATCGTGTTCACTAGCTAGTTGGCACATTTTAGCCTACTTGCTAAGTGTGAGTGTGTTACAAAAGGTATGGCTACAACATTTATTGTTATTAATTATTTTTATTACCAAAAAAATGGATGGCAATAAATTAACATGTCAGAAATCTTACAGGTGTCAAAATGGTCAGGACATTTTATTTGCGAGGACACAGAGAGGGAGGACAGCAGCAGACATAACAGTGAGGCAGGTCAAGCCGGAAAATAAAAATATCCACGGTACAGCCGGGGGTTTATCATCACCTCCTGACTAAATACTGTCAAAAAATGGGTGCTGAAGAGATTGAGGGAAATAAGGAGCTATGTGTGGGATACAAGAAGAATGGGCAAATCTTTTCAGATGAAGTGGAAAGGGAGTTGGTAAAGTACCTCTTAAAATCAGCAGACATCTATTATGGCCTGTCCCCAGCATGGGTTTATTATATTACAGCTTGCAGTGGCCTGGTGCTACAAAATTGGTCAGAGTTTCAACGGGCCAGTTGTGATTGGTTCTCCTCCTTTCTGAAGAGCCCCCCCCTCCCCCCCAGCTCCAGCTACAAGCTTTAATAGAGAACATGTGGGGGCATTTCATGACAACCTGGAGACAGTGATGCATTGCCACAGCTTTGCTCCTAGTGACATTTGGAATATGGACGAGATAGGAGTCACAACTTCAATGTACAAATGGCCCTGCTGGATGCAGAGGGGGGGTGGGGGGGGTGGGGGGGGGGTAAACCCCTCTGGATGGATGAAGGAGGAACATTTTCTGGACTTCTTCTTCTCATTGAAGAAGCTATGCCTCCCTCTGCTGGACAACCATGAGTCCCGTCTGTTCATCAGCCTGGACTATGCACAAAAACAAAATGCTGTCTTCCCCCCACACTGCTCACATCGACTGCAGCCGCTGGACTCAACAGTGTACAGGGGGGCTCTCAAGAAGTACATCAATACTGCATGTGATACACCATCTATGACGTTCCTGGGATTGTTAAACCAGCTTATCCCTTGGCAGCAACACCATCCAATACCCAGGCAGGGTTCCAAACCACAGATGTGTGTCCCTTTTTAAAAAACATGTTTTATATTTCAGCTGTAAGTGATTCAGTTCACATTTTTCACTAATAATTAACCTCTTCAACCTCAAACTAATTCTACAGCAGCTAAACAAGTGAATTTCTTATAGGCTATGCAAATGTGAGTTCAGAATGTAAGCATGTGTGAGGGTTGAAACCACCTGGTATCAGATTGTTTCAATGAGCAACAGCATGACATAAAGGTCAGTGACAGCTTTGTCCGTGGAGGCGGTCACATTGGGAGGACAGCGGCTCAGGGATGAGAATGTCATGCACCTCCTCAGCGTACGGTGCAGGATCTAACAAGACTCTCTTGAAAAGTAGCTCCATGAGCTCCTGGATGTAGCCTGAAAAATGGTTTACAGGTATGACTACTGTGTTCATGTGTTTTTGTAAATATTTGTCTTACTTTTATATAATAAATACATATTGTTGAACCTACTGTATGTAAGCACTGTTTCGACTGGCTTCATCAAATATTCACCCTTCTTCAACTTTGGGCATTCTGAGGTGGTCTGTGGGCAGTCAGCGTTTTCGTTGAAGTGCATGGCAGCCAGGTATAACCTGATGAGACAGACATCTGTTTAAATATTGAACAATATACACTACTGGTCAAAAGTTTAAGAACACCCCATTTTTTCCCAGTTTTTAATTGGAATTCAAGCAGTTCAAGTCCACTGAATAGCTTGACATGCTACAAAGGTAAATGGTGAACTGCCAGAGGCTTAATACAAAAGGAAAAGTTCCCCCAAACTGGAAAATAAAAATAAAAATAAAAATGATGGAGAGGTGTGCCTTGGTCACCACCAATGGTCTACAAAAGACTGGAAGGTGTTATGGACTGATGAATCAAAATTTGAAATCTTGGTTGATCACGCAGGATCTTTGTAGCTGTTAAACAAGGAGGATGGTCTGGGGCTGTGTTGCTGGATAACTGGAGCAATTAAAAAGAAAATCTTCAGATTCATTCTTTTAGACCTAAAATATTAGGAAACAATTGCCCCAGGTTAAATTTGCCTGGAATTGTCCTTTAAAGCCCATCGAGCTGGTTTGGAATGAACTGGAAAGAGGAGTGAAAGCAAAGTGCCACACATTTATGGGAGCTTCTGAAACAGTTGGGAAGAACTTTTGAGTTCCATTGTAGAAAGATTCCACAAGTGTGTTCAGCTCTTCTATCTGCTAAAGGTGGCTACTTTGATGAGTCAACAGTTTAGAGTACATTTTGGTGTATAAATGTATTCCATGGTTTATTTTTAACCTCAATTGTTCATTTGTTTTATGGTTTCATTTCATTCAGAGACATTAATTAATCTCATTAATGAGACATTAAACTGCATCATTTCCACTAAATGACTGGGAAAACCAGGGTGTTGTACGTACACGCACACAGTAAATGATTCTAAATACTTTACCTGCACAGCATTCCAAGGAATGGAAAGACGACAGTCTTTGGGGCAAACCTTAGGATCAGACTGTGGAATGCCTCCAAAGATGAAGTCTGGTGGTGGGGGCTTAACCTTTCCACATCCTCCAACTCTCTCTTGTTGAGCAATGTCTTCTCAACTTTGTACAGTGATTTTGAACCTGATTTTGTCAACACAGTAGAAATGTCGGTTATAAATCAATGACAAACATTTCAGTGCTAAGATAGAACTTTCACCCTGCAATGAAATGTAATCAGAATGGAGTTTTTGAGCCCTAAAACTTTTCTATATGACTTTATCATTGTTGTGGTACTGTGAAGAAATGACATCACACACCTGGCTGCAACCACCTGCTCTGGTCTGTGGTGGTTCTGTCAGGATGTTCACATTTTGGGAGGTTGGGGTCATCATGAGTGTGAACACTCTGAAGTTGGTTAACAAGAGAATTCCACTTTGACACTTTAAAAATATCACACAACTCTTTCATGTTGTTGTCCTTCAGGAATGTCTGGACTTGTGGGTGACAGTCAGTGACTATGTAGTCCAGCGTGATGCTGCTCACTTGAAGTTGGTCCAGGCTCCTTTTCTGGCCCTCCAGCTCCATGTGGTGGCCCTCCCCCACTTCATTGCTCTGGTGGAGGAGAGAAAAGACTTTTTGAAATATATTTCACATTGACTGTATTTTATATTCACTATCTGACAAAGCTTAGTAAGTGTTTCCTTATTGTCGAGCATAATGGGACACTAAAGCTCTTCTTACTTGTGTTGTGATCTTTGTAAGCCATTTAGCCACCAAACCACCCACTGCATCAGTAACTGGGAAAACTTCCCTCTTTGTACATATATCACACTGACCTGTACCAACTGGACGTCAACTATCTTGTTGCTTTCTAGGTGCATCGTGCTGTAGCTTCCATGTGAGTGGCCTGAGGATGACAAAAAGCCAAAAATCTTATGGGTAACATGTTGATATAAACAAGTTCACATTCAACTGATGCTACAAATAAAGTGAGGCTGAGAGAATAGGCTGTATTACCTGGTGAGTACACCCTCACGTCACCTCCAATTACTACAGTGTCCTTCGGTCTGAGCTGCTGCAGAAGAGTTTCCTGCTCCGTCTTCCATTTGTGAATGATAGTTGGTTCCAGGTACATCTGGGCATGCATTCTGAAATCTTGATACTGGAACACTGGGATGTGCATTGCCTTGAATATCTAATATAAGAATTATACAATTATTAGTTCAGATCTGCCTTTGTTTTTTTTAAATAAACAATTTCATTTCCAAATACCTTTTCCAGCTGAAAAAAAGATGCACCAGTAAAATAAGTGGCAGCAGACAGCTGAAGGTTCCCGGCGGGGGTGCTACCAAAAACTGGCTGGCTCTTCCATTTTCTTGAAAAATGACAGTGGCTGCAGGTTTGATCAACAGCCAAGAAAGTTCCTTGAGTTCTGTGGCTGATGTCACACACACTCCGGCACACAGGGCAGTGTGTAAAAAGCTCAAGGAGGCAGCTCCCGTATACTATGAATTTTGGCTCCACATAGGAAGGGCTTGGCGTGGGTCTGTTTATAGGAAATAAATGGATAATAAATAAAAAATCATATTTCCCATTCACATTCCACATTTTATTTATAACTTACTACCAATAATGCAAGGGCTAGTATATTCAAAATTTAAAAAAAAAAGATGGACTGTAAACACTTACGAAAGCTCTGATGACAGAACTGTCAGAGAGTCTTCTGGGTTGGACGTGGAGTCTTGAGACTCAGGAATCTGAAAAGATATGACTTCCTCCTCTTCCTCCTCCTTCAGGTGTTGAAACCTTGGTCTCTTAGCTGGTCTTGAACCCTTGGCTGGTGATGACGACATTGGTGTTTCTGCAGTAGTGGATATGACACCAGAGCCGACTCCTGCACTTTGAGAAGACATGCTCGTCTGTGTGCCTGATAACACAAATACAAGCAGTGTTTACTGAAAATCAGACAGTATCATGATACAAATAGCACTAACACATACGTTGCATTATTGAATTGGTGAGTTAGAGATGTATTCATGTATCCACCATTCACTGTTACAAGCCATCTGACTCACCTCTGCTCCTCACGTGTGCTTTCATTGTTCCTACTGACAGCTGTGTGCCAGCTGTGGATCTCCGTGGAGACTCAGTTTGAGTGGCCACATGTTTGTACTTGACCGAGTGCTGTGACGTTCCCTGGATGGACCAGACAGATGAAGCTGTGTTATGTAATACTCATTTAAAAATGTCACAGTAATCATGTGCGTATGAAATGATAACAGCTCTACACATACTTCTCAACACCATTCATAACCAGTGTTGGGCTCGTTACTTTTAAAAAGTAAATTGTTATAGTTACTAGTTGCATTCCCCCAAAAGGTAACTGAGTTAGTAACTGAATTACTACATTATAAAAGTAACTAATAACCAGGAAAAGTAACTATTGCTTTTTCTTTTCTTTTTTTAATAAAATGCTCAAACATGTTAAATATGTTATTGGACAAATATTACGTTAACCTCCCGTTTATCTGGAACTAACTAACCAACTCACTCAGTATTTGTCCGCACAGGCAGGTTCCGCGACGAGTGAGTTGGTAATTCCAGATAAATGGTAACAGCTTTTTTCAGACTAACGTTAGGCTAGTTGATGAACTGAAAAAAAAAGTGTATAACGTCATACAGTTTAGTATTATTTTGTGGCGAGACTTCTTGAGTCAAGTAACTGCGAGTAATGTAGTGCCAACGGCACTACTTTTTTCAGTAACGAGTACGGTAATCCAAAACAGTTACTGTTTCCCCTGTTCCCTGGTGGTCTATATGCTGGAGAAAAAAAACAGTGAATGTGCCTTTATTGCATTTTCACAAATAGAATAAAGGTTTCACAGATCAGAAACTGTGTTATAATGAATGTTTAGCCTCTGTAGGATAATCTAATCCAGATTTGAGAAGTTTAGGCATAGTGGTTTTTGATCTGGACCTGGTCTAATGTGGTCTATATGCTGGGAAAACAGTGACATCTGCCTTTATAGCATTTTCACAAATAGAATAAAGGTTTCACAGATCAGAAACGGTGTTATAATGAATGTTTAGCCTCTTTAGGATAATCTAGGCCATATTTAAGAAGTCTAGGTACAGTGGTTTTTTACCTGGACCAGGTCTAATTTGGTCTATATGATGAGAAAACGGTGAAATCTGCCTTTATAGCGTTTTCACAAATAGAATAAAGGTTTCACAGATCAGAGACTGTGTTATAATCATAGACTGTAAAAAGAAGGTTATAATGAATGTTTAGCCTCTTTAGGATAATCTAGGCCAGATTTGAGAAGTCTGGGTACAGTGGTTTTTGATCTGGACCTGGTCTAATGATGTCTGTAGTATCAAACAAAAACGGTGAAATCTCTCCTTTAGCATTTTCACAAATAAAATAAACGTTTCACAAATACAATAGCGGGTGTCAGGAAAAGTTAATGTCTTACCTAAAATGTCTAAAATGTTTTTACATCAAGAAGTGTCACAAAAAACAGACAAGGTATACAAACAGTTGCACTGCACGTTACGTTAATTTCCTTAACTTTCCCCTTAAGTGCCGAATCGGAGGCTAACTTCAGCGTCGTAATAATAACCGTTTACATTAGTCTCTTCTTTACGGTGAAGATGAATTGCTTTTTCAAAGGTACAAATACAAACGTTAGCCTACATGTGGTCGTCTGGTTGAGACATAGTTGACTTACTGGTTGTGGAGTTGTGGTGGGAACAGACAGTGTGGGGACAGCAGTGTCCTTCGTTAATAGTTTCTTGGCGAAGCCCGCGTTGTACTGAGCCAGGTTGGTAAAACAGTCTGCGGTGAAATGAGCCGAACAGACCAACAGATTGGGACTGAAGTCCTCTGGTATCTGGTAAAAAATGAACACGAGCCACCGGTCTCTAACACTTGTGTCTTTCGGGAGACTGTGCAGTGAAACATTAGTCTCTTTACAGCCGCCTACTGCACAACTACGTTTCTTCGACATGTTAGAAACGTGTTAGCTCACCTACTGAATGAGAGCTGAGCTAGTTTAGGTCAAATACAGTATCTTTGTTTAGGTCTAGAGGGGCAGTATCGGGGGGGCGGAGCAACCATACATGTGACGTCACACAAAGGAGGAAGTGCTGTCCGCTCTTCTTAAAGGGGCAGTTTCTAAAATCGGACTGCGTGCATTTGTCCGTTTACAGAGAGGGGTTCATGACCAGTTTGATACTTGGGACAGTGTTAAAGTGACCCCTTGTGGTTCATTGAAGTTCCGGCTTAAAACCTTCTTGACAGAGCTTTTAGTTAGGGCTCGTTCAGGTACCTAGCTCTGAACCATTTTATAGCTACGCTATAGGCTTAGACTGCTGGGGCCTGGGGGACACATCTGGTTACATGAAGCCCTCTCCTCTGGCACATTTTGAACTGCCTTTATCTGTTGCAATTTGTAGTTTGGCCTTGGTGCCTCACACTCTCCCTTTGTTTCCACAGATCTCTCCAGAGCTCCATCCCTCTGCACCAACCGCTGCCTGCCTCACCTCCTTTCCCCTGCCATCCAGTATTAAGCTGGCCAGCTCTCCCTGCCTTTCCTGCCCACCAGCCTTCATCAGCTCTGTTAACCATTTCCATGTTTTCCCATATTCTCTGTTGTAAACTGTCTTCTTGTCTGTAACAACATCTATTGCATGTCTGCCCGTCCAGGGTGAGGGATCTGTTGCTCACCCTGAGGTTTCTCCAATTTTTTCCCTGTTCAGGGTTTTCTCTGGAGTTTTTCCTCAGTGGATGTGAAGGGCAGAGGATGTTGTTATGAAGCTCTTTGAGACAAACTGTCAAAGGACAAAAATGGGCTATGCAAATAAAATTGCCTTGCCTTGCCAAGACCTCTATAAGCAAAAAATAATGAACATCGCATTTTTAACACCAGAACATTACACAGTATCTTGATTAATACTTGATTTTGTCCCAATCCAGCAGGTTCAAGGAAATAATTAGAATTATTCTGCAAGAATTTACACAACACATTTATTTTGCCAAAATTGTAACTGTTGTACAATCCTCCTTCTTTCAAAGAAAACATTGAATTTTATTCAATGACAAACCATGACATTTCTGAGATATTCGGTTGTGCCTCTGAAAAAACAACAAAAACAAACAATATTCAGTGATAAAAATCTGGTGGTGTAATGTTTGGAGAACATTTCAAAGGTGCTCTCAAAGAGTGGAAACGGGTAAAAAAAGAAAAACCAACAACAATATTTTAGCTGTTTGAAAGGTTTTGTATTTCTGACACACCACTACAGCTGACATAATAAATATTGACCCAGTAGAACAGATCTTTATTTATGGCACCTGCTACATGGCAAAATGTTTCATATAATGTGTAAGCTTGATGTTTGATTGGCAGTTGAAAGAGGTGAGGGAACATGTATAAACAAATAAAGGTAATGACAAGACTTTCAAAATGAAACTTGACATCACAAAATGATTGTGCTGTGTGAATAAGCAAGTATATTTTATGATTGTGAACAGAGTTAGAGAAAAGGAAGGAGTGTAACATTTTATATTCATTCATTAAGTCAATTACTATTACAACTTTTTAGTGTTTTTGACAGTTGAATGTTGCACATTTTGTAGTGTTGCCATTTACTTCAATTCACCTGACCACAAATTTGCAATATTTATGATAAAGACAAGATAAAGAAATAAATACTTAATCCTTAAGGCAACATCTTTTGCTAGTGTTAACTTTGCATGACCACAGAAGAATACAGCAATTAATAATCCATGAGTGTGACAGTTTAAATAACAATAAAGTGGCACCAAATCTTGTCATAGCACAAAGTGCTAATACTGAATCAAAGCTTCAGGTAGAGATTAAATGAGAAATTTCAAGTTATTATTTTTTGGAAACATGATAAGCAGAATGAATAAAATTTGTGTTGAACTCCTCTCAGTGTTAAAATGTGCAGTGGACAGCTGGGACATTTAATAACACATGACACAGCTATTCAACATGAAGTGATCAGCAGCATATTTATCAGTAATTTTAATGATTGATTAGATGTTTACACGGTTTACCTATCAGAAATATGCATGTGCATGTAAAATAATATTTTTTGTTTCACAAAACAAGGCTTCAAAAGCAAATAAAACTGAAAATCTTTCTATTCTAGGAATTTGAAATATTCCTTTTTGGGACCTCCAGTGTGTAATCACAATGAATAAACAGAACTGTTTATGTATCAATGTGAACAGTCAAATGTCTAAAAGTGTAAGAAGCTGCAGACACACAGACAGTAGAAGCAGTAGTAGTGCTACAATATGATGTGACAGTGATCTTAACAGTTTTCTTGAAGTGGCTCCCCTTCAAGATCGGTGCACAGTTGCTTATCTCCCTCCGACTGAATGCATTTCCTTCCTGAAAGTACCATCGTTGTTCAAGGGCAGTTCCAGTGTGTACTTTTCTGTTTGTTTTTCTTTATAAAGCATTTCTACAATTCATTCAGATTTCTTCCTAACTTACCTTTTCTGTTCAGTGGAGGAGTTCTCAGAGCTGGTGATACCTTAATGGCCCGAGGTAATATTTTTGAAAATGAAGAGGTTTCTATTCATTCGGCAGGATATGTAATATAAGACAGACTTTGTTTAAAAATAGGTGTTTTACACAGTCAGGTGTGATTTCAATGAGGCACATTACAGGCTTTTCTCTTCATGTATAAATCCTGAAAAGAGTGGACAGAGCCCACTTCAGACTTTTCAATTACTCCATTTCAGAGTCTTTGTTTCCCATCCTGTGGCATGTCCATACATCACAGTGATGTCACAGTGGTGGACCTGGCTGAGTGGACAGGACCTGGCATCACAGTTTGTGGAAGCAGTGACAGGAAATGAGAGGGCGCGGGGTTTAGCGATGAGAAGGGATAGATGCTGGACCAGCCGTGGGCCTCTGCCAGCTGGGCGGGCAGGCTCTCCACCAGCCGCGTCAGCTGCTCCTCCCCCTGACGGATCAGTTCCTCAAAGTAACGCTGGCGAATCAGAAGGGATGGCATGGTGCTGACGAACCGGCGGCAGTCCCGCAGCTGCTGTTGGGAAAGGTATCCGGACAGGATGGCATGGACCACCCGCTGTCTCCGGTCCAGGTTCTCCTTCAGCTCCCAGGCATCTTCAGTTTGACGGAGGAGCAGAGAGCGTTTGTGATGGAGAGAGTCCTGAGGAAAAGAAATTGACTTCAGGTTACTTTTACAGATGATCATGTTTTAATCCTAATGCTGTACAGATGGATAGGGAGATCCTGTCTCACCCTCTCCACTGTGCTCTCCTGGGACAACCCCTCTCTCTCCAGAATGAGCAGAGAGCGGTCGATCCTGGACAGCCGGCTGCACAGAGACAGCAGCAGGTTGACAATCCTCTCCAGGTCTCCTGCAAACACATCAACAACCGGCTCTGTCACAGACTGCAGGTACAAAGGAAAGCATCCTGGAAGCTGAGTGACATTTTCACTTCAAACATACTATTCAGTTAACCTGCTCTTGTGTTCGGGTAATCACTGACCCCTTTTTAGGTTTTTATTGCATAAAAGTACCACATAAATGTGTTTATAGCATCAAGGCTTTTTGACTTTGTCAGGAACCTCTATTTAAACAAAATAAAACCACAAAAAATCTTTTCAAAAAATTCTAAAATGCTTTGGTTAAAACTATGACATTTATGCTGTTAGGGTTGGTTTTGACCCAGTTATAATAAGAACAATAATGAGAGTTAAAACTGAAATCATAAGTGCAAAACCAACCTCTTCATGGATAAGGAAGTCTAACAACATAACCAAGAGATGAGAAACTAATGGAATGATAAATAAATGTTTTAGTGTGTTTTACAGCTGATTTAAAACACGGGTCAAAACCGACCCTAACACCATACGTAGATGGTAGCAGAAAGCTGACAAGAGGAAGGTTAATAAATGTAATATTGCAAAAACATTGTTAACAGTGTCAGTCAAATGATGTACCGATGAACATGCTGTATTTGTCCCTCTCGTTGGCTTTGAGGCGCTCTTGCAGCAAGGCTTGGATGCTGGCCCCCAGCGCCTGGTGATCCCTCTGCTCCTCACACAACTCCTCCTTCTCCTGCTGCAGAGCCGCCACACGGCTCCTCAGAGCAGCACACAGCTCCACCTGGGGGACAGCAGGGAAACACCTGTTAATGCTGTCAGCAAATGATTGATTCAGAATCAAAGAGAAGTGGAGTTATTTTTCTAGAAGTAAAAGATACCTGTATGGAGCCCTGATCTATCTATTCATTCTTTTGTGTGTGTCTCTCCATCAGACACCAACAAATGACAATTTAATAGAATAGAAAATACTTTTTGTCTACCATTTGCAATGGCATTCATTTGTCTTTGGTTTACATGTGCATATCATAACATATCACATCCCACCAAGTCATACAATACATTACACTATAACACCATGTTACAAGAAAAAGAAAATCAGCACCAGGTGAGGGCTGAGAGGATAAAAAGGATCTAAAGTGCTGTGTGCTGAGGTAGTAAACTGATTTACTGATTAAGATATTTTATGGCAACGGGAATGAATGATAATGATATTGTATATATTTTTACCTTTCTGGTGTTCAGGTCTTTCTCATCATCATCCAAATTGGTCTCTGTTCCTCCATTTGTTGCCATCTTTGGAGCTAAATTGCCAGCGCTCCCTTGGATCCTACAAAGGGAGCAACAATTGAAACTTTTTTATATTTCTTGTTCATCTTTCCAGATGTGTCATTCTAGCATTTCTGTGATTAAACAAAAAGCAGACTCATAGGGATGAGCCTCTGTTGTACAAAGTTCATATTGAGAATGTACACCTTGATGAGATATCATATATAACATCATCAAAGTCAAATTGATCATTTGGCTTTTCTCAGTTTTACAATGAGACAACAATCTACAGCATAAATCTTCTGAATCTAAAGCACTTCAGACTCCCACAGGCCAGTCAAGCTTTTATTACAACATCACAGCATTTAGTGCCTGAGTCTTGAGGCTGTGATGAAAGTTCTTGATACAAACAGACTTTTCACGTTTTCAAACTTTTGCACAGGTGATTTAGAGGAACAGAAGTGCATTGAATCCTCTGGGATCTGCAGCAGGAGGGAAAATGATATTTGTGATGAATTGCATCGAAGTGATTGAGAAAAACTGCAACATGATGTAGTATGTCCTCCATGTGGTACTAACTCTGGCCCCAAGGCGTCACTGTTGTTCAACTGCTCACACTGCAGGGAACCTACACACATATCACTTCAACGCACACGAGGATCCAGATGAGACAAAACATCCGCACAGTACGGCAAGAGGAAAGGACCATTAAAAAAAGACACAGTAATCAGAGGCTATGCCATTGGGCAGTCCGACTGACCTGGCTTCACTTGCTAACTGCCCCTTTAAATTGTCCCCCACAGGCTTCACCTACCTTGGGATAAAAGTCTCACCAGACCTGACTGAGCTAACTTTTCTCCCAAAGTAACTAAAATAAAGAAGGACTTGGATAGATGGCACGACCTCCCTCTATCTTTTATGGGGCGCATTAGTTTAATTAAAGCAGAAGTAAGCGGAATGTTTGTGTTAATATAAGTCTTAAATAGTTATATCTTCCGACAGCAATCACCAAAACAATAAAAAAAATTGATAGAGGATCTTCAAAGAGATATCACTGAAGACGATTGGGAAAAAGGTTGTTATCAAGCACAAACACTATCTATTACGTAATAGTAGATTGAAATTGATCCAATACAATTGGCTTATGAGAACATATATAACTCCTGAAAAACTAAATAAATTTAATTCTAATATACCTGATAATTGTATAAAATGCAGAACAGAGAAGGGAACCCTATTTCACTGTATTTGGAAGTGCAAACACTTACAAGAATTTGGGGGAAAAATAACTGACACAATCTCCATTATAATACATAAAAAAATCCCTGCATGCCCAGAGATCTGTATCCTCGGCCTGAGACCCAAAACACTGGCCCTGAAAACACACGAGTATAAGCTGATAAATCTTTGTTTATTACATGCGAAACGTCTTATAGCCAGACAGTGGAAAAGTGTTCATTGTCCTTCTTTGAATATGTGGATTAATGAACTTTCTTCTTGCTTAGCGATGGAAAGACTCACATATATAATCAAACAAAAAAGCCACATTTTTCATGACATATGGAACTCATTTATCATATTTTTGGAATCAAGACCTGACTTACCAACTCCTTAAATTGTACTCCTTTCAAATAAGACGATACCCTTTTAATTTTTATTTTATTTTATTTATGTCGGTTTTGTATTATTATACGGTTTTGTTGTCTTTTTAATGTTACATACAGAAATACTATCCTTTTCCTTTAAAAAAAACAAACAAAAAAAACATGTATAGATATATTTTGAATATACTGCATGTATGTTTCTCTCTATTTTTATTTTTATTTATGTATGTATTTTATTTTATTTTATTTTATTTTTTTTAAATTATTATTATTATTATTATTATTATTATTATTATTATTTATTTTTTCATTTTTTCATTTTTCCATCTTTTTCTCTCACTTTTGCCTATTTATTTCAATTGATTATGATTATTATGATTATGATTTTCAAAGGAAATGTCATTTTTCTTGCTGTTTAACTGTTGGCTCCAGTTCAGGGTTGGGGGGAGGGAGGGGAATTGTGTAAAGACTAAAAAATCAATAAAGATATGTGTTAAAAAAAAAAAAACAATAAAAAATTGTTCAAAAAAAAATCACAGTGGTTCTCTATGGTGACATCGTGGCCTTATGAAGACAATGAGAGCTGTGACTCAAACATGTTGACAAGACTTGATCAGGTTTGTCAGGTTTTACCATTATGGTTCTAGATTGTGAAACACCAGAGTTAAAGCAGATATCAGTGGAATGTTTTTGTTAATATAAGTCCTAAATAGTCCTATTTTCCGTCAGCAATCACTTACATGAAGTATTTCAGCCTAAACACGAGTCTCTCCGTCACTCTGCTCTGCTGTAACCCGAGGAGAAAATTTTCCTTGTGGGATACAAGTGTTATCCAATGAGGAGAGAGAACGGCATGAAGGGCTGTGTGTGCAGCCAAGGGATGCGCGTGAATGTGGTGACGTAGCACGAGGACCAATTGATGCCTGACAAGGGCGGGGTCTGCTAACTCATGGTGCGTTCAAAGAAACTCGTACTTTGTGTTTTTCCTTCCTGTGAAGTCATACCAGTTCGATCTGGTACGAGTTCACGGGTCGGAAGTTACGAGTGGCCGTTATAGGGAACTTTCACAGACAACAGGATGGTAAAAACACGAGCTACGGGTTACCTGGAACGCTACCAAGTCGTAGTTGTGACTTGAAGCTGTAACTTACGGTTTCAAAAGCCTGCCTTGAACGCAGCATTAGCCGAAACGGCCGTGAAGCTGATATCTGCTTTAACTTGGCAACAAAAAGAAAACGTATGTATTATTATTATGTATTATTGTAATCTAAAAACATATTTTGCCTCATTTCATCTCCATATTCAATCTTATCATCCAAAGAAAAAATATATTTAAAATCTAAACTGTACCATTAAAGGTATAGTTCAACATTTTGGCAAACTGGCCCATTGCCATAATCCCTATAGTCATAGCAGTAGGTTTGTTACCTTTAATTGTCGGTGCAAGCTATTTTTAGAACGGTGGAGCAGAGCCGTGAGCTGCTCAGAGCTACACTATGGAGGCTCATGGGATTTATCAGTGGTTTTGCTAGCCTAGAAATCTAGCTGCACCCTAGCGGTAGCAAATATATTTGCTCCGTAGGTCAGTCTAGAAACGAGTCATAGGAACTTTTTGAGTCTCGAACACCGTTTGTGTTCACCAATCACAGCGCTCTATCTGTTTAGAGAGTCGTTGGGTGGGCTTAACACAATGACGACATACATTTTAATTGGCTTGGCAGGCTAACGTCATCCTGCTCTTTGCTCTGATTGGTTGTAGCGCTACCCTATTGCGTGCAGAGGCAGTTTGAAAGACAGCCTTCATCCCGCCCCCTGGATTGAGCCGAGGTCTACCGCTCGTTGCCAGACTAGACATGTTAATGATATAGTCTGGCTTGTCAGGCTATGGTTTTGCATGAATTTAACTCTAAAACAAAGGTAATGAACCTACTCCTAAACCTATAGGGATTATGGCAATGGGACAATTTGCCAAAATATTGAACTATCCCTTTAAAATTTAGCCAGGATCACAACGTTACAAGAGTGTAGCTGAAAAAAAAAAGTACTTCCTGTGACTCTTGGCTGACCATGCAACAGAAACATTTGCCCTCTACATCATCAGTAGATCATCATATGTCTTCTTTTCTGAGGAAACATTCCTTCCCTGAACATGATGTTCACCAACAAACCAAAACAACTTTAATAAGACATCACTGAGGTCAAAGACCTCGACATGCAGAGACAGCTGAGGTTTGTTTCCTCTCAGCAGCAAGTAAGAGAGGGAGACGGCTCACACAGGAGGAATCATACATGTTAACAGCATATCCTTTTATTTCCCCCAACTGTCCATCTTAAAGTTATTTACATAAATCTCACCTTCCGCAGTTGTAACCCTGAAATTAACAGTTGACATGACATGGACGTCTTTATTCTTGTTTTAGTTAACTCCTTAAAGTAAATTCACTGAGATCCTCATTCAACATTAAACCACTTTATCAGTCAAATGTTGGGTTCACTCTCTTGTTGTAATTCTTGACTGGAATCCACTCTCCTACATTTCCCCGTGTTCTTCTTTACAATGTGGAGAAGTCGTATGATTGATCCACACATCGACATGTGAATTACAAACTAACCAGCATGGTTAAACCAAGGCAGTACTCTATTCTTAGTGCTTTAATCCTCCTATTTAAATGTTTTGGAGGAAAGAAATGAAAATATTTACAGTGTAAATAGGTTTAATTATGTAAATGTGTTTATTTTACTATTATGGGGTATATACCCACATATTCTGAGGGGTGGGGTATTTTATTATCTTTATTTATTTTATTTTATCTTAGAGGTATGTCTAGGGGTCTTTGTTCTTTTTAACTTAACTTGTGTGTTTTCCATTTCATATTTTCATGTTCTATTGGGAGGTCTGTAACAACAGAATTCCCCCTCGGGGAAAAATAAAGCACTTGTGATTCTGATACTGGAAACAAATGTTTTGTTAGACTATGATATGATTTAAGAATATGAAAAGGTAAAACAATGTCAGAATTACCTGCCCCTGTACTGCCAGTGTGATTTATCAGCTAATTTACTGTTGGGGAAGATCTCCTCCATCAGCTCCACAGTGGATTTAGCCCCCCAAGTGTCCAGGAGAGGCACCAGAGAGCTGTCCTGCAACACCTGCAAATAGAAGGGAAAAAACATTCAAAGTACTTACAACAACAAATGTGGAGTCTCTGGGTATGCAAGGTCAGAGTTACATAGACTGAATCAGAACATTCAGACAAATCTCTCTAAAAGCACAACGGCAGAATCTGATTGGATGAGCGGCTAAAATAATTGGTATGCCACCCCCTTCCTCTCTCCAGGAGATTTTTGAAGAGACCGTGAGGAGGCAAGGCCGCAAAATCACTGGTGATCCAAATCTTTCTTCACAGCGAATATGAGTTGTTGCCTTCAGGAAAAAGGTATAAGGTACCAAACTGCAGGTTAGAAAGATCTAAACTGTCCTTCAGACCTACCTCCTTTAAATAGTTGAAGATATTGTTAAGATAGTGTGAGTGTGTGTATGTGAGTGAGAGATTCTTAAAGAGATTGTGCAATAATGGTATAGGGAAGTGCAACAGAATAATGAGAGTGCAATATAATAATCAGTGCAATAGAATTAATATGATGCTGTATAGGTATATGTGCAGTAGAGCGTGTCGAATAGTGCAAATGGAGAGTGTGTGTGTGTGTGTGTGTGTGTGTGTGTGTGTGTGTGTGTGTGTGTGTGTGTGTGTGTGTGTGTGTGTGTGTGTGTGTGTGTGTGTGTGTGTGTGTGTGTGTGTGTCGGTGCAGGGTTGTGAGACAGATGTTTTTTATTGGATGGTTCTGTGCTGATATGAATCTATGCTATATGTAAACAAACAGCCTTTTTTTCCCCTTCTCTTTTCCCTTTGTGTGTGTTTTGAGTTTTGTGTATGTGCTATATGTGAACATGTGACATTCTCTTGTGTCCAAAACAAATTTCTCCTAAGGGAGACAATGAAAGCAACTAACTAAGTGTAGTGCTGGACCTTGGTACAGTAACATTCATTCAAGAGAACCCACCAGCTGCCGGGCCAGTGTCTCCACCTGCAGCTCCTCACGTGTCTTTTCCCTCTTGGGCAGGGGCAGGTACTCAAAACCTGGGGCGTCCTCGGTTGTGGTAAATGTGGAGAGAACAGGTGTTGGAGAAGTGACAGCAGGTGACTCTCGGGAGGGAATTTTCGAGTTGTTTAAGAATTCAGAACTGGGTCTGAAGACAGAAAAAAAAAGCAGAGGAATGGAATAAGAGAAAGAGCCAGTAGGACAAACAAAGACAATTACAATTATTATTATCAGGTTTAAAGGGGAACTATGCAAGCCGGTCTCTTTCCCTCTGTGTTGCTAACCCTCCTCCCGGCCATGTGTGTTTGTTTTCAACGAAACCAGCGAGAAAGCAACCGATAGAGTGTACATAGCGTTATCATATACGATGTTACGACGTGTATAGTTGTGTAGTCTTATCTGTCATAAACAAGAGATTACGGGTTACGGGGCTTGTTACGTTTGTGTGGCGGTGCTGCAGAGACGAGAGCTGGGACACCGGGTCGGAGGGAATGATCTTACAAGGTTGGTTTTCAGCCAAGAGACGCTCCATTCTCCCTGGAACTAGTTACAAGTCATTATTTACCCAGCACAATTACTCTGAAGATGTTTAATTAAGGTACAAATGTAGCATAGTTAAGATAAAAATCTTTCATAGTTCCGCTTTAACTTAATTTTCACTGTCACCCAAATCTGAACAGGCGCATTGCAAAAACACAATAAATTTGGATAAAATCCCAAAGCCTGAGCCTGAGACAACTGACCTACATGATGGACAGCACAGAGGGGACAACGGGGACAGTCGTCTGTGAGTGTCATCACAGCCTCTGTGAACAAAAGCGGAATCAACCTCCTTCATCACACCTTCCTCCATTCTCTGTGGTTTGTTTTGAATGAGTGCAGGACGCCATTGTTAAACTAATCATGACGAAGTGTTAATATGTTTAGGGGGTTAGGGTAAAGTCATTTTTAAAACACCCTCATTTATTAAACTTGCGTACACCAAAAAAATGGGTGTACACCAAATTCACCGCAAGGATCGGCATTTATTAATCTGAGCGTGAGCGTACGGTACGCACAAATCTCACGCCAGCTCTGACCAGGTGTACGCACATTTGGAACCAGCGTAAAACATGCAGGAAGGAGTGCTGCTGTGTCAAAATGATTATTAAACCATAGTCCAATAACGCAGCGATTTGGACCACATGTTGTTGTTGTTTATAGCCTATTGATAAAAAGATTAAAAAAAAGTAGCCAAAAAAAAAAAAAGAAGAAGGGATAAAACCAAGTCCGTGTTGAAAATTGAACTCGACTTTTATTTTGAGCAACTGAGATGAATTAAAAACCACGATGTGAGCGCTACCTGTCCAGGTGCAGCTGATCTCCGCGGCGGAGTCTTTTTTTTTTTTTCCCGTCACCGGGACCTGTCAGCGGGAGATCGGGCCGGTGTTTCACATCCCTCCATCAGCCGAACCATGCCAGCGGTGCTGATGGTCATAAAGTCTCCTCAGTCACTTGTGTTTAGTAAACTGCAGCAGCATTTCATGAGGTCGCTGGGTTTCCTGACGTGGTCGGTGACACGTGCGTCTGCAGCCTCCATCCACCGGGATGACGCTTATCAATCACAAAAACTATCAGTCTATCAATGTCCAGATAGTTAATGTTGCCGCCCTCTCCCTGTTCAACGCGGTAATGTCGGTAAAGTCTCTTCTTTGCCGTCTTCCTTGTCTCCGTGTCGTAAAAGGGGCCGGGCGACGCCTCTAAAGCAGGAATATATCGGGGCGTGACATTTAAATGACGCTTGTTTTCAGCCGCCGGATTTATCACCACCACGCCGGTTCTACGCCGAAATCAGCAGCGTACACACTTTTAGTAAATCACACGTGACACTTGGCGTACACTGATATTTACACCAGAATCTACACCAGATCCTGCGCAAGTTTGATAAATGTGAACACAATGGAGGTGAACGGTACAGGTACAGGTGTCCTTCATCAAACTCATCAAATACACAATCCAACAACTCCAAAATGCTCTGGTGGACAAGTTGTGACCTGCACATTCACCACGCTATGAGATAATAACAGAACATTACGAGACAGAGTTGTTTACGAGGAAAATGCATAACCGGAACTACTTTCCAGACACGGCTGCTGGGTGGAGTGATTTCAAAAGCACAAGTAGTTCCAAGTATTTGCTTCATGTGTTGGAATGTTACACAATTAAACATGTTTATCTCATAGCGTGGTGAATGTGCAGGTCACAACTTGTCCACCAGAGTGTTTTAGAGTTGTTGGATTGTGTAGTTGATGAGTTTTGAGGGACAGTGGACCTGTACCGTTCACCTCCGTTGCGTTAGCTGAGCAGCTCTCGTCTCTGCCCCGCTGATCTCAAAACAACATGCACCGATAATTAAAGGTAATGAACCTACCCCCTATAACTATAGGCATTATGGCAATAGGCGAATTCGCCAAAAATGTTGAACTATCCCTTTAAATTACAATACTGAATGACAAACCTCTCTACAGACTGGAGTTCACTCTCTTGATCCAACTGAAGGGGAGGAGGAGGAGGAGGGAAGTCCTCTTCCTCTTGGATGGGTGGAGATGGTGACAGAGGTTTCTGGTGGAAGTGAGTCTGTGATGAGCCTGTGAAGGGTTCTGACGGCTGCTGCTGCTCAGTGGAGCTGAAGAGACTGGACTCGGAGATTCGCAGGTGGCAGGTGGACGAGTAGGAGGTTGGGGAAGGAGACGAGACGGCGTGGCTTTCCACAGAACGCCCCAAACTGTGGGTTCTGTCTCTGGACACGATGGTCTTCTCCGTGTCTTCTAAGATGCTCATGCTGCTCAGACTGTGCCTGGATTGTCTGTCTGTGGTCCTGGTTCCATCTGTGCCGGTGTGAGGTGTTCCTGGGAAGGTGATGGCACCGAGGTCGGCCAGGCTCAGCCGGTCGCCGGCCTGCCACTCGGAGCCGCCCCCGGCCCCGGCCCCGGCCCTGGCCCCGGGGGGGGTGAAGGGACAGGCCATGCCCACGGACGCCGCCAGGCTGGAGGTGCTGTGGGCTCGCTGCCGATCGGTGCTCCTTTGTCGCTCTCTACGAGTGACGGGAGTGTAGGAGGAACCCGGGTCTGGGATCAGGACACCAGGAGGAGAGGATGCTGGGAGTAAACAATTACTATCATTATTCCCATGATTCAAGCATCCAAAATAGAGAGCCTAAGCGGAAGCAGGAAGTAACGTCGCCATGGGACCTCAACTCAGAAAAAGTCTCCATGTAAGTGAACGGGAGTGAAAGTTTTATTTCGTGATCCGATTGAATTGTGCCATGAGAAAAAAATATGACCTCTACCTGTTTAAAACATCACGTTTCACCCAAAAAAATCAGCAGTTTATCATAAAACGGCAACAGAAGAATGTATTTTGTGTGACGACGCTCTACGGACTACAGATCTGTGTCCCACAAAAAATACGTCACCAACTGACACGGGAAAAGAAGGACGCCATGTGGTGACGTCACTACGCTACCTGGAGTCTTTCTGGTTACGGATTCTTCCGAATTTTATTCTACAATAGTTTTACAACAAACTGCTGATTTCTCTTCATGAAACGTGATGTTTTAAACAGGTAGAGGACATATTTTTTTCTCATGGCACAATTCAATCGGATCACGAAATAAAACTTTCACTCCCGTTCACTTACAGGGAGACTTCTTCCGAGTTGAGGTCCCATGGCGACGTTACTTCCTGCTTCCGCTTAGGCTCTCTATAACTGAGTGGATCTAAAAGTTTGATCACTGAACATTTTTCACTGACCTTGACGGAGTTCGGCAGGCTGGACGGTGCTCACGCTGTTCTGGGATGGTTGAGAAGACACCTGGATATCTGTAGGTCTGAAAGAAAGGCAGGTAGAGAATGAAGCAAAGAGAGGGACTGTTCTACTGTTGCTTTGGAAGAGAGAGAGTTACTATTATTGTACATAAACAAAATAGGAAGATCCAACAATATAATATAAAATCATGCAATATAATAAAAATGAGCCATTGTTCATGCAAGATGAGGGACTGAGAAAACCCATGAGGTGATGAGTTCAGTAAGGCAAGTAGAGACGTGCGTTACCTGTCCTCAGCCAGACTGCAGCGTCCTGGTCCAGACATGAACACACCAAACATCCTGATCCCAGTGGAGTCCTACAACACAGACAGACTTGTGTTCAGACTGGAACAGAATCCCATGATGCTGCTTCCTCCAGCCCTCTGGGATCAGATTGTAATGTGTCCATACTTTTCTCCTGCTTTACTCTCCTTTAAGATGTGTTGGCTCACTTTCATGATAAAAGTTGAGTTGTGGGTGAAATAACTTCAGAATGGTTTCCTCAAACTGTTTCTGATAAGTACACATGTATTGTAAGAAATTAAAAAGGAAATACAATCCAAGGTATGAGACAGTATACAGCAAAAACTATAAACCAAGTTACTAATATCTCTATTTAAAGGGACAACGAGGAGTTTTGGAAAAGCGAAGCGTTCTCACACTACATTTATGAGCCTCCGCAACGCTGGTCGGCTCAACCAGCATCTCCACCACCACTAATAATAACAAAATAACCATAGAGACAAAACGATATATTTATCAAAAATGGGGCCATTAACAAGTGGTAACGTAGATTCATCCACATTAATATGAGACTTTTTTATAACCAAACAGAAACTCCTCGTTGTCCCTTTAAAATGACTGTCTCTATTTAAAGTTATTGTATGTTTACTACTATACTGCAAACTGATGTGCTGCTCTAACCCTAACCATAACCTCAGGGACAAAGTTGTCTTATTGTCTTATTGACACAGTTCTTACAGTATCCACTACAGAGGAAAAATAAGTTGGAACTAAAACTCATTTTAAATGCAAAGCATTCCTCATGTGGAGTGCTACCTTTAATACTGACTCAGTGAATACAGACTTTGACATCAGCAATCACATGTGTGAACCGCTGACCTTAGCACATGCAGAAAGCACACACACACCCACACACACACACCCACACAAAGGCCTGCAGGGTCTACCACTTCTCCTCTGAGCTGAGTTTAAGCTGTTAACTGTTTCAACACTCCACCACAAGATCAACATGTCTATTTGAGAGCTTCTATCTGATATACTTGAAAAGTTACATTACAAATGAATGGCAGCTTGAGTCACCATTCCCTCACAGACTACATACCATAATATATCAATAAGTCTTTGTTGCGTTGAAAGATATTTGGAGGAGGAGAAAATGAATCTGACTCACACATCATCATATCATGTTCTAATGAAAAGTAACACGTTAGAGCACTAAGATGTTTGCCATGTACAAGGACAGAGCCCATCCTGCAGAGTGTGAGTCTATCTGATTGAACTGTAATGATGTTTATGTGGCACAGGCAGCTCTGATCACTGAGGGAGATAAATGACAAATTCATCCACGTCTGCATTCCTTTCAGAGCTCTGCTGAGGTGTCCGTGTTGTGTGTGTGTGTGTGCGTGTGTGCGTGCATGTGCGCGTGTGTGTGTTATCTTTGCCATCATCCACATCAAACAGCGCCCAGCCACCATCGCCGGCTCTCTGGCACCTTACAGGAAACTGAGAGGATCCTGGGAATTTCCAAATGTCTCTCAAGAGCAAAATGTCACCAGACATGTAGTGTAGTGTACATAGATATATATACTGACTAGATGCAGCGTTCTGCTTCTCAGCGTACATCAATAGCGCCGCCATCTTGGTCCGGGGTTCTGACCATAGACATAATATACGTCTGACAAGCAGTCAGACCCGGTCAGACCCTTGTAGAACAAATTTAAGTGTATTTATGCATGTGGGTGTGTGTCTGAGTATCTAAGTGTATGTTTAATACATTTAAAAAAAACTATAAAAAAATTAAAAAAAAAAATTTTCGTTGTTGTATCATAAATATATGTCTGACATTTATAATAAACCAAACGGCTTGAAAATCGGTTGAATATTCGGTGAGTTATGGCGGCCTCTGACTGAAGACTAGGACAAGATGAGAGCAGGGTTTGATCATCATATCAAGTAGTGGACATGCTGGAGTTGGAGTAAGTTGATTTTTCTTTGCAATGTTAACTCGTTAAGCACCTTGTGACCAAGAAGGAGGTGGGTTGTGGAACTGTGTACCATTAGTGCATGTGATTGTAATACATGGCATTTCCTGTTTCTACAAGGGAGTGCTTAGTCAACTGAATAACAGCATACGGGTGCATTTAGGGCGGGACTCAAACTCACAGTTTAGGACAAAGTGTCAGTGAGTGCCAGGGTTATTATAGTAAACTGAAAAGACTAAAAGTAAAACTGGCAGTGAAAAAATAATTTAGTATAATGAAATAAAAATAAAAATGACAATTTTTCCAAAAATGAAATAAAAACTACAATGAACAATGTTAAAAGTAAACTGAATGTCAGATCACAGCAGCTTAGTTGTAGTTTTCTGAGAGATGTCTAAAGCTGCAGGAAGAAAACACCACAGCTCAACATGGGACGACTAGGAGTACGACCCACAGGTAGACAAGAGTGAATGGAACCTGATGAGGACTGATGGGAACATTATGGGATGCAACTTAAAGCAGAAGTAAGCGGAATGTTTGTGTTAATATAAGTATTAAATAGTTATATCTTCCGACAGCAATCACTTCTATAGAGTGTTTGGTCTGAAACACGGGTCTGTCAGTCACTCTGCTCTGCTGTAAGCCGAGGAGAAAACTTTCCTTGTATCCTACAACCTTTATCCAATGAGGAGAGAGAACGGCATAAAGGGGCGGTCCTCTCTGTGTGTGCAGCCAAGGGATGCGCGTGAATGTGGTGACGTAGGGACGAGGGCGGGGACTGCTAACTCCGTCTGCTGACAGGAAGTTAGACAAAACCACCGGATCGCTTACTGATAGCTTTAATGGGAAAAATCCCACAAATGTGGAAGTTCATCTTCAGAGGTCTGACACAGCATCACTTGCTGAACTAACTAAAACTAAACGGCAATAAAAAAGCAAACTCACTGTCGTCCTCACTGCAGGCGGCCCCGGTTCGAATCCCGCATCGGGCGGCCCTTTCCTGAATGTCATTTCCCCTCTCTGCCTCCCCATTTCCTGTCTCTCTCTCTACTGTGCTATCAATTAAAGGCAATAAAAATGATACTTATAGAAATCAAAAACAGGACAACCTGCTTTTTATTTTACATTATGGTTGTCAGAGACTATTTGTGGTATGTGCCTACTCATTTCTAGAGATGCACCGATCCAATACCCAGATGGGATATGAATGAGGCCGATCCAGCATTCCGATCCAATCATTTCTTTGTTATTAATGTCATACACAGCAATACAGTTACAGCGATCTAGTGTTATTTATTTCTTTTTGCTGCTAATGTACACTTATAGCCGGATCTACTAAGATCCCAGATAGGGGCGCTAAATTGTTTGGTTAGTGCACGCAAAACAGGTGATCTACTAAGAGTAACCCGCTAAATGAAAACACGTGCAAACCGCAATATGTAAATGAGGGTTTTGCGCGTGGTAATCGTTTCCGCCATTGAGAGTGTGGACAGAGAGCTGGACGGACGAAGGGACAGAATGACATTTGATCCGATGCATACAATGACAGCATGTGTGTTCATCTATCTCGCGCTCTGTTTAGATTAATAAACACAAAGCGCTACAGGGCCCAACTCGTCATATAGTGACGAACAGGCAGCAGCTGCAGCGACAGTCACACACCTAGAATGTGTGTGTGTAGCCCGTGATCCAGTGGATTAATAGAGAGCTCAGGTGGGACACACGGATCTAAACGCTCTGACCACTGACCAGAGGGATCAAAGACGGGTGAAGGCAGCGGTGACGTCTCTCAGTCCAGGACCGGGACTGAGAGACGGGGCCGAGCAGCCAGGTACTGAGAGGAGAGGAGAGGAGAGGAGAGGAGAGGAGAGGAGAGGAGAGGAGAGGAGAGGAGAGGAGAGGAGAGGAGAGGAGAGGAGAGGAGCGCACTACAGCCTGATGCCTTCACTCACATGGCGAGGTATACGGTTCATTCATTCAACAGTAGTATCGGATCGGTATCGGGTATCAGCTGATACGCTCAGCCCAGGTATCGGTATCGGATTGGATCAGAAAAATGCATCCTTTATCCTGTCAAAGGAGATTGGTTTGTCCTGAGGAGAAGTAGTAGATCAAACACTGCAATTTCTGTAGGTCTGTTTGGGCCCAACTATATTATGCTACTTCATGACATGTAGTATAGAGTCAGAGTCCTGACTTCCACACATTCTCACCTGGTTGAGTGTCTCCACAGTGGGGGAGGAGTGGGAGCGGTGGTGCTGAGGACTGGCTGTCCTCTCCTCAGTCCGCTCCAGCAGATCCTCAGCAGACGCAGACTTCCCAGAGCTCCGATCTGCCCCCGTCCTCTGCCTGGGCTCTGCTCCCTGCTGCTGCTGGGGGGGGGGTGGGCCGGGGTTCCCCCTCCAAGACCGGCTGTGTCTGCTCAGAACCGCTTCAGGGGTGTTCACCTGGTGCTCAGATGGTGCGCTGGAAATACAAACAGGAAAAACTATTATTATTAAAATATAATAATGATTAGGAATTTTACTGATGGAAGTGGTGAAGAGATTTGCTGGGTCACAGTGTGTTAAATCTCATTGGGACATCCAAAAACCTCCAGGTGTGGGAGGCAGCACATGAGTTAAAGGGATAGTTCACCCTCATGTGGACTAAGGGCTGGGAGAAGTTTCAGAGTCCTCCATGCCTTCTCTGAGTTACAGCGGGGCTCCGTTGTAAGCGGAGAGGAGCGCACTGCTAATCATTCTATACAGACTATGTCTAAATACTTTTTTCAATGTAGGCCTATTGTCTATTTGGTTTTATTTTTTGTAATTGTTGTTTGTTCTTAAAAATATGCCAATCTAAAATCTAAGGTTGTATGCAAACATGTTTAAAGCCGACACCAATGTGTCCTGATATAAGTGCCTTTGTCACTCTTGTATAAACATCAATAAAAATATGAAACAGAGAAATAGGACACTACATATTAATGGACATTTATAATGTAAATATGAATAAGATTATAGCCATACGGCTAGTTCTTTAAAAAGAACATACTTGAAAATGCTCAGAGCAACAAAGGATTGGGGAAATAGCTTTTTGGTGTCTGTTTGTAGTTGAGAATGGATATTGGTTGTGTAATGTAGGAAACTAAAACGGAAATTGAGATTTCGACCTGTTTTGTTTTTGAGTTGTGTAGGTTTGTGGATAGTTACAGGATTGTCGGTGGACGTATTGTGTACGATGTATATGTATGTATTCATGTATGTATGTGACTTATGGTTTTGTAACGAAATGGGAAACAAGGGTTCGGCAGCTATAAGCTTCACTTCAGCCGAAACCCTTTTCAACCAGCTATATTCTGTTGCTACCTTCAACTCTGTTTTGTAAAAAATGACATGCTGTGATCGAAATAAACACAACTAAATTAGCAAGATTCTACTGCAAAAGTGGTAAATTGGGGCGGTGTTTAGCTCAGTTGGTAGAGCTGCCGCCCCATGTGTTGAGGCTATAGTCCTCACTGCAGGCGCCGGTTCGAATCCCATGCCGAGCGGCCCTATCCTGCGTGTCATTCCCCCCCTCTGCCTCCCATTCTGGAACGTCTCTGCCCAAATAGTGCAGCTTTTACGCAGCGGACAGAGAGGGCCTGGAAAAGGATTTCTTATTTAGTCTTATGAAGTCTTTTTCTTTTTCAGTTAGTTTATGCAAATTGTGTGAAAATAAAGATTAAACAATGGTTTATAGTAGCAGGTGGTTCCAAGCTGTGGCCAAAAATGGACATTTTGGAAAGTTCGCCTGAATATTTTGTAGTAAAATCTCAATCATTTTGTCCTGCTTCAATTAATCAGAATCAACCACTGCAGAGACAATGTTCATATGTTGTACAATGATTCTATAGAGGGTTTGAGCTTGGATAGCATTGTTCTAAAGGACACTCATCAAAAATATGATTTTCTTTTAGGCGAATATTAATTTTATTTTATTTTTTCTGCGTGTCATCTTCATTTAATCTTCACCAGTAACACATATAACTGTGTACTATTTTTTCCCTTTATTATGACACCAAAAGTATTCAAATAGACCTTGTTGTTGCAGAGATATACTCATTTTATTATGGATATGCAATTTTCGAGAAAAGGCCTAAAAAATAGGCTTGGTTTTTAACACGGTAAAATAAATAGAAGCATAGTTACAATATATTGTAATTCTAATATCATCAGGTCTTGGTTACCTGTGTGGCGGCTCCACCAGAGGCCTTGGAGTCGTAGCTCTACCTGGATAGAAGAGGTTGGACTGGAGGTTGGCTTCAGACTCCACAGAGAAACCTCTGTCTGGACCAGAGTCCTGCAGGGAGAACAGGCTGGAGGCCGAGGACAGGCTCAGGCTGTCTGAGTAACAGGACGAGACTGGAGGGGGAGACGGACAGAGGAGAGGAGGTTTCTCTCAGTCTTTCAGTTAATCTGGTTTCTATCCTTCATCCACCCATCATCAGTTGTTCAAAGGTAATCCGATCGGATTTTGGATAATGGATTGGATCAAATCTTGAAAAGCGGTTGTTCAAAACCAAAAACGGATTCTGAGATCGGATTAGATCACGTAATCCAATCTTGGTTTTGATCTGGGTAAAACCCTCAGTTTGTGTTGTTCAAAACTTTTCAGTAGGATCGGGATAACTTTGATCCAAAAAATCAGGATTATTCTGATCCCAGCAGTTGGGTGGATTCAGGGGGGATTACAGGAACAAAATGTGATTTAAATTAAATTCAAACTGGTCAAATAAACAATATTCATATACATGTATTGATTTACATTTTGCACCTAATTTTAAACCACAACAGTGATTAGTAAATAATGTTAACTTTTGAATATTCTACAACTGAAAAACTTTTCCCTAACTACTTTTCCCCAAACTGAATTTAATGAAATTTGAAGTTTTAATTTTAAAATTTGAAGTTTTAATTTTAAAATTTGAAGTTTTAATTTTAAAATTTGAAGTTTGAATTTGAAACACATGGGGAAATATATGTATATTTGTATATATTTGTGTATATTTGCTTTTTTTTAACAGCCCAACCAGATGGAGTCTGGCTGTTTAAAAGACATTGAAGAAACAACAAAGAGCACAGAAAACAATACATACACTCCGTTTTCAAATAAACACACTTGAGTGACCCATGCTGCTGTTCTGCCTGTTGTTAACAGACCAATCAGCCTTCATTGTGATGCACAGTCTCATCTAGAGCACTCTTTATCCGGATTTGGTAATCTTGAAAATTTGGATTTGGATCAGACTGATCCAATCCAACTTTGCTTTGAACAACTGGGATAAAAGTAAAACAGATTACATGATCCTGGATGGCAAAAAAGGAGATTTCAAAATCCGGATAATTTTTATCCAGATTACACCTTTTGAACAACTGGGCCCTCACCTGAATGGTTGCTGTTGTCAGGTTGCAGATAAACACTGTGAGGTCTCTGTCCACTCCTCTTCCCTCCCTCATCTCTCCGGACACTTCTCTTCCTCTCCAGGTACTCGGCCAGAGCGTCGTGCTGCAGCTGCCTCAGGTCCGGCCTGGACGCGGCCAGCTGAGGAGGTCCGGTCCTGACGTGACTCGCTGCCAGTTCAAACATCTTCCGCCGGTCTGCAACACTGGTCTCTGACACGGAGAGAGACCGGGGTCGTGGCCCACAGTTACCCACATGCACGTTCAGAGGGTTCTACTGTTCACAAGACTAACTCTCCTGTCCAGCTCATTTATTTTGTGAGGAGCTTCCACACAGGATTCAGTGGCGGCCATAACTGTCAACATCCCCAGTTGTTCAAAAGGTAATCTAATTGGATTTTGGATAATGGATTGGATCAAAACTTGAAAATGGGTTGTTCAAAACCTTCATTGTAATGCACAGTCTCATCTATAGCACTCATTATCTGGATTTGGTAATCTTGAAAAGTTTGGATCTGGATCAGACTGATCCAATCCTACTTTGCTATAAAATTAAGATGGATTATGTGATCCTGGATAGAAAAAAAAGGGATTTCAAAATCCGGATAATTTTTATCCAGATTACACCTTTTGAACAACATGTTTGCAGTTTCATTACAGTTTTTTTTTCAAAGGTTCTGACAAAACTTAACTAAATAAAAAGTGTTTATTCATCATTTCAGCTCACTAGATCCGCTGAAGTTAATTAGCGCAAACTTTTTCGAATTATAACCAAAATGTAACCAACACTAAAACTCTTCCCAGGCATTTGGCTTGGCTTCATGCTCTTAAATACTTTGAGTCATTTTGGTCACTACTTGAATATAAAGCCTGATTGAGATGAGCTTTAAATGACCCATGAGATTCTCAATGCTAAGATTTTTCACTTGGTGATTTTTAATTTGAAATATGCTAATGCAACTGGGGACAAGAAAGCAGCAGAAAGAAGAGTACAGTGATGTCCCTGAATCTTATAATCAGTGCCCTTCAAAAGTTAGCCTCTGTTTGTTATTGACAGTATCGGGGGCAGAAACTCGTATTTACCTCCTCCACGCCTGAAAAGGGCGGCGGTCTCATTTTCTGTGACCCCAACCTCGTTCATGTTTTCTGGCTCGGAGAATGAGCGCTTCTTCTGGTCGGCAGTCAGACGCTTGCGGCCGCAGATCCTGATCAGAGAAGGGAGTCCCACCGGAGGGACGGTGGGGAGAGCCGGGGGGCTCGGGCCCCGCACCTCCGGACTGACCACGTGTCTCTCTTTTGGTGTGTGAGGGGAAGCCACCGCCGGCGGAGTCTGTCCTGGGAGGATGACGCCCTGTGGTTTGGGCATGGTTTTGGGGCCTTTCTTCTCCAGGGAGTGGTACTTGACAGGGACGGGTGGAGGCTGGTGGCTGCAGGAGGAGGACACAGGTGGAGGACCGACCGGAGAGCTGGGCTCCCTCCGTCTGAAGGAGGTGGACCGCAGGACCTTTGACTGGGCGTCTTTCACAGATTCCCTGTAAGATCTGAGGAGAGACACGTTTCCATGTCAGGACGGCTGAGACAGACTCATCTACTGCACAGTTCTTAAACCACTGAAGGACTCTGACCTGTTGAAGGACGGGTCCTGTATGGAGCCCAGGATGTCCTGGATGCCCTGTCTCTGGGGAAAGTCTTTGCTACTGTCACCGTCCCTGGATTCATCCAGCTGGAAGCTGCTCTGACTCCTTTGGAGGGCTGAACTGGGATCAGCTGGGGTCCTAAGATGGTTCAAGAGTTTATTTCGCCATTTTGTGCTGAGTACAATAGAAGTCAGACTTAAAGTTAAAAAGAGTTAAAAAGTCTTAAAAGAATTATTAAAAGGATAAGTCAAGGCAAAAAAGATCCACATCAATAAATAACATTAAAGAATAAAACACAGGTAACGCTGCTAAACCATATTATATTATATTTAAATATGTATGTACAGTCCATTCAAGTGGAAAAGTGAAGTCAGTAGTGTAAGAATTGTTTTTATCTTGCAGTCCTTTATTGTGACCTCGCCGGTCAGGGCCGGGACCTATTTGATTGGATCCTGGACTGCGATCATCTGTCAATCAAAATCAGTGAATAAACTGCATGTAATAGGTCTATCTCATTGTATCTGTGCTCTGTCTGAGGAAGCACTCATGGATCAGCTGTTTGCTACTTTGGATGCATTTTAAGCAAAGAAAAAAGAAATGAGGGGGAAAAGGAAAAAATTGATTGACAGACGCCAATGGTTAGGTTACGCAGTGACACAACCGGTGATTTTGGGAGCGAACAAGGAGGATAGAAGAAAAAAAGAAAATAAAAGGACACTAAAGGACATAGAAACACCATAGCAGTAAAGTAAGAATAAAGGAATAAGTCTCTATGGATGGTTTGTCGGCGGTTATCAACAAATAAACTGAAAGGTCAGCACCTGTTTTTTATTGTTAGTGTGGCGTGTTATTGATTAGGAGCAATGCGCATATGACTTTGTGAATCAATGAGTGTGTATGTATGTATCTTATCTTCAGGCTGTTTCCTGCCTTAGGTTCCTTGTTTTAGACATTTTTGTCTCTGAAGAATATATATAATATACAGTATATAGACACCAAGCACGGCAATAAAAGTTGTGTCTTTTAATAAAAAGAACAACCATTATTAGTGGATCACTGCTACCATAATGACCCAATACTCAAAATAACTTGTGTATTTCTATGGAACCAATCACTTTTTTTTTCCAATTCCCTTTTTATTATGATTTTTCACGGTTCACATGTTCATTCAAATAACAATTCACCATTCTCATCCATTCATCTGCAAATTACAACTGAATCACACAGCAATACACCCACGACTCCACAAACAATACAGATAAGGATGACTGGTCCTCCCTCAACAATACAAAAGATTAAATGTATAAATTACAAAATTGAGCTCTAAACTCCCTAGAACAGGAGAGCTGGGGTTCTTAATGCAGTATTTCATTAATGCATGGGGTGTCCAAAAACCTTTTTCCACCACTGTAGATCTGCTGTCAGTGATGTGCAGCTCTCACCTGTGTTTCATGTGGTTGCTGTTCCCTCCTCTGCAGCTCAGAGTCCTGTGTGCTTTGGTCCCATTGGTGCTTCTGTCCAGCATGTTCCTCAAGTCATCTGCTCTACAGGAGCTGCTGGAGCCTCTGTCCCCCATCTGGTCCACCAGCACACAGACAAAACAGTCAGGTAGAGTCATCAAGTATAACAAGGTAGTGATTAGTGCTAGTGATAACAAATGTTGCGTTACCCTTATCACAGTGGCTTTGTTGTGTGGGTTGTTGGTGCTGTGGCTCCGCTGCTTCCCCACACGTTCTCGCCGCTCAAAGTGACTGACTTTCTCCAGGACAGAGAGGCTGGAGGCGGGTCCCTGGCTACTGTCGCCAAGGCCACTGTTGCCATGGTTAGAGTCAGAGGTGGCACATCCCTGTACTTCGGCGAGGGCGATCTCCAGACGGGTCAGCGGGTGTTCTCTGTCTCTGTCCCATTCTCTGTGGTCCCAGTGCTGGGACGGCAGAGCTGCTGAGTCACTATGGTGACGGGGAGCGGTCTGGGAGGTGGAGGCGTGTGGAGCCCAAGGCTGAGGGGGAACCGGTACCTGTCCCTGAGCGGACCTGGAGACCACCACCGGGTCTGAATGAACACTGGTCTGATCCTGTGATCTGAGGGAGGGAGGAGAGGAGAACGGAGGGAGGAGAGGAGAACGGAGGACGGATGAAAGAAGACATCATCACCAGTAACGGTTTTATAAAATAACAGAATTACTACCGCCGCTACTTTTTTCAGTAACAAATAATCAAAACAGCCCTGTTATAACGCCGTTACCATTACTGTCAATAAAATGCGCCATTACTTGACTCAAGTAGTCCTGCCACAAAATAATACACCTGTTAAAGTGTACTTTATATACACTTGAGCTGTTTATCTGGAACTAACCAACTCACTCAGTATTCCTCCGCACAGGCAGGATTTGAGCTTTTTTTTTTTAAGTAATGCAATAGTTACTTTTCCTAGTAATTAATTACTTTTATAATATAGTAATTCAGTCACTAACTCAGTTACTTCTGGGGGAAAGTAACTAGTAACTATAACTAATTAAAGGTAACGTGTCCAACACTGTGGACAACCAGTGGGACTCAGCATCATGTAACAGGTCGCTGGCTGTGTGTTGAAGGAATGTAGCGCCGCATTATGTAATAATGTAATAAGTTTTCACCTCATGATGTAATGACGCTGCATTTTGCAATAATCTGCCACATTTTGTAATAAAACGCAATATGTAATAAACTTTGCTGCATTTTGTAATAACTTGTTACATAATGCACCGAATTATTACAAAATGAGTTGCACCTTTTTTTGAAAAAAATATAATAATTTGGTGCAATATGTAACAAGTTTAAAAATGCGTCAAAGTTTATTGCATATTGTGTTCAAGAATTCTATTACAAAATGTGGCGTTATTACAGTACATCATGAGGTGAAAATGTATTACATTATTACATAATGCGATGCTACAAGGTATAATGGTAAATTTGAGTATTCCTTTGTTTTAATCACTTCAGACGTCCACACACCCTACTTTCCCCCAAGGTATCAGAACTCCTTTTGTTTGTTACCCATTTGTGTATTTTAAATGTCTAGACCTTCAACCTTCAGGATGCCACAGGTGTGAAACACACCCTTGGGGGTCGGTACCAATACCTACAACAAGACAAAGCAGTGTGAAAACACTGTCTGAGTAAAGGGCCGACCCCTGCAGCAACCAAGGGGGTGTGGAATACACCTTAGGGGGCGTTCCTCAGGTAGAAACGTTTAGTCTCCCCATTTCTCTTGGTCTTTTCTTTACCATCACCACTCGGATGAGGATTGACCTTTCTTTGCAAGGAAATAAAAACATGTCGGGCGAAGTCTCTATTTCATTATTCACCAACAGCAAACGGCTAAAAACCTCCACAACAAAGGAGATTGACAAATGACAGAAGCAGAATCTGTTATCTCAACATGTCACACAGACAGAAGTGATTTCAACACAGGTACGACGGATCGTCTGCCCTTACCTGCTCCTGTCTCCCCTGGACTGGACAGGCGTGTACGGGTCCCTCCACTCGGGTGACTGGGCCTGGGGCCTAGATCCGGTGGTGGACTGGGTGAGGGGAATGTGGTTTTGTTCCTGGAACACATGGCCTTTGTGGGGATAGGAGCGTGGGTAGCTCTGGTGGTGGGGCATCTGGGAGCCGGTCTGACTCTCTGGTCCCCCTCCGGCTGTTTTCATAGAGGGTTTGTAGTGTCCATGGTGAGACTCTTCCTGCAGAGGCCTGATCAAAATAAAAGATTGACTTAAATCCTACAACATTATGGGCTGATATGATTTCTTTTACCCTGCTGGCCCCTGTCTGCCTGGGTTTCCTAATCCAAGACATGCAGGTAGATTAACTAGCAATTTGTGAGCATGAAGGGTTGTTATTCTTTATATATCAGCATTGTCACAGACTTGGAACTTGTCCACAGTACTATAGAATCCTCCCCTCACCATCAAAGATTAGCTGATGTAAGTGTGGCGTCTGTCCATCCTCATGATTCTTTCTCACAGCCCCACATCACACCATGACGGCTTGAATACATGAGTACCGGTATGTAGACTATTGAGTACTGGAACATACTTATAATACTAGTGTATACATAGAAATATACTGAATATACTTTAATCATTATTGAAACTGAATACTTTTTCATCTTTAGTTTTTAAAGCCCCAGTATGTAGGAATTCCCCCCATCTAGCGGTGTGGTTGCATATCGGAACGTATTCTTGATGTTGCATTCACGTGAAATCGGACAGAAGTTAGACAGACAACAGACGCTGCATGTTGCAGAGTGAGTGTAGATCACTGCTGCGTTAGAGGGCGGAACCTTTGTTAGTGGGCTCGTGTTCTCCCGCCCTCGTAAAATAGGTACACCTGTTGTGTTACGCATGCAATGTTCCGCCTGCTGGCTCATGTGTGCTATGTGTGTATGTAGCTGCCAATGTGAGTAAATGAGCAAACACGGTATCCTACGTCTGCGTGCATTATTGCTAAGTAAAGCAACCACTCGGGTTACTACACTGCATGTAACAGGATAAACAAGTGGTCCGCCAGCACGAGGCAAAACAATACAGGCCTGACAACATGTTGTCATGGTGATGTGGTATTGTTTTACCGTCTATCTCTCGTGGAGTAAAATGACATCCGGTTGGTTTGCCGACGGCCGTCTGCCTGACTGCACCTGAATGCAACACCAGTGCCTCCGTCCTTCCTCACACTACACAGTGGTGACAGTTTTAACAGGCCGAGCCCACAGCTCCGCTGAGTTTCCGTGGTTACCTACGGTCACGCTGCCACTCAATGTAAAAAATGGCGATGCAACATGGCCGCCTCGGTTCGGTGCGCCTCCCCCTTGTATATTTGTAACGACTTGTAACAACTCATTCTAAGGTACCAGAAAGCTTTCATTTGTATGCGGCTGTGATTCCACTTCAGTGAAATACGTATTTATGAAAGACATATTTGATTTTTACTAATAAAAAGCCAAATAAGTTACATACTGGGGCTTTAAGAAATGTATTCTTCAACACTGGAAATATACGGAAGCCCCTACTATTTTACATTGGAACATTTTTATTACCGTAAATACTATTTAAACATGGAAAGGGCAGTAATGAAGGACAACGATTAAGAGAAACATTTCTTGCAGGTTTGGAGTCTAATTGGTGACTCCCTGAAAATGAGAGTGCAGAAACCTACACCATAATTATACATCCAAAGGAACCTTGTGCTTTGTTTACTTGTTTGTTAGTTTTGTTTCCCCTATTATTATTATTATTATTATTATTATTATTATTATTATTATTATTATTATTATTGTTATCATTATTATATATTTTTTTAATTATTATTATTATTATTTTTTTGTTATTTATCTGTTTTTTTTCATATCACTATTAACATTATTAGCATCATCATTATCATTATTGTGAGCATTATAATCATTTCAGTATGTGTGCATGTGAATGTATGTTTGTGTATGTGTGTGTATGATATAAATAAAAAATAATAATAAAAAAAAAAGATATTGAATATACTGTTGAGGTTAACTAAGTGTCTGTTTTTCACAGACACTCGGTCACATTAGAATGTATTGGAAGTGACGTGTCTCATATTTCTGTGCAGTTACAGACTTCACTTAATCACAGTGACAAACTTTTTACTGTCACTTGCTCATGAGTGACTGAAGTAGCGAATATTCCTGTGGAAAAGATTCAGTCTCATCCTGGAGGATGAATCAACTCTTATGGTTACCTGTCTGCATCATGTGCTGGCGTCCTGAGCTTTGACGAGGCAGATGTCATGTAAGACGAGTGCAGGCAGTGGGAAACTGAAATGTTATTTTGGTGTCTGTTTTCTGTGGTTGCTGTCTTTCCATCCCTCTGACCCTCTGTTACTCCTTCATCCTTCCCTCCTCCTCCTCCTCCTCCTCCTCCTCCTCCTCCTCCTCCTCCTCCTCCTCCTCCTCCTCCTCCTCCTCCTCCTCCCTGCCGCCGGCCGCTCTCCTTGGACAGTGCAGGATAGACTGCAGAGGCTGGGTTGGAGCTGGACAACGGTGCATAGTGGGGGGGCTCCAGCTGGGGGGCGGGATACGCTCCTGGTGGAAAAATGAGCCGCCCGGACTGGAGGGTGGAGTCTGCAGGTCCAGAGGAGGCTTCAGGTGGTGAAGGGGGAAAGCCCCCGCCCTGCCGGGGCTTGGTGGTGGGGCTGCTCTCTGGACTCTTCTCTATCACTGTGTGGAGCTGACACTCTGTGCCATAAGAGCCTTTAGCTGCAAACACAGTGGTAATGGTTGGAAAAACAAGGTAGAGGACTGAGCAGTAAAAACAATTCACCAATCACATCAATGTACCATGAGTCTTTTAATGGTTCCATTTCATACTATTTAATTTACAATGAGTGAAAACAGTAAGTGACTGAAAACATACCTGCACCTGAGGCCACAGGGCCACTTGAGTGATGGCAGGAACCTTTCTGCAGAGACCTGAATAGAATCAATTGTAATAGATGAAATCAGATTCATTTTAGTCACATTACATATGACTCTTTTGCTACAAACTACCGCACCATACTGTATGCAATCTCATGATCACCTTACGCAATCCTATCCTTCACTAAAATAGATACAATCTGGTTTCAGACTTTTGAGCCCATACTGCTCGTCTGTAATGTCCCTCTGGTATTGAAGCCCCGACATGAGAAATTGTTCCGCCGGTCAGTGCAAATCACACAGAAAGAGCAGTGAACTGAGACACTGGGAGCTTCCGCTACAAAACAAGCTTAAAATATAGACTTATTTAATTTTTTTCGGAACAATTTCTCATGTCGGGGCTTCAATACAAGAGGGACATTACAGACGAGCAGTATGGGAGATATTTGGATGTTTTTTGGTGTGTCTTTTTTGGACAAAGAAAGTTGGTATCCATTCACAACCATTATATGGACCAATACTGCTGCGCGGACCCCCTCGTAACTCAGAGAAGGAACGGAGGACTCTGAAAATTCTCACAGCTCTTAGTCGACATGAGGGTGAGTAGATAATGAGTGAAATTTGAATTTTGGGTGAACTATCCCTTTAATATTTATTAAAGGGCATTTCCAGGGGCGGTGCGTGGTGCAGTGGTTAAAGCGGCCGCCCCATGTTGAGACTACAGTCCTCACTGCAGGTGTCCCCGGTTCGAATCCCGCGTCGGGCAGACCTTTCCTGCATATCATTCCCCCTCTCTCTGCCTCCCCCTTTCCCTGTCTATCTCACTGTGCTATCAAATAAAGGCAAAAAAGCAAAAAAAAAAATACTTTAAAGGGCATTTCCAGTGGTAATCAATGTCACCTATGATTAGTTCATTTCTTACCATCCACACTCCCAAATGCAGCGTGCAGACGTTTATATTCGTTTTTTGTTCAAGAATCTATTGTTTTTTCAATGTTCATTAATGGGCTCCGGACTCATTTTAAAATAGTTCTGTGGTCGCAACTCAAGTAACGTCCTTTTGTCCTTCATTTACATTTTAAAATTCGCTTTACAATTAAATTAAATCAAAATGTGGACATTGTTCCTTTCCAGGTCAGAGAACACAACAGTAGAGGGACTCCATGAGGGACTCTGAGGCGTTTGTTCTCTGACCTGGAAAGGAACAATGCGGAAGCCGCAGTAAGTCCGAATTTTAATTTTACAATTCTAAAATTATTCCGGAGCCCATTAATGAACATTGAGAAAACAATAGAATTTTGAACAAAAACGAATATAAACGTCTACACGCTGCAGTTGGGAGTACTGATCATAGGTGACCTGATATCTGAGGTTAACATTGATTACCACTGGAAATGCCCTTTAATACACTACCAGTCAAAAGTTTGGACACACCTTTTTTATTATTACTTTCTACATTGTAGATTCAAAACTATGAAGAAACACATATGGAATTATGTAGTAAACAAAACGGTGTTAAACAAAGCAGGATATGTTTTAGATATTAGATTTTTCAAAGTAGCCACCATTTGCTGTGATGACATCCTTACACACACAATTACTATATAATTCTATATGTGTTCCTTCATAGTTTTGATGAATCTACAATGTGGAAAGTAGTAAAGTAAAGAATAACAGTTGAATGAGAACGTGTGTCCAAACTTTTGACTGGTAGTGAACATAGCAGCTATTTTCTTTAAGAAGAACATCCTACAATCATTCATAAAAAGTGTTCAGATGTTTTTCTCTGTAATCAGACATGCATGGAGGTGGATGATTGTACTGACCGTAGTGAGCGGGCATGCTCCAGACTGGACCAGGAGTTTGGTCTTTCGTGGTTCCTGATGGCTGCATAGCTGTCACTGCGCCTCGGGGGAGGGGGCACCCCCCTCAGGCTCTCATAGGAGCTGCGGCTGGCTGCCGGGCTCCATATTGGACCCACACTGTGCCTGTTTGACGCTGGCACACCACCACCACCGCTGCTGCTGCTGCTGCTGCTGCCACGGTGACAGACCCCGCCTGATGGACCAGTGGTGGAGAGAAGGACACTGATATCATCACATCACAATAACATAACATTACTTTTTTCTTTTTTTTTTCATACATTTCCATTTTCCATTTATAAACATATGCAGCATTCACATTATTCAAGTGGAATAGTAAATATAGGATTTCTCCAAAACATTTTAAATTGTTATTGATGCTTAACACATTTGGAGAAGTGTATGTAGTTTGTTGTGCTGCTCTCTAACCATCACATCATGATCACGTGAAAACTTAACACATTTCACACCAGATGTGTTGAAATCTCCATAATATTTAAAGGGATAGTTCACCCAAAATTCAAATTTCACTCATTATCTACTCACCCTCATGTCGACTAAGGGCTGGGAGAATTGTCAGAGTCCTCCGTGCCTTCTCTGAGTTACGGGGGGGTCCGCGCAGCAGTATTTGTCCATATAATGGTTGTGAATGGTGCTCACTTTTCTTCGCCCAAAAAGACACACCAGAAAACATTCCAATACCTCCATACTGCTCGTCTGTAATGTCAGTCTTGTATTGAAGCCTCGACATGAGAAATTGTTCCGCCGGTCAGTGTAAATCACGCGAGATTTGTGTGACACAGGAAGAGCAGTGAACTGAGACACTGGGAGCTTCCGCTACAAACAAGCTTAAAATATAGACTTGGATGTTTTTTGGTGTGTCTTTTTGGACGAAGAAAAGTGAGCACCATTCACAACCATTATATGGACAATTACTGCTGCGCGGACCCCCCCCGTAACTCAGAGAAGCCACGGATAACTCTCCCAGCCCTTAGTCGACATGAGGGTGAGTAGATAATGAGTGAAATTAGAATTTTGGGTGAACTATCCCTTTAAACAAATTCTTACATATCTTATAGAAAGGGGGGGGGGGGGGGGGGGGGGGGGGGGCTGTAGTAAAACTCAAATTAGACCAAGTAGAGCAGAGTTAACAATAGGCAAAAAAAGAAAAAAAAACATTTCTTTGATTCTGACCATTAGTAAGAATCATAGTTTAGTTTAACAAAATGGCAACAACTAAATTACTTAACTTAAAGGGATATTTCAACATTTTGGCAAATTTCCCCATTGCCATAATCCTTATAGTTTTAGGAGTAGGTTCGTTACCTTTAATTGTTGGTGCAAGTTGTTTCTTTTCACATGAAGCAAATACTCAGAACTACTTGTGCTTTTGAAGTCACTCTGCCGAGCAGCTGTGTCTGGAATGTAGTTCCGGTTACGCATTTGCCTGGAAAACAACTCAGTCTCGTAGCGTTCCATTATTATCTCATATCGTGGTGAATGTGCAGGTCACAAATTGTCCACCAGAGCGTTTTGGAGTTGTTGGATTGTGTATTTGATGAGATTGATGGGGGAAACCCGGAAATACCACATGCCTCTGAGCAGATCGTATTTCTGCCCCGCTGATCTAAAAACAGCTTGCACTGACAATTAAAGGTAATGAACCTACCTTAAAGACTATAGGGATTATGGCAATGGGCAAATTTGCCAAAATGTTGAAATATCCCTTTAACCTTTAACTGAAAGAGAAATTTTACCTTGCACGTCTCGGCTCAGTCCGGCCCTTGCTCCACCATCGCCGCGGGAGTCACAGCTGCGTAGCAACAAAGCGGAGGTGGACTTGTACTCGTGCTCTTGAGATAGGCCTTTGTGGGCATCGTAAACTGGGTGGATGTAACGGACGTCGGTCTGCTGCATCTCGTCACTTCCCCGTCCTCTCTGAGGGACGGTCTCCAGCGAGTAGGATCGCTCTGGGCTGAAGGAGGCGTTGGAGGCGAGGTACTCTGGGATGCTGGAGCTGGTGGAGAAGGAGGAGTAGGCAGAGTCTCGTTTGCTGTGGAGGTGGTCGATGCTGTTGGAAGACCTGGAACATGACAGGAGATGTAATGTCAGATCATAACTTAACTGTGCTCACACTTCCATTTAAGATTGGTCATATGACATATTTTTTATGGAAATATCACTTTTTGAAGGCTTTTCAACAATTTGGGTGTCTGTCTTGCCCTTTGTCCCCCGAAATGTGAGAACTGGCAAAAAAGTCTGAATTTTTCAGGCTCCTGAGGTTGAAATCGAGCTGTTCCCTTGGTTGTCTGACAATGTTGATGTAACTAGTTTTGGAATTTGCATAACCCCACCCCTAGGTGGTACCAAGGGGGCGGGGCAAGCAGTGGTTCATTTGCATTAAAGGGACAGGCACTGAAAGCAGCCGTTGTGAACAGGGCTGTTTAGAGAGGATGAAAAGAGCTGTGATGTTTGATCCTTGGGGGATTTTGACCAAAGCATGTCACAGACATGTCTTTAAGACACCTGGGGACTGTTTTAATTTGTGGAAAAGGGGCAGAATATGTCTCCTTTAAGAACAACATTATAGTCAACAAAACAAAAGTTCTGGTTGTATTAACTGCCATGACTGTAAATACAGTACAGCAGTAGTAGATCCACACACAAAGGGACAACCCACGGTGACATAATGACTGTGACATTGTGTTTGGTGAGGCTAAAATTCCACAGATTTTTAATAATACATATTAAAGCTGGTATCCAAGAGATGTTGTGGTGATTAGATAAGGTTTGGCACTAACTGATCCTAAAACCACAATGTGTGAGTTTCTACATTATTGAAAAAACAAGACACAGCATGTAAATCAGCTTTCTGTATGTTTGATAGTTTCCACATGCTCCTGGTCTCTGTGCTAAGCTAGGCTAAGCTAGGCTAAGCTAGGCTAAGCCCCTCCTGGAACGATCTCTACTACAGTAAGAATAAGACAGTATGTGAACCTGGCAGAGGACAGCTGGTGGCAGGACGAGTAGGTGGGGTGGGCTCCACTGTGGGCGTGGAGGCCCAGCGAGTGGTGGTGCTGAGCTCCAGAGTGGAGGTGGGAGGACTGGGGAGGGTCCAGGCTCTCCATGCTGCCCCTAGAGCTGTACTGGTCCGGACTCTTCCTCAGGTAACTGCCCCCGGAGTCGAAGCCACCGGACAGGTCAGTGGTGGAGACACTGAGAGACAGAGACAGAGGGACATTTCAATTCTTTGCAGGGAGACTCATAAAATAAAACAAAAGATCTGACACTTAAAGCTTATATCAGCATAGTGTTAGCATGTTAGTAGGCTACAGCTGCAACTGAAGTTTGGCAGGTAATAATACAAGTACTGTTTATATTTTGATTGCATTGGATGAGAAGTCAGGAGATAATAAAACCTATAATATACCTATTAATTTTATAATGTATTCTACTACTGAAGGCTGAATCAGTGATCACCCTGAACATGAGAGGCTGCCTGTTCAATTAAACCTGACAGTGCACAAGTGTAGAAAGAGAAGATGCTAAAATCCTCCATGCAAGTGTTTTGTTATGTATTTCAACAGAGCTGCAACAATTAATCGATTAATCAAGCAATAATCGATTATTAAATTGGTCAACTATTTAGATATCAAATAATCGTTTTGAGTAGTTTTTTAGGGGGAAAAAAGCCCAAATTCTCTGATTATTGTGAATATTTCTGGTTTCTTTGTTCCTTTATGACAATAAAGTCTCTCTTTGGTTTGTGGACAAAACAAGACATTTGAGGACGTCGTCTGGTGGTTTGGGAAACACTGATTGACATTTTTCAACATTTTTTGACATTTTATTGACCAAACAACTAAACGATCGATAATGAGAATAATCATTAGTTGCAGCCCTATTTTTCAACTGTAACCATTGTGTTGTTATTAACTGTGGTGAGCGTAGTGGTCTGAATGCTGCTGTAATGTTGTAGGCTACTTTGATGTTTCCCTCCTCTTTTACCCTGAGTCATATAACTATGTATGTACAAGATGAGATATTGAAGTGATCATTGCATCACAGTGTTGTGACTTACCAAACCATCAGTGGGTGGTGATGTGTATGTGCTGGTTGTTAAGTGAGCTGCAGAATCTGCTGTGACCTCACTCTGGATAATTGACTGGAATGTAAATGTGAGTGTTTGTGCCTGTGCCTACGTCACAGTTTGACCCACCAAGTACTTCAACCAAACACAATGTGATTACTGCTCTGGCAGCGAGGACAGTGTCTGTCTGTCTCTCTGTGTCTTCCCTCCTTCTGCGTCGGAGTCTCTCACTTCTACCTCTGTCGTTTCACCTCCATTAAAGCGCGGCTGCAGAGCGAACTCTGTGCGTATGTGCCAGTGGGTGGTGGGACGGTTACCATGGGAGACCCAGAGGTGAGGGGGAGGGGAATCAGGAATGTGCACACGCACACACACATCCAGGTCAGTGGCTTTAATTCACTCGACCCTTTAGAACAATCGATAAGACATTATATAAATACTATAGCCTAATTACTCAGTTATATAATTGATAAATCATCACATTCATTGTAATACGATTATTGTCAGAGAAATAAATACAGTATTACAATTTCACAACACTATGAATGTGTAAAATCAAATATTCAAAATACAATTACATTACTAATTACATTACTAATATAGGACCAGTTATTAATCCTCCAGGGGAAATGTTTGAAATATTAAAGTCATGTTTTTTTTTATTGTTTATTTTAATTACAAATGACGCACTAACATTTAAATTCCTACCAATTGTATGTTACGTTAGGTAAATGGAATGTATTTGTGCATTTACCTTTACTTTGGTGCACATATGCCGATATGTTTCCAACATAATCTTTTTTGGAAAGTGACAGTATTTCGAAATCTTCACGATTAATTAATTGTGGTGTTTAAATCTGCAATTAATTGTGAGAACAAGTAATTCTGACATCTCTAATCAGAGATCATAATACAACATAAAATCATCAGTAATGCTACAATACATTAAAATCATTTTGCATTTAGTAAAGCCTAAAGGTCTTGAGGTCACATCACATAACAAACATATGGACAAGTGAATAAGCTGGGTTTTGAACTATGACTGGCAGAGACATCAGCCAACTCCTACTGTGTGATATCATGAAGTTTTTAAGTCAAACAACAACTGTCCATCAATTCCTTAAGAAGACTTGAAGGTTATAAATGGCTGTTTCTTATAATGTCTTCACAGATACTTTCATATTCGTTCCTGTAAAGACAGAGGTGTTATGTGTCTGTTGACTTGAACATGAACTATGACCCACAGAGAAGCTGCTGTGGATGGACCAACCATCTCTTCAAAACACTAAAGCCCCGTTTCCACTATGCGGTACGGTACGGGTCGGTACGGAACTCTTGTATTGAAGCCCCAACATGAGAAATTGTTCCAAAAAAAATTAAATAAGTCTATATTTTAAGCTTGTTTGTAGCGGAAGCTCCCAGTGTCTTGGTTCACTGCTTTGCCTGTGTCAGTGCAAATCTCGCACGATTTGCATTGACGCCCAGTTCACGGCTCCGCAAATCACGTGAGATTCCGGCAGAGCAACACTGGGAGCTTCCGCTACAAACAAGCTTAAAATACAGACTTATTTAATTTTTTTCTGAACAATTTCTCATGTCGGGGCTTCAATACAAGAGGGACATTACAGACGAGCTGTGTGGAGGTATTTGGATGTTTTTTGGTGTGTCTTTTTGGATGAAGAAAAGTGAGCTCCGTTCTCAACCGTCATATGGACATGCAGTGCTGCACGGAGCCCCGCTGTAACTCAGAGAAGCCACGGAGGACTCTGAAACTTCTCCCAGCCCTTAGTCCACATGAGGGTGAGTAGATAATGAGTGAAATTTAAAATTTGAGTGAACTATCCCTTTAAGATACTAAAAAAAGGCTACACAGAGCTTTCAATACAAATACTGACAGAGGTTAAACCAGTTAGAGCCACATGCATGTATGTGTGTTTTTACTTCAGTGGATTTAAAGCAGAAGTAAGCAGAATATTTGTGTTAACTCTTTCGCGACCACACTAATTCCTCAGCACATCCGCTCAGGACCACATGTTTTTGGCTATTTGTTTACCTTTTATCTCACGTCGAACCGAACTCTGTACGTCACCTAGAAACAAACGGTCTTCACGTGATTGAAGAGTGACTTTACGACGTGCTCCACGAAAAAACGGCGAGTTTTTCCGCCGTTTCGTTCGTGAGGACGAAGTAGAAGAAGAGAGCTGGGTTTCTCCAAAAACGGAGCTCCCGCTCTAGTTTCAGAGAAAAACGCACTTTTGTGTCAAGTAGCAATCTGCTCATTTTACCGGTGCTCTGCAGTGTGGCATGTCTCCCAAATCATTTCTACGGCTAAATAAATATATTTGTAGGCATATCTGGGGGGTGTGGCAGCTTGGAGAGCAGCGGTGCAGCGGTGTGGGTCTCTGGCCGCAGCGCAGCAGCTCCGGGACACTGCTGTGTGACTGGCCGGCGATGAGTGCTCTGGGGCGGGGACGGCCGGTCACAGCACCCGCTGCTCAGCGCCCGCTCTGCTGCACAGCGCCGTGAAAACAGCCGTGATAACGGGCTTTCAGATCCGAGTCTCCAAACCATAAACGTTTGTAACAGCACCGGTAAAAGTCGCCACATTTGTCGTCGGTCGCTTTTGTCAAAAGAGGGTTTGGAAAGTCGCCAGATTCAGCGAGAAAGTCGCAACACTGTAGCCGACAGCCGCACAGCGCTGCACGCTGTCCCCACAGCAGCATTCAAGGAGAACGATTACTCAAACAAAACCAAGATCACACAGTTTATAAAAAATATTATGTTTTGATTTTAGTTTAAAACAGTTTTACATATCAGAGGACTACCATATTCACACACAGGGTACCTCAGAGTGTCTATTATCGTAATCTGTAAAAAAAAAAACGGTTTTGACGAGTTTGCTCGTCAATGGTCGTGAACGTTCGGCAGGCTGTGACGAGTTTACTCGTCAATGGTCGCGAAAGAGTTAATATAAGTCTTAAATAGTTGTATCTTCCGACAGCAATCACTTCTATAGAGTGTTTGGTCTGAAACACGGGTCTGTCAGTCACTCTGCTCTGCTGTAAGCCGAGGAGAAAACTTTCCTTGTATCCTACAACCTTTATCCAATGAGGAGAGAGAACGGCATAAAGGGGCGGTCCTCTCTGTGTGTGCAGCCAAGGGATGCGCGTGAATGTGGTGACGTAGGGACGAGGGCGGGGACTGCTAACTCCATCAGCTGACAGGAAGTTAGCCAAAACCACCGGATCGCTTACTTCTGCTTTAACACAAGGTTGACTCAATAAGAAACTCAACAGCAGTTTGTTTGCACTGGTGGGTGTAGAGGAGACCCCAGAGTGAGAGCCATAGTAATCTTAAATGCTGACATGCTTTGACACATGTCCACTTAAAGATACACAACAGCAGTAACAGCTATGTACAAATATCAGTGTCTTCTCACTCCTGTTACAGTCTCCTGAGATGCAAAATGAGACTTGTACTGTGTTGAGAGAGGCTTTCTCCTGCAGCCTCCTGATGAGCAGCCTCTGCCATATTTCCTTTTACTTTCTTCTTCTTCCTTCCTCTCACTTTCTACCATCTTCTGACTTCAGCAGCAGAAATGCAGCAAACACACAAACTCCCACAAGAAGAGGACGACAAGTCTGGTTGGACCCAAAATCTCTGGGATATTATTTCTGTATTATCTTCATATTTACAGGTGGATCTCAATAAATTAGAACATCACAGAAAAGTCAACTTCCAGTAATTCAAGTCAACTCGCCCCAACCTGCTACTGAGTACATATAGATAGACATACTTTTCAGAAGGCCAACATTTTCCATATTTCCATAATATTTCTAATATTCAATTTTTTTGAGATACTGAATTTTAGGTCTTCTTTAAATGTAAGTAATGTAATGACAAGACATGAATTAGAAAAAACTACACAAAATGTATTAGTTTCACTTTTGAATTGAATTACTTTCATAAATCAACTTTTCCATGATATTCTAATATATTGAGATGCACCTGTACATGTTGTGTCTTGTAGGCTGCTAAGTGGCTAGCACAACAACTTAACCCAACCATGAATGCGGGGCCAGAGGGAGAGCAGGGGTGCTGACCTGCTGTGATACGTGCGGTGCCAGGCGCTGCTCATCGTGTCCATCTTCTCCTGCTCCGCCTCCTGCCGAGCCTCGGCCAGCTTTGATGAGTGCCATGAGTGAGGACGGGATGCTGGCTCACTGCGTCTGTCGGGTTACAGCACAGAGGCAGAACCAGTGTATGAACAATGCTGCAGTGAATCCACACACACTGTGACACTCAACAAACAACTTCTTATCTTTATCCCATAGACCAAAACATCTGCTGCTGAAATGTAATTGAATGTTTTTTTAGTCATGATAATGTAGAGATGTAGATTAAACAGAGCTGATGGTTTCTACATCTGTCTCCTCACATTAGTTTAGTTTATGTAACTTATTAAGGGACAGTGTGCAATAACATTAATCATTAAAGGGACAACGAGGAGTTTCTATTTGGTTATTTAAAAGTCTCACGTTAATGTGGATGAATCTACGCTACCCACACTTGTTAATGGGCCCATTTTCGATAAATCTATGGTTTTGTCTCTATGGTTATTTTGTTATTATTAGTGGTGGTGGAAATGCTGGGCGAGTAGACTAGCGTTTCTTTACTTTCGGTTTTGTGGCGAGTCATGCGAATAACGCCGTTTATGGTGGGAACTACGACGGTATGTGATCGTCTTCCAACCTCTGACTTTAATTCTTGATGAATGAAAACATGAGTCTGTCTTGCGCCGGTCAAAGAATTTTACGGTGCGCGCGGAGGCTCATAAATGTAGTGTGAAAACACTTCGCTTTTCCAAAACTCCTCGTTGTCCCTTTAACAAGAAATGAGGAGATAGTTGCACCACATTTAGCTATAACTGCTAATTTCCATCAGTAGTACCAACATAGAATTCACAACAGAGGAGAAACCTGAGACATAAAATGACACAGATGAACAGTACTGACATGCAATTTCCACATTTAAAATGACCAAATTGTTACAGTGCAGGGAGGAACAACACACAAAACACTAAAAGACAGTCCAAGACTGGTGTGAGGCAGGAATGTACATAGATAACGTGCTGGTTTGCTTGTTGGTGGTCGACAAAGTGCAAAGTGCTCGTAGCAACAAAAAGAGAGAGAAAAAGTGACAGAGTTGATGGAACGATGGTAATTCAGAATTGCAGGGGTGATTAAATACCAACAACGGTAATATGACAGGAATATCTGTAGCTCAGATAAACAGCAGAAGAGAGAAACGCAAAATGAAACATAATGACAGAAAATCAGACATTCACACAACCATCAGATTCCTCCCCACTGCAGTGAGTTTAGAATCAGAGCTGAAACCAGAAAACTGATTTTCTCTCAAATAAATATTATCACAGTCGCCCCATGGTAACACAACAACACACAAATACACATGCACTCATCCCACATAGATCTAACTCACATTGCCTTCCTCTTGTAGTGCCGCAATGTAAGAATGTAATACATTTTCACCTCATGATGTAGTACGCTGCATTTTGTGATTAAATTCTTGAACACAATATGTAATCAACTTTGACATATTTTGTAATAAGTTGTTGAATATTGCACCAAATTTTGTTATTATTTTTTTTGCAATGAAAAAATGAAACACTTCAAGAATACCTCATAAAAGTGAATATTTTTAATATCTGCATTCTATACTCTATTCTATATTAGAAACCAGATTAGTGTTTTATGCTGCAGGAGCAATTTCCAGAGGGTTCTATGAAGATTTCAGTATCTTCAGTTTCTGTTCTATTTTTCTGACTTTTTTTTTTTTTTGTATTTTTTTTTTGGCCTTTTTGCCTTTATTTGATAGCTCATAGTGAGATAGACAGGAAAGGGGGAGGCAGAGAGGGGGAATGACATGCAGGAAAGGTCTGCCCGATGCGGGATTCGAACCGGGGACGCCTGCGTTGAGGACTGTAGCCTCTACATCGGGCGGCCGCTTTAACCACTGCGCCACGCACCGCCCCCTATTTTTCTGACTTGAGACATACAGTAGGTTCACAGGAGGTGACGCAGGAGGTGGAGATCTCCCAGGAAAACTACAGAAGCTTTACAGAAATGAGAAAGGGCCAGAGTCGTTGGTGATCTGTGCTGTCACAGTAAGAGGACTATGTGTCCTTCCTGTCCTCTGTGGACGGCCCTCTGTGACTCAGGCTGTGTGTCTGGGTTCGTTGTCCTGCTGCAGAATGAATTGGGGATGCTTCAATGTAAACTCCCCAGTGCATACAACTTTTAGACAGAACTGCATTTGTCATGTTTTTGGTTTTCAAATGATCCATTATCCATGCACGTATCAGATGAAAGTCTTAACATTTTCTCCAACATTTTTGGCAAACTGACCCATTGCCATAATCCCTATAGTCATAGCAGTAGGTTCATTACCTTTAATTGTCGGTGCAAGCTGTTTTTGAACGGCGGAGCAGAGCCGTGAGCTGCTCAGAGCTACGCTACGGAGGCTAATGTGATTTCTTGGTTTCCCTCATCAAACTCATCAAATACACAATCCAACAACTCCAAAACGCTCTGGTGGACAAGTTGTGACCTACACATTCACCACGCTATGAGATAATAATGGAACATATGAGACAGAGTTGTTTTAGAGGCAAATCAGCGGTTTTGCATGAGTTTACCTCGAAAACAACTCTGTCTCGTAACGTTCCGTTATTATTTCATTGTGTATTTGATGAGTTTGATGAGGGAAACGAAGAACTATTTATGCAGATTATTATCTGTTTTTCTACTGCTACAAGTGCTGCTAACATTCTGTATCCTATTATGTTTGTGCAGGTGGCTTTATCTGCTTTCTTTTCTTCCATTATTATTATTATTATCTGTGATCTGTGGTATGTCTGTCTGTTTTTTAATGTGAGGACTACGGATGGAAACTAGCTCTGAGCTAAATCCGGCACACTTACATGACGCCACAGCGTTAAATTGTTCATTAATGTGCATTGTCCTCAGCAAATAAACAATAAATGAAATGAAATCCCATTAGCTTCTGTAGCGTAGCTCTGAGCAGCTCGCGGCTCTGCTCCGCCGTTTTAAAAATAGCTTGCACCGACAATTACGTAACTGTAATGTATTATGTAACTCGTGTTTTTAATATGTTGATGTATTTATTTGACACTGGCACTTTGCACTTCATGTGTGCAAACACCTAATTATTTATTTACTTATTGATTTTTTAGCTCTTTGCTGCTATAGGAGACTGCCGAACGAAATTTCGTTGTATATGTTTTTTATGCAATGACAACAATAAAATTAACTTAACTTAACAATTAAAGGTAATGAACCTACTCCTAAAACTATAGGGATTATAGCAATGGGCCAATCTGCCAAAATGTTGAACTATCCCTTTAAAGGCGGTGGTGCGTTTGTCCTTCAAATAAAAAAACAGGCTTGCAGCTCTTCTTTAATAAAAACATGGATGCCTCCTGAGCAAAGTATGGAGGCACAATGACGTCTTTCTCCTGACTGTTTGTATCTGTGATGGTGCACATACACATACACAGACAGAGGAAATAGAATCTCCACTGTGATGCTTCAGTGATAGAACAGACTGTTGTTGTTTGTAGTGAGAATTAATGTTGGACCACTTATGATAACAAAGACATAACTGGCGTAGCAGTTAAACCCCAATCTCCTCATCCTCGCCATATTCCACATGTTCTGCTGCTCCATCCTCGAAGATAAACAGGAAGAGATTTTATCGGGGTAAGTGGGAGACAGAGACATGAAAGACAGAATGTCTCTGAAGCACAGGATCCTGGGTAATGACAGGACATAACTGAAATACATCAACACGTTATCACCATCCCTCATTACAATGATGTTCACCATGTTCACCCTCTCCATCAGATCCAGAGGGAGGGCTTTGGCTGTGTTTGCTTTCAAATCAAAGTCTGACCACATTACTTATTGTATGTGTCATTAATGATGCATGCACTCTCACATTAGAGCAGATTTGCATTCACACTATGACACTTTTGCTTCAAGGTGATGAAAAACAAATAGAATTCAGGTCCAAGTCGGTCACAATGCTAGAGGTTTTAATCAAGGGGGCAGTTGTCGGTCTGAGAAGTGAAGCTCACTTCCGCGTTCAAAAAACTGCAATCCCCTCGGCTTCCTCTGGGGGCTGGCTCCAGAAGGGAGCAACTCCAATCGAGCCCCATGTTAAAATAGGCGATTTTACAGCTTAAAAAAACATATTTACAGCCTGGTACATTTTATTTTTTTTGTCTCAATCGATAGTTTCTACCCCCGCACACACTCTGAGGGGGGTGAATTTTTTTAAAACTCTACTGTTTTACTATTATTAGGTTTAAAGTTCTGGCCAATTAGGGCGCAGAAACGTTGAGTGACAGGTCCGGAGACCACTGCTACGAGGCCAGTGGGCGGGCCCTCGGCCGGCTAACGGCCGCACCTCTCCAAATATGGCAAGTAGAATCCAACATGGCGCGGTTCAAACCCCCGTAGTAGCGGCACAAAACAGACTCCCCCAAACCAATGGGTGACGTCACGGTGCTACGTCCATTCTTTTTACAGTCTATGGTTTTAATCCAGGTACCAGCGTGATGACAGCGTGATGACACGGCTGCAAAGGTCATGAGTGAGTCACTGGCTGTGTCTCAATTCAGGGGCTGCAGCCTTCGGAGGACCCAGCCTACGCGGTCTCCGGAGGAAACGGCTTCGGAGACTCCTCCGTCGGCTGCATCAACCGTCGATTATGAGACAGTCTAGCCTTCAGAGCATTTCCTGATTGCATCCGAACGTAAACAACAGCGTAACGTTAAACATTTGAAAGTGGCGCCTGCAACGGCTCTTCCGCTTCTCCGCTCCTCACTTTTTTTTCTTTCTTTTTTTTAATAAGTAGAATAAATACACGGGAAGTTATCATTAATATACTAATAAACAAACAATTGAACAGCAGCCAGGGGGCTTCAGGCTTCAGGCTATTAAGTGAATAGAAAATAAAGAGCAGAGTGATATGTTTTCATAGCTTTATTATTATTTGAGTCAGATGCTTTGCCTCCGCTCCTCACCTGTGCGGACAGCAGAGCTCAGCTCAGCGGGCGACCGCGCCTCTGAGCCGGCCGCAGAGCCGGGTTACCGTGGCTACAGCACAGAGCTGCTACGTTCGATAGCTAGCGGCTAGGTTGCTAATAACAACAACGGTGCAGCAAAGCATCTTGGGATACGGGAGGCCGCGAAGGATAGTAGCGATGCATCCTCCGAATGCAGGGGAAAGGAGGACGCATTTGGAGGACGATGCACCCTTCGAAGGCTGCAGCCCCTGAATTGAGACACAGCCACTAAGGTCATAAGTGAGTCATTAAGGTCATAAGTGAGTCACTAAGGTCATAAGTGAGTCATTAAGGTCATAAGTGAGTCACTAAGGTCATAAGTGAGCCATTAAGGTCATAAGTGAGTCATTAAGGTCATAAGTGAGTCATTAAGGTCATGAGTGAGTCACTAAGTGAGTCATTAAGGTCATGAGTGAGTCACTAAGGTCATAAGTGAGTCACTAAGGTCATGAGTGAGTCATTAAGGTCATGAGTGAGTCATTAAGGTCATAAGTGAGTCATTAAGGTCATAAGTGAGTCATTAAGGTCATAAGTGAGTCATCAAAGGCGTTTCAGAAAAACAAGGGTCCTGTCTCAAACACATGTTCTCATAAATGTTTGATCAAGGTTCTGCAGCAGCTACAGATATATAGTCTAGTCTTCTTTCATGACATGAAGAAACTATTTTTACACAAATATTATATAGTACACATTGCACAAAGTTTTCCTAGTGTGCACTTATCAGTGTGCTTCTGGAGTCAGAATGAATAAATTGGGACACAGTAATATCACATTCAGTTTGATCAACACCACCATTTTTCATCAATTTTGTAGGAAGAATCTCAAATGAAGTTCTTTGCTAAGAAGAAATATTCCAATGTGTAAAGCAGTAAGTCTAAATGCAGCTTAACTTTGACCTGCACAAAGCTCAGCTCCCGTCTGAACCCATACATCCCAGGTGTGACTGCTTTTACCTGGAGGTGAACCTGAGGACTTTGGAGATGAGACCGGTTGCCAGGATATTGACGCTGGCCTCCGAGGGCGAGCGGCACAGCGTCCCGTCTGACCGGCCCAGCTCCGCTTTCTTCTGCTTCTTGCGGAGCTTCCTGCGATAGAACACCTCCAGCAGCTCCATGGCTCGATTCAAAGTCCACTTGATTCTACTTTCTGCTCTCCTACCTTCGGTCCTGCTTCGCTTCTCAAATCTTTTCTGCTTCTATGAAATTTTAAAATTCCATTTCCACGCCCTTTCTACTCAATCGATCCTTTATGTGTTTTCCTTTTTGTACGACTTCCAAAACCACTTGTGCTACTGTTCTATGGTCTATTTAACTCAAAGTTTCCGGCCTCATCACATCTTTTCTAATTCTTTCCTGCACTTTCTCCTTTTTTAAGCTTCAAACTAAATGCCCTCCTTCCTTTTCAACAAAGTTAACACAAATTACCACCTTCTTTCCGAATGCAGTCCACTCTCTGCTGCTGTGCTTCCACTGGAAATGGTACAACTCAGGGAAGCGCTCTGACCCTACATGTTCTATAAGCATGGACTGGCCTCTGCTGCTGCTGTCTCTACCACATATGCTCTGTGTCTTGGCTCCAGTTCCAGTCTGAGGTCAGCACACCGGATTGAGTCGCGCTACATGCGCTCCCCACCCCCGAGCTCATTAAGCAAATGAAGCAATTAAGTGTCATTAGGCCGTCGTATGATAAAAGCATGAAGTAAACATCCTTGGCCCAACTCGGTCTGAACGGTAGCTGTGTGTGAGCGAGAGACACTGAACATCTGAGGATAGATAGAGAGAGAGAGAGAGAGAGAGAGAGGAGGCGGGAATGCGTGGAAAGAAAGGGAGGGAGGCTACAGACAGATAAGAGTTTTTAAGGAGAGGATACTGAGGACTGAAGAAACTGAAACTGACAAAAAAAAATAGTAAGAGAGCTGAAGGAGAGGGAGGGTGAGAAGAGGAGGACAGATAAACAGAGAGAGAGAAGGAGAGCTGTTGAAAACACTTGATTATTGAGAACAGTAATAAAAGTGGAGTGTGAAGCCGCGGGGAGGAAGACGTCTCATGATGCAGCATGTGGCTCCACACTGAACAATCAACTCACTATTACTGATCCTCAGATTATCACTGTTCAACAAACTGGAGTCCAACAACATCAGGACACATTTTTAAATCCATCTGTATTAGCAAATTGTTAAAGAGATGTTTTACTTATTCCTAATTGAAAAATGCCATCAGTGAGATATTGACCATTAAGTTGCAATTCTGTCAAAAAGAAAACTATGATTTTAAATATTAGTAGACAGGACAAGATGTCTGATCACACACTACTGAGCACTGCAATGCTGAACTGGTGTGTGTGTGTTTTCTCTCCCTTCTTTCCCTTTAAATATTATTTATGAATTTATTTACTGGGGGGGGGGTTATCTGTTCTGTGCTATGTCAGTCATTTAGTCATGCTACTGACATGAACCTGTACAGACCCTGATGCCTTATGACATTCACCACAGTGGCCCAGTTTCAAGTCTAACCTGTGGCCCTGTGCTGCATGTGATCTTTCTGTCCTCTGTCTCACAAACACCCAAAACAACTTCATAAAACCTGCTCAGATATTCAAGGATGAACCTGAATGACTCTGGCAGTCCTCTCCATTGTTGCCATCGGTAGGTCAATACCAATTGACCAGAGCAATAGATATAACAGAGTGGCGACACTCCCATAGGACTCCGTTGTAAAAAATGGCGGGCCGACTTCCGGGTAATGGAGCCCTCAATAGTTCCAAACATTCCTCCCGCGGCGCTGGACCACGTCTTTCTATGGCTGCACAGCAAGAAACTACTGAGCTACGTTGATGAAATACCGACCAATTTTAAGTCATAAAGTGGTAATAATCTTTCCCAAGTACAGTAACCATGTTGACTTAACAAAACAAAAATTATAAGACTGATCGGTTCATTGAAAAACATTTATTTATTTACGTAACTGTGGTGATTTCAGTCCGTAGCCCAGAAGCAGTCCTGCTCACTTTTCATTATAACAAACTAATGCCACTGCCACAGTTGTTAAATTTCATCAATGAGACCAACACTAATCTCCTAAAAACAATTTAACCAGCAGCAGTAAACCTCTAAAAGCGTGCGGATACGTTACTTGGCTCGTTTTCTCCGATGGGAGGATTTTTTAATATTTACCGTCCAAAAGCAGCTCAGTGCTGTCTGTCCCATAGCAGAACATGACAGCGGCAGCCTCGTTTGGAACTATTGGGAGCTACATGAACCACGTGACCGCGCTGGCGGCGACATCAAGAGCTGTCGCCACTCTATATCTATCGCTCTGCAATTGACCAAGCCACGCTCCCAAACGCGATGAGCCAATCACAGTGCGCATAGCTAGCCCATACACTCGGACATTCTCTGCTTCCACGTCCATTGAAATGCATTGCAGTTAGTCAGTTTTCATTCGTTTTTATATGTTTTTTCTTGACATTTTAAGTTTAAAATGGTCAAACGGTGTGCATGGGGTACATGCAACTCTGACACTAGGTATCCTGAGAGGCCACGGGGTGGATTTTTTTTACCTTTTCCCAAGCCACATCTCAACCGAGAGAAGTGTCTGCTCTGGATAAAGTTATGCTTAGACCACAACACCAACTAAACGTGGATAAACTTAACAAGGATGTCTACATCTGTTCTAAGTTAAGTCAACAACGTATTTGAGGCAACATATTGTCAGAGATGTTTAGATGTTAGCCAGCATCACAACTAAGCATAAAGTCCACTAGCTTAATGCTAACGTATAATGTAAAACTCCATAGACAGGCTAACAGAAATTAGCCCATCGCTAGCAGTAAAGCTAAGTGAAGTTTTAGTGACTTCGAGATGATATTATTTAATCTTTCTGTCTCCAAAAATCATCAATTGCCTCCAGTGAAATGTCTCCTAGTAACAGCTGCCATAGCAACTGTCACCGAATGTTGACTGTTTGTCCGAGTGAGTGGAGGGGGCGGGGCTTAGCCATAGGTCAATTCTGCAGTGGCGGGGCGGTGTGTGGTGCAGTGGTTAGAGCGGCCGCCCCATGTAGAGGCTACAGTCCTCACCGCAGGTGGCCCCGGTTCGAATCCCGCGTCGGGCAGCCCTTTCCTGCATGTCATTCCCCCTCTCTCGGCCTCCCCCTTTCCTGTCTAACTCTACTACATGCTATCAAATAAAGGTAAAAAGCCCCCCCAAAAAAAGAAATGCTGTTAAAAAAATAAATAAATAAATAAAAATTCTGCAGTGGCGTGCTGCACATGTACAGTGATCCTGGGTTCCAGGCCTGGGACCGTTCTGGGTGGAGTCTACATGTTCTCCTTGTGTCTAAATGGTTTTTTTCTAAATGGTACCTTTGGAAAGTACAACCCCCCCAAACCAGTGACCTTTCTGGGAGTTCATCCCTTACCCCGGAACTAAATGTTACCTCATGTAAATGTTGCTGCAGATGAAACATGCATAGTTAAAGCAGAAGTAAGCGATCCGGTCGTTTTGGCTAATGCTGCGTTCCAGGCTCGTGTTTTTCCGACCTGTTACCTGTGAAAGTCACTATAACGGCCACTCGTAACTTCTGACCCGTGAACTCCTACCAGATCGAACTGGTACGACTTCACAGGTCGGAAAAACACGAGTTACGAGTTGCCTTGAACGCACCATAACTTCTTGTCAGCCGATGGAGTTAGCAGCCCCCGCCCTCGTCATGGATCTATTGGTCCTCGTCCCTACGTCACCACATTCACGCGCATCCCTTGGCTGCACACACAGAGAGGACCGCCCCTTTATGCCGTTCTCTCTCCTCATTGGATAAAGGTTGTAGGATACAAGGAAAGTTTTCTCCTGGGCTCAGAGCAGAGTGACTGACAGACCCGTGTTTCAGACCAAACACTCTATAAGTGATTGCCGTCGGAAGATAGAACTATTTAAGACTTATATTAACACAAACATTCCGCTTACTTCTGCTTTAACATGCAAAGGGATAATGGCTCTTGGAGAAAGTTCCTGTGAAGCACCTGTCCAGATTTGAACTGCCCTAACTTTAACAGAACCAGCTGACAGAGCAGACTGGTGACTAGCGTGAACTAAAGCACTGAGAGACAATGCACTTAGCCTTCTTAATGTGTTATATTCATAATGGCAAATGTGTATTTGTATTTAATGTTGAATCTGCACCTGGTTCAATACAAACTCAGAGGATGTTTAAAAAAATACATCTAAAAAAACAACAACAACAAAAAAACAAGCTGTAAAAACACGGTCTAATTTCAACTGCGTTAACAACTACTATGTGTGTATGTGTGTGTGTGTGTGCGCACAGGGTGTGTCTATCTGAACAGAGACCTTATCTGCTGCCGTGGGAAACTGCTCCTTCTGCCCATAATAATAATCTCTCTAATCTACCCGGAAAACTAAATTGGAGCGAGAGGTGGGCTAAATCTAGAGGACAAACTTTAAAATGTGTGTGTCTTGCACAAGAAGGCCTACATTGACTTGAAGGAAACTTCAGACCTTTTAGATCCACAGTTGACCTCACATTACTTACATTACTAATACATTAATAGTATGACTAGTATTATTAGTAAGGCAATACTGATTCTATAACTCTCTGTTACCAGTTCATTTCCCCATGAGCCCCATGCAAACCCCTCAAGAACCATCTGAGGCAAACCTAGTGGAGCCTGACTCGGTGCATGTGTGTGTGTGTGTGTGTGTGTGTGTGTGTGTGTGTGTGTGTGTGTGTGTGTGTGTGTGTGTGTGTGTGTGTGTGTGTGTGTGTGTGTGTGTACGTGAGAGCAACTCTGTCGTGATGTTATTCCAGAAAAATGTGGTGATTCAACGAAAGCAACGAACGTGTGAGGAGCGGAGACAGAGAGAGGCAGTGTGTATGTTTATACATCCATCTGTCTGTCCTCTGCAGATCCACACCCAGCCTCATGGGGGCTCTGATGGCCCACTTCCTGTTTTTTGGACCAATCACAAACATTCCTCCCTATCTTCTAACCCCCTCAACCCACTCCTCTACCCTCGGTGGTGTCTGATAAACCCCCGAGGCCCCATGGGATTCTAGGAGAATGGTCATTTGCCTGTTTATATAACTCTATGGGATCACCAGTAGAAACTATTCAGATGTCTAATACTGCAAGAATGCAAGTCAGATCTACGTCTGTATCAGATCCTCTAATAATTAGGAGGAAGTGTAAGGATAGTATCGCCTTTGCATCCTTATTTTGTTGGAATGCAAGTCACCATACCAGGACCTCATGCTGTACTTAGACCTGGAGAAAATGAAGTAGAATCTGAGGTGGACACCTGGAAAATGTGATTCTGTTTGGGGCTGAATGATTAATTATAAAACTAAATTAAAGATACTACAGGACTAATGAAATGCTCAACCTCTGACAATTAACTTGTCACTATACTTCATTTCCCTCTGCTTTGCATTGACAATGCTGCTTCTCTGCATGTTGTTTTCTGTGCACTTATTTATTTGTCTGCTTACAGTAAGAAGAAAGGATGTATATTATTTCTCACTTTTACTGATCTGTAAGAACATAGGAGGGTGGATGAGTGGTTGTTGTTGTTGTTTTTGGAAAAGTAAATTTGTCTTTATTTCCCATTGTATTTACTTCTGCTTGTCAAATGAATAAAAAACATTTATGAAACAAACAAACAAACAAAAACGGAGTAACGGAGGGTCCGGGTGCACTCACTCACTCACCCATAAAGGACGAGCAAAACCTGACTGCCAAGCGGTCATTGACCTGTTGGCACAACGGTTTGCATTGTCGCCCGCTGTGAGTTCAAACCCCATCTGAGACAGTCCGTACCCAAACACAACGCAGAGGGCTACGCACCCCCACCCAGACTGGACTCATGAAGGACATGACAACAGGACAGAGGAAACATCAACAAGAATACAAGAGTCTGCAGTCACAACAGCACCACCCTGAGGCTGTTATGTTCATTACACACACACACACACACACACACACACACACACACACACACACACACACACACACACACACACACACACACACACACACACACACACACACACACACACACACACACACACACACACACACACACACACACACACACATACCACACTGAGTACTTTCAGGAGCTGACCTCCATATTAGGACGGAACTAGCTGTAGCAGAATGTCAGTTATTTATAGACTGTTTGTCTGCACAGACATTTATGCATATCATACTGTGTTTGTGTGTGTGCCAGTCGTAGGCCATGTTTGGGGACAAATGTCAGACTTGAGACCAGTTCCTTGGCGATGGCATGTCCAGTTGGGGACAAAATCCTGTCCCAAATTGGTAAAAAGCTTTGATTTGTGGGGCCAGTGGGTAGGGCCGGGTCAAAGACGGTCTGGGGTTACAATCAGACTGGACAGGTCTCCTCATGTATTGTGTGTGTGTGTGTGTGTGTGTGTGTGTGAGAGAGAGAGAGAGTGAGAGAGAGCAACAGATGTAATTCTGGGATTTCAGATGATTCATAGTCATATACAGTGGACACTATTATGATCATAAAAGCACACAATGTAGCTACAGTAAAAAATAATATAACAGTAACGACTAGTTGATTAAAAAGTTTTACTTTGATGCTGCTCTTTTTAATTATCTTTATTTTATACCCCCATCCTCACATCTATGGAGGACAGAGCCATGGAGTCTGTTCAGGAAGCCAGCTCACCGGGCCTCATCCTCTTCCCCATCCTCACTCATCCCTGTTCCAAACACTCGTAGCATATTTAAAGCAGAAGTAAGCGGAATGTTTGTGTTAATATAAGTCATAAATAGTTGTATCTTCCGACAGCAATCACTTCTATAGAGTGTTTGGTCTGAAACACGGGTCTGTCAGTCACTCTGCTCTGCTCTGAGCCGAGGAGAAAACTTTCCTTGTATCCTACAACCTTTATCCAATGAGGAGAGAGAACGGCATAAAGGGGCGTTCCTCTCTGTGTGTGCAGCCAAGGGATGCGCGTGAATGTGGTGACGTAGGGACGAGGGCGGGGACTGCTAACTCCATCTGCTGACAAGAAGTTAGACAAAACCACCGGATCACTTACTTCTGCTTTAATAGTTAAATGAAGAATATAGATGCTAATTTCTACTCTTTATTATGTTTAAGATGTGTTTGCTTGTTGATATTTTGCTGTTCTTACATTTTTCTCCTTTTTCATCGGAAGACAACCAGTTTAAACAATTAATGACAATGAACTGGATTCTCAGTGTTTGTGTCTTGTTCTAACCAACAGCCCATTGCGTTGATCCACCATAACTACGAACCAGTCTCTTCACCACACCAAGTCAATATTACATCATCTCTGCAAAGGATCAATGAAGTATCTTTATCTTACTACACGAATGGGAAAGCAGGGATGCACCGATACGGATACCTAGGCTCAGTCAGCGTATGGGCTGATACCTGATACTGATCTGATCCCACTGTTGAATTCATCAACAGTAGGCCACACCTCGACACCTGGCCGTGTGGGAGTTGAGCCAGGACTTGTTGAGGCAGCAGACTGTGATCAGGGTGGTGTAAGTTTTTCATTATCTGGTCTGTTCTGGATCTACACCGCCGGTGTAGGTATCCTCTGGATGGAGGGGGGGTTGCACTCTGTGCACCTTATCACCCTACTTAGTGCTCTCTTGAGGAGCAGTTTCCAAACCAGGCAGTGAAGCGCCCACAGAGCACAGACTCAGTTGTTGCTGTGTAGAACTCTCCTGCTTCTTTTTTTGGGAAGCAGAGGATCTTCAGACTGTTGCCAAATCTCACTGCTATTGTTCCATTTTTAACCAAGTCAGACTGCAGCATTAAACAGTTTACTGACCACCACTGGCTGAAGCGTGCAGCATTCCACTGTAGACATGAGAAGACCAGCAGTTCCTGAGGAAAACAGCCATCACGGTCCCTGAGATGATGCTGGTCTTCCACAATCCAGGGCATGAAGCACCCAACCCTCCTTTAGCTTGTTTTAGTTTAGTTTTTATGTTTGAGGAATTGACTAGTTTTTATTTAGTCTTAGTTTTTCAGGTTTTAGGAGGAAGTCTCAGTCAGACCTCTGGAGATGAACTTCCACATTTGTGGGATTTTTCCCTTTTAGTTGCATCCCATAATGTTCCCATCAGTCCTCATCAGGTTCCATTCACTCTTATCTGTGGGTCGTACTCCAAGTCGTCCCATATTGAGTTGTGGTGTTTTCTTCCTGCAGCTTTAGACATCTCTAAGAAAACTACAACTAAGCTGATGTGATCTGACACTTTTTACTGCTAGTTTTAGTTTAGACTTAGTTTTAGGTTGGATGGTGCCGGATGCATTTAAAAAAAAAATCTATGAACATAATCGTCATGTAACCAGGTTAATCCAAGTGAACATTCCTCTTCCTGCTAAAAACCTGTCCAAAGGTACATTGTGTAAGAACTCAGTCGTATTTTTCATGCTGCATTCACGTGAAATCGGGCAGACAGCAGACGGACAACAGCCGCTGCAGGTAACGGCATAAACAAGCCTCTATGTAAACAAGTGGCCCGTCAGGACGAAGCAAAACAATACACGTGACAATATGTTGTCATGGCGATGTGGTATTGTTTACCTGACCCACGTTTTACCGGCTTTCTCTGGACTTCTGTGACTAAAATGACATCTGGTTTGTTACCGACAGCCGTTTTTCCCACTGCACCTGAATGCAGCATTCACGTGCAGTCCTCACAGTCCTCACTGCGTTACCGTGGTGACTTTTCACAGACGCGGTGTCTCTGCTGAGTTTCCGTGGTTTCCTACCGTCACGCTGCCACTGAAGGTAAAAACATGGCGAAACGACATGTCAGCTACCAACCGAGCTTACCCGCTCCATGGAGATATGAATGATATGAACGGCTCATTCAGAGCTGAAAGGAACACTTCACTTTGTTGATGGGGGGATTACTGATTAATGAAAAACATACTTTAGAATGAAATAATCGATTTTCGTGAATAGATAACAGGAGAAGTTACACAATGTCCCTTTAAAGAGCAAAGTGACATACATGTAAATACAAATGCACAAAGTGTTTTATTTTCTTTGTGCCCTAAATGAAAGCTACTCCAATCAATGTTTGTACATCAAAAATAGATCACAGCGATGAGTTCATGGAAAATCACCATCTGATTCTGCAGTTTTGGCAGCAGTAGGCAGCTGTGTCAGTGAAAAGCATGGATGCATTAATCCAAATGAACGATAACAATCCTGTCAGGATAAACTGATTACTAAAAATGGTGCCAAAGTGTGAACGTGGTGTTTGGATAGAATATCTCCTGCCCAAAAAACCCCAAAAACCCCTTCTCCCCTCCTCAGACGTCTTCCTTTGAAATCCTTTGAAATCCTGAGCTATCAGGAATAGTTTGTTTACCATGGTTTTCCCGCATTAAATAACAAAAATGGAAAAACCATGAGTCACATCTGCTTCACTTCCACATTTAGAAATGTGGTTCTGGCCTTGTGCACCGCTACTGCTGCTGCTGCTGCTGCTGCTGCTGCTGCTGCTGCTGCTGCTGCTGCTGCTGCTCACTGCAGGTTGACAGGTGACGGAGCAGGATGGTTTAAAAATGAGACATGAGACATGAGACATGTGGTCTCTTTTTCAATATGTAATCAAAGCACTTCTTACTTTGGGCTCAAGATGCACAAAATGCAAACACACACGCACACACTGAGAGAAAGGAAGCACAGGCAGGACATCCTGTCACCAAGGGCGATGACCCGTCAGCTGACAGCTGTGAACCTGTGACTGATTCCACATCCCTCCCACAGGGTGGCACGTTCAAACATGTATCTAAAGTGGAAGGAACCATTAGCAGACAGGATGTCCCTGTCAGCTACACCCCGCTGTTTAGAAAGGTCAATTAAATGCCACCAACACTTCACCAACTTCACAGCTCTAAGAGAAACACTGTAAACCTGTGCTGTGCAGCATCATTGCATTGTACTGAACACAGTTTATTAGCTGGTTAGATTGGAGACATGGAGAGTTAATGTGTAGCAGTCTACTGTGATGGCTTTTACCCTTTTACAGCAAACTACCCAAAATAAATGACAACACTACAAGAAAAACTCAACACAAATGGCTTCAGATGTTAAAAGTTATTATTTTCCCATCAAAAACAAAATCAAAGGTTAATACCAATTTGTTTAAATGCAATCAAATGTAAGGCGTAAAATGTATGATTTCACAGCAATGTGCTGTTGTTAGTATTACTGTAAACACGATGTATTAAGATGTCTATTTGACTGATGTGATTGTGATATTGAAAATATGATCTGTTTTTCTCTTTTTGATGTAAGGTTCTTTGGACCCCAGGAAGACTAGCTTGGGCCGTTGGTATCAGCTAATGGGGATCCTTTTAAATAAATAAATAAATCAAGGTTGGATGCAGAACTCAGTCCATCAACAAAACTCAAATCCTTCCTCGTGCCAAAAAACAAGAAACAGTTTATCGGGCCGGTGCGTGGCGCAGTGGTTAAGGCGGCCGCCCCATGTAGAGACTACAGTCCTCAACGCAGGCGTCCCCCTTTCCTGTCTATCTCACTATGTACTATCAAATAAAAAAGCCAAAAAATATACTTAAAAAAAAGAAACCACGCACTATGGAGTAATAAAGTCAAAACTTCTCTTCCTAGACTTCTTCTTACCGGTCTCTCAAGCTCCTGAGTGTGAACGGGGGCGGACTTTGCTCTTCACAGAACGCTGAATGTCTCCATCTTTAGTCATATTTAATTTCACTAAATGAAGGCCAGCACAGAGATGCTAACACAAGGCTACACAAATTAATAAAACAATAAAACGGAAAATTACTGACTGGGCCTTAACAGGCCAAGTTACAGTAGCTAAGCATTGACAAGGCAACTGCAAGGAAGGGAACAGTGTAGACCAGGCCCAGCCCAAACCAACCCAGGCCCGGCAGGTCCACTGACCTCCCACATCCCTATAGGCCTTAGCCTGATAATGAGTTGCTGATTAACTTAAAGAGGACCTATTATGCTCATTTCAGGGGCTTTTAATATGATATTAGTGTGGTGAATGTGCAGGTCACAACTTGTCCACCAGAGCGTTTTGAAGTTGTTGGATTGTGTATTTGATGAGTTTGATGGGGGAACCGTGGAAATACCATATGCCTCCATAGCGTAGCTCTGAGCAGCTCACGGCTCTGCCCCACCGATCCAAAAACAGCTTGCACTGACAATTAAAGGTAAGAAACCTACTGCTAAGACTATAGGGATTATGGCAATAATGGGTGATGGGTGATGGGTGATGTGAATATTCAAGCCCTTGCTCCCATGGTTACCTCAGCCACCAGAGCGAAGATTCGAAACCGACCGTTTAGAGCAGGGCTGTGCTCAATCTTTTGGTTTTTCTGACCAAAGCATGTTACTAACATTACTTTTAGACATCAAGGTACCATGTCAAGAAGCAGAAATGAGCATAAAAGTTCCCCTTTAAACTACAATTCAGAGTTGTTTGATTGACAGGAGTCTGTTGAGAGGAGACATGCTGTGCACACAGTAGCCTAACCCTTCCATCAGCTGTTTAGATGCATCGAGATGTATCGCATCGGAAAATGATGATGGAAACGCCGTGATTCGAATTAAAATCCCCTGATTCGCACAAACTGCAATCATCGTAGATGGAAACACACACGATTTTCATTTCTTTTAATGCGCATTTCCCAGTAATTCGAATCACTTTGGCTGGAAACGTGGCTATTGATGTCATTTAAAACACTGTCACCTTGGTTGGTCTCAGACTCTAACCTCCAGGTCACTGCCTGTCTCCTACCTGTTCTTGATGCGCAGTTGAACCTCTCCTGCTGAACATGTTCTGCTGTTGTGGGATGGTGATGGTGTTAGTTGTTGCCGTGGTGTTGGTGTAGAAGACAGAGGAGGTGGAGAAGAAGAAGAGGGAGGAAGAGCAGGGAGCGAAGGAGGTGAAGTTCCAAACTCCTGGACGTACGCTGGTTGAAGCTCCCTGAAGAGAGACGGGACATGAAACTGGTTTTAGTGAGTTCTTCACTTCACTGCACTGAGTTCGTTGGATGATCCTTTTACATGTCCTGCTTTTCAGATAAGTTGTACTGATTCATATTTGATTGATCGTATCTAATTTTAAAAGTCTAGTCTTCTTCTGGCCCACCTATGGTTAAGTGGTGAACAGCCTGTTAGCTGCAGCTGAAGACAGCAGTCCTTGTTCCACTGGGTTAAAAAAAAAAAATCAGTGCTCCTATAATATTCAATCCACATTTGCATAATCCAGTGTTGATTCATACAACCTAAGATTGATCTTTCATGTCTTTTCCACTCTAATGGGGACAAGTGAAGCTGGAGGCACCGGGACATATTCTTCTCAAAGTGATGATGTAAGACATTCACAGTTCAAAGAATCCCAGACTTTCATTATTGACATTGAAAGTTATTTATTTCCCCACCTCTATCAAAACATTGATGCCAATGTTCAGTTACGTTATTGCAGGTTCATTACATCTTCTACTAAAAAAAAAATGATTGACAGCATTTAAATATTTTCTTTGTCCTGGAGAGGACAAGTCCTTCACTGTTTAACTGCAGTGTAGTGCAGCTAGCAGGAGAGCTAGGTCGTAGCTGCACAGATTTTTCTCAGATTTTTTCCTATGGTCGCACTGTGTAGAGTGTTACTTAGAAAATGACCGTAATTCTCCTTTAATTTGGCAAAACTGATACAGAGAGAATCACTGGTAAAAAAAACAAACTTCAAAAAATAAAATAAAATAAACACACACCCATTTGGCCAGGTCCTATACATTTAAAGTATTATCATTGTTTCTGCATTTATTGATTGAGAGATGCAGTTTTACTGTGATTCAATGACCAAAAGATGCTGTTAATTTATACAATAAATCATACTGTACTGTCATAATAACATCTGCATCCCACAGAGCCGCATCATTATGGATTATCTTTAGAGATGAGATGAATAAAGAACACAATACACAACTTCACAGAAAACAGACACACCCTGGCTTATATCATTCACTGAAGGCATTCCATACACACACAAAAACACACATGCACGCACACACACACACACACACGCACACACACACACACACACACACACACACACACACACACACACACACACACACACACACACACACACACACACACACACACACAGATACACAAATAAAGGCTCATTAACATGAAACCTGAAGAGCTGGTTGCAGGAATGTGAAGCAGCCACAACACAGTGAAATCACCAGGAGGGGCCATGTTGCCACTTTCCATCTCATCTCATCACACACACACACACACACACACACACACACACACACACACACACACACACACACACACACACACACACACACACACACACACACACACACACACACACACACACACGCACACGCACGCACACACACACTTTCCTCCCTGTACCTTTAACCTGGCACTGAGCTAGCATTCAGCCAGAAGAGAGTCTGAATCAATCACCTCCTCAACTGGATCTCAGGTCTGTTGTCAAAACTTTGCTGTGGCTTCACAAAAACCACAGACATAAGGGGAATATCAAAAGTATGGAGGAATTAAAAAGAATGATCTTTTTGTGAACACAGCTACCATCCCATATGACGAGGGTGTGTGAGCTCACCGTGTTTATCCTCCTGAGGATTTGAATATTGGAACAGGAAGTCAAGCACACAGCCTCACAGTGAACTGCACCTGTTGCTCAACTCAGCTCCAGAAGAGAAACAGCACACACACACTGGCACAAAAGACTAAAGAGGGGCTTTAATAATACTGTGTTAGGAATAAGAATCATTTTAAAGGGATAGTTCATCATTTGGGCAAATCCACCCATTGCCATAATCCCTATAGTCATAGCAGTAGGTTCATTACCTTTATTTGTCAGTGCATGTTGTTTTGAGATTGGCGGGGCAGAGACGTGAGCTGCTAACATAACGGTACAGCTCCCCGGTCCCTCATCAAACTCATCAAATACACAATCCAACAACTCCAACAACTCCAAGTTGTGACCTGCACATTCACCACGCCATGAAATAATCATGTATAATTATGTAACATTACGACACACGAAGCAAATACTCGGAATTAGGCCTACTTTTGCTTGTGAAATCACTCCGCCCAGCAGCCATGTCTGAAATGTAGTTACGGCTATGCATTTACCTCTAAAACATCTCTGTCTCGTAATGTTACATTATTATCTCATAGTGTGGTGAATGTGCAGGTCACAACTTGTCCACCAGAGCGTTGTGGAGTTGTTGGATTGTGTATTTGATGAGTTTGATGAGGGACAGGGGACTACTGTATGTACTGTTACCTGAGCAGCTTGCGTCTCTGCTCCACAGATCTCAAAACAATATGCACTGATAATTAAAGGTAATTAACCTTCTCCTATGACTAGAGGGATTATGGCAATGGGCGAATTTGCCAAAATGTTGAACTATCCCTTTAATAATAATTAAAATAATGATGCATATTCTCTCTGGGGTCACAAAGAGGTCACATAGACAATAACATATTTGTAATATACTGAAGTTGACATACATTCTGCTCAATTCTGTTCTACAGTGAAAAGGTGCCAATCCACCGTCAATGGATCTCAGTCCTCCTCGCTATGTTTAAACACAAGAACACTCTGAGATACGCACACTAAGCTGTTGCCTAGGAGACAGCATTGTGGCGGTCTGTCCCTGTAATGACTTCCTCCTCATCTCTTTTGAGCAGAGAAACTCAAACATTCATTCGGCTCGGTTGCGTCAACTAGTGACAAAAGAGCACAAAAGCAGCGTCACGGGAGATGAATGAAAGAAGACAGAGCTTCACATTCCACTTGACCTTCATTTATCACTAAGTGCATTTCAGGTTTTAACTCACCTGTTTTATTATTTACATTTTAATTTGTTCATTTAAAAACTGAATGGATAAAGATACATACATTTTATTATTTTTTAAATTTTTTTTTTATTGTGCAATACAAGTGACAAACATAAAGACATGACACAGCACAAGACAGGAAGAACCTAACACTGCAACACAGCAGCCGAAAAAGTTAATTAATTGATTGAAGGGAGAAAAAAAAGCAGCCAATCAAAGACCGTTAAATAAATAAAACAGAACAAACCTCTCTTTTTTCCCTCCTCCTTCATTTCTCCTCCCTTTGAAGGGTCAATTTTAAAGTTATTAGTTCCCCAGCATTGGTTGTGTCAGGCCTACCTCACTGCAAATAAGAAAAACTCACACAGGAGAATAAGTCATAGTCATGTTACAGTCAGCAGAGTGAGCTCCAGACTGCAGGCCAACAACACCACAACCAGGACGAAGCAAGTTAAAGCTCCTGTCACCATGACAATGAAAGCAGACAGGAACATCATACGGATCACTGTACCCAACTATCATCATCTCTGTACACATACTATATGCATGACATCCTGACCCACACACACACACACACACACACACACACACACACACACACACACGGACTAACTCCACACAGCATTGTGACATCATGACTCATTTCCTGCTTCAATCTCTGCTCAGCTCTTATCTCTCTCACCCTCCTGCGCTGTGATTCATAGTTCGGAGTTATCTCTCAAAGTTTATTCAAAGACTCTGTACCAATATGTGTGCACCACCACTTATGAAAAAAACAACAACAAAATACAGGAAGAAACCAATAAATTAGATTTAGAACAAGCTGGAAAACTTTATTTAGCAAACTGCTCACCAGAACAGAATGAGGAGGGACAGGTGTTGTTTTCTGTGGTCAGTTTTGCATTCTGTCTGAGTCACACAATCACAACTAAACTAAATAAAGCGTGTGCAAATACTGAGAGCGGTGAAGAGCGGGAGAGGACATGGCAGCCAAACCTGCTCAACAGAATACTGACAAAACAAACATCCACTGTAAAACCTCCAGATGCCATCTGTCCGTCCCAGATTTATGACAGAGGATCTGAATAGGTGAATAGACGCATTTGGAGGCAGTGCACGCCCAGACAGAGCAGCAGGCCCAGCACCTACAGGGCTGGGTTGCCATGTATGCTGCCTTCATGCCCGAGCATCTCCTCTTCATAAGAGGTAGTAACCTAACCTGGTCTTACCCGGGTAACCGATTCATTTAAAGCAGAAGTAAGCGCAATGTTTGTGTTAATATAAGTCTAAATAGTTGTATCTTCCGACAGCAATCACTTCTATAGAGTGTTTGGTCTGAAACACGGGTCTGTCAGTCACTCTGCTCTGCTGTAAGCCGAGGAGAAAACTTTCCTTGTATCCTACAACCTTTATCCAATGAGGAGAGAGAACGGCATAAAGGGGCGGTCCTCTCTGTGTGTGCAGCCAAGGGATGCGCGTGAATGTGGTGACGTAGGGACGAGGGCGGGGACTGCTAACTCCATCTGCTGACAGGAAGTTAGCTAAAAGCACCAGATCGCTTACTTCTGCTTTAATAAAATAGAATGAGGTCATGTCTGACGGACAGAGCAGCTGGAGCATAAATGCGCTCTGTCTGCATTGACAGAGTGCATTACTGACACACAGCGTTGTCAGACTAAATATCAGGTGGATAATAAGAGTAGAGATTGGAGTTGAAGATGCACATATGGGGCATGTGTGTATCTTTATGCCGCAGCTGCCTCTGAGGAGAAAACCTTTTTTTCCCCCAGTCATTAGCGGTGCTTATTTATTAGTCCACACTACATTTTGGTGCCGTCGCTCCTCTCTGCCTCGCATCGTCTCAGGAAATAACTGGAAATGTTTCAGAATGTTTGTAGGCTGAAAGCCTATTTTCTAACAGACTTGATGACACCTGTCCCAGGGCCGTAGCCAGGATTTTTGAAATACTGAGGTCATTTAGTCGTGGTGCGCGGGAGGGTGTCAGAAATTTGGGGCAATTTTATATTAAAAGGCTTCAATCTGGTGCACTTTGACAGATAAAAACTACACACATCATATTAGATTAATCCTATTTTTATGATATTATCATCACTAGTGATCATCCAGAGAAGACCCAACTTCACTGAATTCTGATGAGAACACACCACCTATTATAAACAGGAGACTAGCTCCTCACACTCATAGCAGCCACAGAGTAGCAAAAATATTATATTATAAAGTTTAATTCCAGCTCAAAAAAAAAAAGTCTGAAATGCAATGTGAAGGTCCTGGTTGTTAACATAAAGATTAACAGGTTTCTAGGGTGAAGTGTGCACCCTTTTTTTTTACCATAGCTATGGTAAAAAAGTAGCTATAGCCTACTATCTTTGGGGTGACTTCCTTCTGGAGAGTCAGCTGTGTTCCTCACTTTGAAACAGGCCCAGGAAGTTTGTTTGCTTTTCCTTATAGTTACCACCATCATACATCTGACTGCTCCTTGTTGCAGCAAATTTTGGTTTGTGTTATAATTGGTTATTCACGTTGTTTAGCTATGTAGTATTTCACATTTCTATGCATATTTTTTATTAGTAAAATATTGGTGTCGAACTTCATTTCGGTTGTATGGTCTTCTTTGAATGGGAAAATATGAAGAGGTCTAGGTGAAATCAAAATGAGCCAAAAACAGTTGTATTTGGATGGAGTGAATATTATGACACAGGCTATTAGTGAAATATAATTAGTTTTCCAAAGGTCAAATTCCACCTGGACATATCTCTGATAATAAAACAGCTGCAAAATTGCTCAGGTTCATTTTTTTAGCATCTACTTTTACACAGTTAGCCTACACATTACTTATTCATTTGCCTGATATCCCATGATTCAAAGGTAGGTTTTACTCTAATGTGATTTTTGTTAGTTTTTTTTACTAGGCAGAGATGAAAATTTTACATTTTCTACTGTAGCCTACTCCAGACATGTATGTAGTAATCTCACAGGTCTTAGCTTTCTTTAAATAAATAAATAAAAAGACTGAAATAATAAATAAATAAATAAATACTAATGGTTGCCTAAAAATTTTACACCGTATGCTCTTTGTTAAATCTGTCCAAATTATTTTGGACAATTTCACAGTATGTTGTTTGTGAAATGTTGTGCTCGTGCACCACATATGCTCACATCTTGTGCATCTCCTGGGGGCTAAGCCCCCCCTGTCCTTAAAACTTAGTGACGCCCCTGTCTGTAAACATAAAATGTATCATGTCACTGTGCTTTTCACATAAAGTTGATGGAAGAATGGACAGTGTAGATGCCCCCTCAGTATAGTATCTGCAGGAAAGAGGTCTCTGCTCTCCCCCACTTAGCTCAACTAGTGCATAGTGCAGGACACAGACAGTAAACGGCGCTGAATTGACCCTATTAAACAGCTGTTTTCTCCGCATACATGAGGTCCCATCCCGAAATAATACAGCGATTCAAGTGCACGTATGTACAAAACTTTTACAGTGTAACAACTGGTTGGAAAAAGCAGTTTATCTAGAGCCAACCGACTCACTCAGTAGCCTTCTCCTCCATGCACGCAGGCTCCGCGACGCGCTGTATCACTCGCTTTTTCCGAATGAATCGCCCTTTTCCCCGCGACCAGTAAACAAACACCAGCGTACGTGAGGGCGTCAATAAACAAGAGCATTATAGGCCTACCGGAATTGTTGTTTGGACAAGAGAGGAGTCACTCAGTCACCTTCCATCTGTCCTCCCTAATACTTTCACCGCACTTTTTATTTTATTTTTTAATTTCATTCATTAGGCCGAAAAAAATACCGAGGTCATGACCTCGGTGTCCTCAATGGTAGCTACGGCCTGTCGTCTCCCTCCCTACAGCTCACCCCAAGGGAACCACCACAGATTCTTGTAAAAGGTTTGAAAGTTCAAGGGTCGATCCAAAAATTATTTTACACAGCAAAAAATCCATGTGGCTTGATCCGAACCGCGCTCTAACGTGCCGTTTTTTTAATCCTAGGTTAACCGGGTAATAAATCATAACCGACTCGGGTACTTGAGTACTCGGGTAACCGTGCACATCCCTAGTGCTAAGCTACGTCTGTAGAAACAGCTGCATGGCTGCCAATTCGTGCCAAACTTCAACCAACACCAAACATTCATACACATCCAAATGGGGCAAGGTGGGTAAGGTGTCTTGCCCATGGACACTACGACAGCGACTGGGACAGACCGCCAACCCTCTGAGTGATCACTGGACGACATGCTCTGCCACCTGAGACACTGCCACGGCATAGTGACAGTGGCCTCTTTCCTTCCTCCTTATTCTTCATTGGTTAATTTATGAACGCCAAACTCTCTCTGGCTGGCTGGATTCTCTGTTCAGGTTGCCATAAAAACATGGCGGTGCAAGATGGCCGCACTCTCTAAATCAAGACCCCTGCTATATGTACGTATAAAACGAAGAATTATAAGGCTACGAAAACCAATAGCGACTATAAATATATTCATATATTCAGGTTTTGCCAATAAACCTTGTTAATTATTACACACCGGACCTTTAAGGTTTTATAACTGAGAAGATAACACATAAGCCAATCAATACAGAACATTTAGGTCACTGAGGGAGATAAATGATTGGGGTATCAGAAAGAAAAGAGTAATATTGCTCTGTGTAGCATGGGGTTACAGTCGTCCATGGGTGAGAGGTGAAGAGGGAGGGAGGTAGTGAAATGCTGGCATAAGCTAACTGGCCAGGGAAGGGAGCCCTTCCAATCTAAGTCCAGCCAGTCTACATAGTATAGGGAGCAGGGGAGGTGTCTTGTAGGGCATCATTCACTCATTTTGAATTCATATTCAATCCCAACAAGCTATAAATTGTGCACTTATGTAACAGAGGTCCGCGGGTATAGCCACAGTCACGAGGTACCAGTGAGGAGAAGTGACGGTGTGTGGCGGTTAGCGGTACTGAAGCCCAGAAAAGACGTGCTAATCCACTTGCCAAGTGGTCATTGACTTCTTGGCAAAACGGTTAGCATCATCGCCCGCAGTGCAGGAGAACCGAGTTGGAAACCCAGTCAGGGCAGGCCAGACAACGTTGGTCACACTTAAAGGGATAGTTCAACATTTTGGCAAATTGGCCCATTGCCATAATCACTATAGTCATAGCAGTAGGTTTGTTACCTTTAATTGTCGGTGTAAGCTATTTTTAGAACAGCGGAGCAGCTCAGAGCTACGCTACGGAGGCTAATGGAATTTCTTGGTTTCCCTCATCAAACTCATCAAATACAAATACAAAAACTCCAAAACGCTCTGGTGGACAAGTTGTGACCTGCACAATCACCACGCTATGAGATAATAACAGAACGTTACCAGACAGAGTTGTTTTAGAGGGAAATACAGAGTTTGCTTGCTGAAAAACTGTCCCTGAACGCAACACGCATCAGCGGTTTTGCATGAATTTGCCTCTAAAACAACTCTGTCTCGTAACGATCCGAGGAAAAGGGCCTGCAGCAGTTAGGCCACCGTAGTTAGTAGCTAGTAGTCAGGGGGCTTAGCACACTTTTTTGGGCTTACTGTTACGGAGCGGATAAAAGCGTGAAATTTGGCACAAGGCTACGTCAGTACTATACGATTTTAGCCTAGGAGCCCACCATAATTCTTTTGAAATATCCATAAAAAGAACCATATTCTCTGGATCAAAATATATGATGAAAAATGTCATTTTTCTGAAGTCTTAAGAAGATAATTGATGGTAGCTAATTTGCTCTTTTTAGGCCATTGTATAACCAGAATCTGCTTTTAATTTGTGCACTGACCAGTAACCTTCCAAATGTTGTGTATAAAACATGCATTACAGTATCATCAGACATAATTGTAGCAAGACACAGATCTGGACAAGGCTACAAAAGAAGACCTGTTGCACTTATTGTTTCTAAGAGCAAAGTGGCCTCCATCAAAGGTTTGGGTCAACCAGGACTCTTCGTAGAGCTGGCCATCCAGCCAAACTGAACAGTTGGCGGAGTTGGTGAGAGTTGGTGAGAGTTGGTTAGAAAGGACCGAAGAAAAGGAACCGAAAACACAAAAAAAGCTGAGCTCCAGAGATCCTTTGGGAGAAGGGAGAAAGTTACAGAAGATGGCTCAGAAGATGAGCCATGGCTGCATCCTCCACCAATCTGGGCTATAGAGCAGAGTGGACCAATGAAAGCTCACTCCACAGTGTTATGAAAAGGCTGCGTAGAGTTACTCACAACCTTTAGGTGGTTGTTTGCAAATTAAAACCTTTCATATGTCATTCACTGACCACCGCTTATCCTGCACTAGGGTCACAGGTGAGCTGGAGCATCTCACTTCACTAACGAGAGGAGGGCCCCAGCCGGTGGATTCGAACCCAGAACCCCCTTGCTGTGAGGCGACAGTGCTAACCACTGCACCACCATGCCACCCATAATTAGCAGCCTGAAAATTGAAGGATTATCAAATTTATTTTTGTAGCCTTGTCCAGATCTATGCCTTGCTACAATTGAGCTCTTGGGGCAGTTCCTTTGACCTCATGGATCTCACTTTGCTCAGATATGTAAATGAGCTGTATTAGCTGTATCTTATTGAGGTGTGTTTTTCAAATCATGTCCAAACTATTTATTTCAACACAGTTAGGCTCAAAGATAAATAAAATAAGTTGACAGCTCCTGAATGGCATACATGAGCATCACAGCAAAGGGTCTGAATGTTCAGGTGATATTTAATTTTTTCTATTTTTGCAAACATTTCTAAAATTCTGGGTTTGTGCTGTCATTAAGGGGGACTGGGTGTAGATTGATGAGGGGGAACATTTTTTTTTTTCTTTCTCCATTTTAACATAAAGATAAAACTATGCTACCGTATACATACATTATGTAATATACAGACATATGCAGCACACACACACACACACACACACACACACACACACACACACACACACACACACACACACACACACACACACACGTAATGTACACACATTTTGTGAGTATTCATATATTTTTAAAATCATTTTATGATGATTAAAAATAGCAGGTGTTTTCATTGATAATGATGATTTTGTAATATGATATTTTACAGAAAAATCTTTCAGGGCTCCTAGGCTAAAATGATTTGTTAGACCATAAAGAAACATCATACAAATTTTACGCTTTTATCCGCTCCGTAACAGTAATTTTGCTAAGCCCCCTGACTATAGTAACCCCCCCCCATTGGAAACTATCAGTGTGTCAATAGTAAATATCTTGTCTGATACTTTGGTCAAAGTTATGTGAGAGCTCAAGTTTCCTGGGTTTCCCATTCTTTTGCAGAATGGGAGTCCATGGAGTTTTTCCTCAGTGGATGTGAGGGTCTAAGGACAGAGGATGTTGTTACGATGCCATGTAAAGCCCTTTGAGACAAACTGTTTGTAAAAACGGGCTATACAAATAAAATTGCCTTGCCTTGCCTTGCTGCTTTGTTTCCCTGTTTCACTGTAAAACGGTAGAAAACTTAAATAATACACTGATATTGCTGAAAATATTGCAAAAGAGTGTTTCTTGTTTAACTTTGTGTCTTTTAGAGATCATTTCATCTTCCACTTACTGAACTGTTCACATTAACAGACATGTGGACCATGGGTGCCCAAACGTTTGCATGTCACTGTATTATGTATCTCATTGATTAGGAACATGCTGTGCAGAGTTGTGACACAAGAACTCACCGATATGTTGGTTCTGAGAACTGTGTCCCAAGTAGATCACTACAACCCAATGCCTGGACTCATGACATTATACTAGACTGGATAAAGGCCCAATTCACTTGGAGAGATGTCACTTACGAACCAACCAACCAGTCCAAGGGCTCTTTCCACATTGGCATGGATCTAACTGGGAGATTTCACAATGCAGTATCCACTGATTCAGGTCATCTTCTGAGTTGGGAACCAAAAAGACTTGCTAAATGACCAAAATTATATTATACACACTCTATGGATTATTGGGTATTTGTTACACCCATGTCTTCTCCCAGTGTCTCCTCCCCTCCCTGTGTCTCTCCCTCCTTCCTAGGGGCGGGCCCCAGGGGCGGGCCCCAGACGCAGGCTGCTGCTGCTGCTGCTGCAGGGCACACACCTGAGGCTCATCTGCTCAAAGACACCGGCCCTCCACTCATTCATCGCCAGATCTTTACAGTTCACCACGTTGGTAACTTTGTCAGGCTCCTTCTCTGTGATATTTAGTATCCAGTGTTCTCTAGTCTCCTGTGTTTTTTGTGTCCTTAGCCTTTTTTCTCTCCTTCGTGTTTTTGCTCCGGGTTTCTCCTGCCTCGTTTTGACCCTGTCTCCCCACGCTCCCAGATTCCCTGCCCTGCCAGCAAGCAGCCGCTCTGGACCCGCTCCCCCTTCCCGGGACCCTCTCCCCCACAATCTGCCTCTTCCTCTGCTCATCATAACGACCCATAATCTGACCAGCACTATTTGAAAAATGAGCAGAAAAACCACTGATGCTCGTGGTTTACACATTTCTATACCGTTCTATACCATTAGGGAGGGATATGCTAAGTAAGGAACCACCAACAGCATCACCCGTTCTCCAATCCCTCAACTCAGGAATGATGAAATACAGTTCAACTGTCAAATTCTACTGTTCAGTACCACATAGTTCAGTATTTTTTTTTTAGAAATTCTTCTGTACTGTATATGTGTGTGTGTGTGTGTGTTGTCCGCAAATTCTCTCTACAGGATCTTCAGCAGTATCAGTCAGCTTTACTTTGGTGTTAAAGGGGAACTAAACCCCTCAGTTTTGGATGACGTGCTCTAAGCTTGAAATTCAAAAAATGCCTTGATTATGGGCGGGACTCAGGAGCACTCTCCGATCCCCCCTCCCCCCTCCCCCCTCCCCTGCGCCCCATTCACACCCGCGAAATCACACAAAAGAGAAAAAAAAGTAATAAACACACATCAACACTTCTGCTAGCGCTAACGAGCTACTAACGAGCTACTAACAGCACTAGTAGCGCGGACACTACTAGGAGCCCTAACACAGTGCATCTACAGCTGATCCGCCGGCTCGTTAGCTCGTTAACGGCTCGTTAGCGCCAGCGCCGGCCGCACAAACGATTCCCGTTCAGGCAGCTGTTAGCAGCCGTTAGCCGCAGCAGAGCAGCTAAACTGCCTAGCAACCGTTAGAGGCAGGCAGCAGCCGGTGCTGATTGGTCGGGGAGCTGGTGGCCGATGACGAAAGCTGCCTCCAAAACGTCATCTGCCTCCATCTCAGCCAATAGAAAAATTTGATTGTAATAGCCGTGTTTCAACCCATAGAGGGCAGTCACACTGCATTTTTACTACAAAATACACCAAGTTGAAATATTTTGACTAAAATGTCAAAAGTTGGACCAGAATCAACTGACAACACTACCTTATACCCAAATATATTTGTTTTCAGCAGAAAAAAGTGGTTTGGGGGCTTAGTTCCTCTTTAATGAGGTTATTGTTCTTTACCTGCGAACGGTGAGTGTCAGAGTCTTGTGCGATCCTTTGACCAGAGCGATGGCCTCCTGTCTGAATCCAGTCAGCTCTACGTCATTAATGATGATGATTTCATCCCCCGCCAGCAGAGGCTGCTCCAAACGGTCGGCCTTCCCATCCTCCTCTACCTGCACACACACATTAACACACACAAGTGTGAGCGAAATGCAAAATTGTCCCGAAAAAAATTTAATAAGTCTACATTTCAAGCTTATTTGTAGCGGAAGCTCCTCTTCCCGGTTCATCAAACTTAACGAACCGGGAGGAGGAGCTTCGAGAAGCTTCCACTACAAAACAAGCTTGAAATATAGACTTTTTAAAAAAAATTCGGGACAATTTCGCATTTCAATACAAGACAGATATTACATATGAGCAGCATGGAGGTATTTGGATGTTTTTTGGTGTGTGTTTTTGTTACGAAGACAGTTGGTATCCATTTGCAACTGTTATATGGACATGCACTTAGGGATGCACCGATCCACATTTTTTCACTTCCGATCCGATCCCGATACAAGAATTTGGATATCTGCCGATACCGATACGTTTGACAACCCTGGTCTACGATCTGAAATTTTTTTAAAAAAGCACCCCACACACAGACACACACACCCTCCCCCCCCGAGCTCGTATGGCCCTCCCCTCGGAGCCTATTAACGACACACCCCCCCTTCAGCAGAGCAGAGCAACAAGCCTGCCTGCAGAAACCAAACACGGCTTTGAATGCGGAGTAACAGTGTCGGATTCACAACTTCCACAATAAAAACAAAGATTACCTGTTCAACATAAACTCCGCTCTATTAGCACCGCCGTGTTGCGGGGGTTTGCGCACTCTGAACTATGGGAGCCCAGCAGGGAGCATTGGTAGTGGATGTTGAAGAGAAAATTGTTTTTCATTAAAATAAATCGATGTAAAGTACAAATTTGAATTAATCGATGTATTGCCCAGCCCTACATTGCACGTTGCTGTCTTGCTTTGCGGTGTTTCGAGCATGAAATATTTACAAACAGCGGACGTGTGCTGCTCAACGCTACCCGGCTGTTAGCCTGCTGCTGCTAGTGGCCCGGCAGGCTGCAAACAGGGGCATGTATTTCCTGAACGGGGGTGTGTCTCATCTCTCTGCCTCACTGACACACCGCACACGCCTCCTTCAGGAAATCCGTTCCACAGTTTTGCAGCCACCTAGCAGAGTAGCCAACAGGAGTAACTTTTGGAATCATTTCAGCAGACAACCATGAAAGCACATGTGTTTCACGGATCGGAAATTTGCGCAGGTTGGATCGGAATTTTCCGATCCATTAATTACACTCATATCGGTACCCGATACCTATACTGGATCGGATCTGCCCCATCCCTACATGCACTGCTACGCCGAGACCCCCTGTAACTCAGAGAAGCCACGGAGGACTCTGAAACTTCTCCCAACCCTTAGTCCACATCCGCTTTAAGGTGAATGGTCACGATTTAGAATTGAGAAACTGCACTGCGGTCTATTTCAAAGGAAGGAGCCACAAAGGATTTTAAAGTATGTCATGACTCAACTAAGACTCATACTGTCGCGATTTGAGGAGAAACACAGGACCCAGATGCAGACACAAACATGAGAGAGTGAGTTCAGAGTCATTTGTTAAGAGAGAAGGGACAACAACTCAAAAAGGTCTCCAATTATCCAAATGTGAAATCACCCCCCCCCCCCCCCCCCCAAAAAAAAAAGGTCAGTGGGTATTAAATCCCAGACATCACAAAAAGATAAACACAAAAGGGGTCTACAACCAAACCACTAAGGTTAGATCAAAAGAACCAAGAAACACAAAGGAAAAGCACAGACTGACCAGGAAGAGCACAGGGAGGAAAAACACACAGGAGGGAGAGAACAGGACATGATGAGACAAGGTAGACCTGGCAGACTCAAAAGACAGAGGTTAGTTACAAATGAGACACAGGTGAGGGAGACACAGACAAAGCTAGACACAATGAGTCAGGAAGAAGACAGAGGATTTTCAAAATGATAGAGGAACACTCAAACCAACCAGGGGAACAGAGGGAGGACGTGACTCCTGACTTTATCAGAGCTGATGGTGATGCCTCTTAGCAGCCTGTCAGTGCAGTGTGTGTCTTTGTTTATCCATTTATCGTGTGTGTGTGTGTGTGTGTGTGTGTGTGTGTGTGTGTGTGTGTGTGTGTGTGTGTGTGTGTGTGTGTGTGTGTGTTCTCCCGCTTTAAGGTCACATTGTCTTGTTCTCTCAGATAAACTCAATCAAATCCCGACAGATTGTCAAAATGTGTCAGCACCAACTTCACCAGCTCAGACTGGATTCCAACATGTAATGTATGTGGTGGATTATTAAAGGGATAGTTCAACAACTGGGTCATGACCGAAAGAACAGGATCCCTGATACAAGCGGCTGAAATGAGTTTCCTCCGCAGGGTGGCGGGGCGCTCCCTTAGAGACAGGGTGAGGAGCTCTGTCACCCGGGAGGAGCTCGGAGTAGAGCCGCTGCTCCTCCACATCCAGAGGAGCCAGCTGAGGTGGCTCGGGCATCTGTATTGGATACCCCCTGGACGCCTCCCTCGGGAGGTGTTCCGGGCATGTCCCACCGGGAGGAGGCCCAGAGGAAGACCCAGGACACGCTGGAGGAAGTGTCCGGGGAGAGGGAAATCTGGGGATCCCTGCTCCGACTGCTGCCCCCGCGACCCGACTCCAGATAAAGCGGTAGACAATGGATGGATGGATGGATGGATGGATGGATGGATGGATGGATGGATTGTGTATTTTATGAGTTTGATGGGGGAAAAGTGAAAATACCGTTCACCTCCATTGTGTTCAATGAGCAGCCCCGCCGATCTCAAAACAACATGCACTGACAATTAAAGGTAACAAACCTACTCCTAATGCTATAAGGATTATGGCAATGGGCCAATTTGCCAAAATGTTGAACTATCCCTTTAAACATCATGTTAATGCAGATTAACAAAACGAGGATGAATGCAGACTCAAACACTTTAAACACAATGCAATCAGGCGATGTCAAGTGGTATCAGGACCATGTAGATCTGATTCACAACATGAACAGTCTGCAGCCAGGTCGAAATGACATGTCTTCAGAGATAAATTGCAGCGACTATTGAAAGATCACCAAACCCCAGCTCCTCCTGCTCATCTCAAATTGCTCTGCAATAGGATACGGGCACGTCTGTCCGTCCTGGGTGAGGGATCCCTCCTCTGTTGCTCACCCTGAGGTTTCTCAGATTTTTCCCTGTTAAAAGGGTTTTCCATGGAGTTTTTCCTCAGTGGATGTGAGGGTCTAAGGGCAGAGGATGTTGTTGTGATGCCATGTAAAGCCCTTCGAGACAAATTGTTTGTAAAAATGGGCTATACAAATAAAATTGGGTTAACCCTCATTTCTGGTCAGCACTGCCCTGCGATCTCGCACCCCCACGTAACCATGTTGCTCAAAGGCTTAAAGAAGCAAGACCCGGCCATCTCCACGAGGCGCTTGCCTCTCACCTCAGACTTGCTCAGTCGCTGCACCATTGATTCAACCCTGGAATCCATGTTCCTACTTCTTCGGCTTCCTCAGGTGCTCCGAATTCGCCCCGACCTCTTCCGCTTTCCATCCTTCCCTACATCCCAAGCTATCCGACATCGCTATTCACACCGCTGACTCTCTAATCTTCACGCTCCGTAGAAGTAAGACCGATCAACTTCAAGCCTTCCCCATCTACATCTTCCGCCTCAATTCCTATCTCAGCCCATATGAACCACTGACAAGGTACGTCAACTCCAGCTACGCGTCTCAGGCATCGCCTCCGAACATTATTCACCCCACTCTTTTCGCATCGGCGCAGCATCCACGGCTGCCAGCCAAGGAATATCTGAGCACACGATTCAGATCATGGGGCATTGGTCTTCCCAGACATACCACACTTAAGCGATCTGCATCAAGCCCACTCACGATTGTGTTTAATTTAACAATGACTCTTTGGGGGTTAACTTCAGCCCGGGCACGACGAACCATCGGAGGAAGAACCCCCACTCAGAGTCTCCACTGCCTGGCTGAAGACCTCCCAACCCCCCCTTTACACCGTTCATTATCTCTGATTTCATTTCATTAAAAGAAATTCTAAAACTCACAATTTGTCGGCGTTGTCCTAGCTAGTGAATTATAATGTAGCCAGAACCACAACATCCCTCTGCTCTGTGTTTGTTGAGCTGCTCCAGATAATATCTCTTACAGAAATACAGCATTTTACATGAAGACAAGTTGTTTCCCTGAGGAGGTGGGGTGAAGGCTGTAGCCATGAGTGTAAAAGAATGCAGGAGTCCCAGTCTGTCTGGAAAGTTTAACTCTATCTGGTCAAACAGAAAATAATGTGTCTTGAGGAAGTCAGTCTTCTACTGTTACACTTCTACCATCTGTTTGGAAGTAACTTGGTCAAAATGTCCTATATGTCCTATCATCCACCTTGTCTCTGCCCATATTCAGGATTCCTGGTTTGAGTTTGAGGTTAGGATGAATCTGACTTCTAATATCTGAGTAACAGCACGTGGATAACAGGTCCATGTGCTTGGTGGCCAACATTTTTCTGTTTTGAAAATGGGTATTTCTAAATGAAATTAGGACACAGCTCATTTCCGATTTGCCTGCTCTGCAAGTGCGCCTGACAACTTTGAGAATTCTGGGTAATTTGAATAATAATCCATTAGCAGCCAAAAGACCCTGCCTTTCAGTTCAAACAGGTTAATTACAACCTTTCTCCATGGTTCCTACTGCTTGTCGTGTCAGCATTTGTGATCTCATGGAAGTAACTCTCCCTAGAAGTACTGGTGGCTTATCCAGCTTCACCCGTCCAGGTGACTTCATCTGTTCCATCCCTCTCCTCAGGTTTCCATCTTCCTGTGTTTCATTGGGCATATCAGTCCATTTTGTGTCACACTTTGGTATTTGAGCTCTGATAGAGTCCACATGAATCTGCACTGTGGCGTGTGGTGTTGTGCTACCACTTAATGTCAAGTCTCAGTATTAACAACTGTTGTTGACATAGGGAAGTAGTGTCTGTTTTTCTATTTGTGCATAATCTATGTCCATTACTTTCATGGATTATGATGCCTCTGTGAATAGGCATGGGCCAGTTACCCATTACCAGGTATACCACAGTTTGAAAAAGTCAATCATTAATATTTCCTGTCATACCATTCCTACAGTAGGAGCTGATTTCCCTCCAAGTTAAAACAACTCGACAGAAAGTGCAGGAATCTGTCAGCTGTACAGTAATCTGTGTTTATGATAAATGAGGGACAAAGGCCCGTCGACTGTATAGGCATATAGAGCAGCTTTCTGTTTGTAACAATTAATCTGTTAGCTGTTCAGGACGTCAGGAGGGAGAGAGGAGTGGCTGGAGGAGCTCTTATATCCATCTGTTTGGCCACTGGCTGCCACTGAGGAAAAGCCTGAATATTGAGTCCAAGTCATAAAGCATAACCTAAAACATCATGCTTATAGTTCATGCAAGAAGTTGTCAAAGGCCTTACCATGGTGGCATGGCTTTACTTTGTGTGTGTCAATCTGGTGGCATAACATGATGCAACTGACTACACAGCCATCAGCCACAGTCAAAGCCTAACTTCTGTCATAACAATAGTTTAGAAAATGTCCCATCAGCACCAGTCACATCAGGTGATCTGTTGCCTTCTCTTGCGGGATGATGTGAAATAAAACTTCAGGGGGTATTACCCATTTTTGTTTCAGTTTAGAGAAGAGAGTAAACTTCCATGTAACTTTTAATTTCTAATCTCATGTTTACCTATTAAACTTGCACATTTGTCTTCCACCATAAAATATTAGAGGAAACAACATATTAGTCTAACAGCACTGATAGTTAGGCCACAGAAAGGAGGGATACAAACGTGCATGTCATTATACATCCTTTATTATGGTATTTTATTATTCTGGTGGTTTCGTCCCTACGTCACCACATTCACGCGCATCCCTTGGCTGCACACACAGAGAGGACCGCCCCTTTATGCCGTTCTCTCTCCTCATTGGATAAAGGTTGTAGGATACAAGGAAAGTTTTCTCCTGGGCTCAGAGCAGAGCAGAGTGACTGACAGACCCGTGTTTCAGACCAAACACTCTATAGAAGTGATTGCTGTCTGAAGATACAACTATTTAAGACTTATATTAACACAAACTGTAAATGACCTTTAATATGAGCATAGTATTTTTATAAATGTGTTTTTATGTTTACTTAGTAACATTCTTTAAAGCCAGGCTTTTATTTTTTATATACCGGTATTAAGCAGACGGATATTCAGTGCTCTTATTTTGAAAGCGTCTCGCTGAGACCTCGTACACATCCGGTGCTTCGGAGTTTACCGGCAGTAGGAAAAGTGTGTCTGCAAGGCTAAAAGAGTGTCTTCAATGCTAAAAGCAAGCAAAGTGTGCCACATGAAACGCCCTAGCACCTGGCTAATAAGGGGCACAAGGTTTGTTTTGTTACCATTTCATGCTATATTTATGTCCGGCTCGAGTTTGGTTGCCGTGGATATTTTCATGCATAAAACGTATTGTGGTTAGCGGTAGCTACTATTAGCATCGGCGAGCTGCCGTGTCGGTCTGTATTGAAGTGAGATTAAGCTATAAGCTAACTGGTTGGTTGTCTTATTAATGCAACAGGACGTATTTTGTCTGTTTTATATAAGGTCTGCTAAGGTTAAAAACTGTTTATTGGGTTAAAAACGAACGGTTAAAAATGCTAATTTCATGTCAAATATTGTTTTATATTGCACTCTATGTGAGGTTGTCTTTCAGTTAAAATGTGAATTTTCCCTCATGACTGTAACATCAATCGTAGCAGTTAAAATATATATTTAAATTCATGGAGTAAAACCTGTGAGTCTACAATAAGTTTATTAGATAAAAAGAGAGTTAAGTCAACTTACATGATTGTTTGTGATAAAGGCAGTTAAAGGTAATTTCAAGTAAGAGTAAAGGTAACGGTATTTTGTTTTCTTCTTTTCATAGCTCTTACGGTGTGTTTGCATTGAATACGGTCCAAGGAATAAAACACTGTGAACCATCAGTTTGAGAGTCCGACCATCATTTAGCCGGGGATGCTACACAAACATTCCGCTTACTTCTGCTTTAAGCATGGTGCAGGTGGTGAACTGATCACACATAATAATAAAGCTAAAAGTGACTAAGTGTGGATTACAGAGCCACATGTCTGAAAAACAGAGACTACAACTGCAACAAACGCTCTAATCCCTTGACATGTGCAGCGAGTTCCACAGCAGCCGCGCCTACACCACGCATCCAGTCTGTTCCTGGCCTTAAGGAGCTGTGCTGTTCTAATAACGAGTCTTCTGCAGAATGAGAGGAGGGTCTGAAAAGATTTGATACTCTGATGACTCAAAACAATTCCAGGAAAGCACAGGGTGTTGGTTCAGGGGTTAGGATTTCAATGTGTGCAAGTGAAAATCATTAGTAGTCCATCAATATTAATGTGAAATGTGAAATTTTAGCACTCATAATTTACTGCCACTGTTATGATTGTGAGCCAATCTCTGCACAGTTACAGTGAGAGGAGTAGATTAAAGTAGAGCTAGTGCAGATGTTCATAAAGGGGAGTTTGTTTACATCTTTACTCTTCAACTTCATTTGGACACCAGTAGGGCTGCCTGCAACTATAACAATTATTTTCATTATAGATTAATCTGTCGATTATTTCAACGATTAATCGATTAGTTGTTCAGTCAATAAAAGTTTAAAAAACATCAATCAGTGTTTTTCAAACCACCAGACGACGTCCTCAAATGTCTTGTTTTGTCCACAAATCAAAGAGAGACTCAGTTTATTGTCATAAAGGAACAAAGAAACCAGAAATATTCACATTTAAGAAGCTGGAATCAGAGTTCAGCAAAAAAAATTCTTAAAAAACTCAAACCGATTATTCGATTATCAAAATAGTTTACGTTAATTTAATAATCGATTACTGTTCAATTAATCGATTAACTGTTGCAGCTCTAGATACCAGTAATGAGACATTCACATTTAAAACTCATTCAATCTTTTGAGCGTGTTATGTGGAGCCTGGATCAACAGAAATCTCTGGGCTGCCTCAGAACCACAAGACCTGCAGTGCACTGATGACAAACAAACTGGGGGTGAAATGTGGTCTATTATAATCTATCTGCTAAAAAAAAACTCATAAATTAAAATCTATAGAGAAAACTCTATTGAAACAGTATAGGTGATGATGTAAAGCAGCGTTCGAGCACAAAGAGAGATAATAGATACGTGAAAGGTTCATTCAAGAGAATGACAGATAGTGAAATAATAAATACACAGAAGAACCTGAAAGACAAAGGAACTGTGGAGCTGACAGACAGCCTGACAGACAGCCGGGAATCAAGCAGTTGTAAAGCAGTGTGATAAAACACATCTACACACAGTACAGAACAATGCTGTGAGCAAGTCTGCATAGCACCCAGGAAAAGCATCATTCCCATTCCTGTCCTGTTTCATAGCTGTTTGGCCTCTGTCCCAGAAGAATCCCCACACCCACACACACACACACACACACACACACACAGTCTGCTGATTTGCATTTTAATAAAATTAGGCCACAGTGACTGGAAGGACAGAGGGGGGGTCATTTGTGGTATTATACTGAGGTTTGAGAGGACTACATATATGTCAAATGGTTCATAGTGTCATATCCAACAGCCTATCTGAGTGTGAAAAGCTGACAGATGCTGGATAATAAATCACAGTAATAATATCATATCAGTGTTCAAAACTTATCTCTAAGATCCCTGAACCAAGAACTGGAGCTTTGCTTGGCTCCTCCTGATTCAGTGGAGGCTGATCTCAATACAGCTACAGTGAATAGTTGTCAAGTGTTGTGTATTTGGGTAGGCCTGGCCATCATTCAAGTATGTAAACAATGTACTGTCAGTTTATCATTCTAACAGCTTTTAACAATAAATGGAATGCTTATTTGAGCAGACTGTCAGTGCAGCCGCAGCAAATTGAAAGTATTATCAGATACTACAATGGAATCTGTTATATTTTTCATAGCTTGTGGAAGTCAGTGGCTTGGGCTTGTAAACTATGACTGTCAATGAGCTTGAAGGACATCCGACTTCTGCTGCCGTCACTGGCATCAGCCTCAAACATCATTAACCAAACATGATCTTTCTATTATGTCAATAACCCTCACTTTATCTGCTCTCTCCAGCACTGTGAGCTCCATAGTGAACTTCAGTTGAGTGAAGTGACCGTGCATGTTAAAGTGTCACAGCAGAGGACGGTGACACAGACATACCTTAGAGATGATGAGCGGTGCTCCGTGCTCCAGGCCGCCCTGCAGCGTGAAGCCCCAGGGTGCTGCGCCCTGCAGCCGGGCCTCCAGCAGCACCCAGCCGCTCTGCATAGCCTGCTGCCGGGGACTCGGAGCGCTGCTCTGTCTTCAGCCGGACCGGGCGGATACTGGAGAAAAGACTTCTCCTTCCTTCACGACCGCATTTCCCTCATTCATTGAAGTCTTAGCTGAGACCAAGGAAAGCAGGAGGAGGTGTCCGAGCACCGCGCCGCGCTTCCTGCAAAGTGCATTTCTGAAGCGCCTGAGTGCGACTGATCCGCACGAACAGCACGAAACTATCCACGGGTTTTACTGGAGGAGAGAAAAGTCCAAGAACGGAGGGAGCTCCCAAACAGAAATACTGACCCCTCTCTCTCTCTCTCTCTCTCTCTCTCTCTCTCTCTCTCTCTCTCTCTCTCTCTCTCTCTCTCTCTCTCTACCTCCCTCTCTCTCTCTCTCTCTCTCTCTCTCTCTCTCTCTCTCTCTCTCTACCTCCCTCTCTCTCCCTCTCTCTCTCTCTCTCTCTCTCTCTCTCTAGAAATTCAGTTTAGCATTACAATGGGATTTCCTGCGACTCACTGAGCGAAAAGAAAAGAGATACTAACTCACACAGAGAGGTGGAGTGAGGTAGAGCGAGGCAGAGAGGGGGGCAGGAGAGGATAGAGAGAAACTAGAACGAAAGAACAGTTAACAGTGAGGAAAGAAAGAAAGAAAGAAAGAAAGAAAGAAAGAAAGAAAGAAAGAAAGAAAGAAAACGAATAGATAAGAAAAGACACACAAAGTTGGAGGCAGTGTTTCCTGTGTGTGTGCTGATGAGTTGTAATCCAATCCTCCACAGCAGAGCTGAGCCCTGCAGCTGGAGGACTGGAACTGTTTCCCTTTACCCTGAAACCAGATTACAGGCTGAGCCAGACCGCTGGATCAAACAGGACTCACTATACTGACCATCAGAGTTTACACCAGCTCTTCAATCATCAGGTTCAGGACAGCATTAAACCATAGTTATCGTAGCCTACCTTTACAATATGACATTTTAACCTGGATGAAAATGAAGTGAAGGATATCCCTGTTTTCCAGTGAGACTTGAGGTTTTATTTACTGCTGTTGCTTGACTCAAATGTCATCAAGTATATCAGATAACAGGAGCGACAGGTGGCAATGGTTTACTAGAGAGCACAGCAGAGTCTGGATCAGGTTCATTCAGGCAAGGTGACATTTTTCTCCTGAACAGCAGCAGTCCCTATGGATGTGAGTTAAACAGTCTGTCTGCACTGACTGTGTCTGTGGCTCCCTCTGTCTCACCAACCGGTCTCACAGTCAAATGAGCTTTATCGACAACACAAGATGAAGTTAAAGGGATAGTTCAGCATTTTGGCAAATTCGCCTATTGCCAAATCCGTATAGGCTAGTCATAGGAGTAGGAGGTTCATTACTTTTAATTGTCGGTGCATGTTGTTTTGAGATCAGCGGAGCAGAGACGCAAGCTGCTCATTGAACACAATGGAGGTGAACGGTATTTTCGCCTTTCCCTCAGCAAACTCTTCAAATACACGATCCAACAACTCCAAAATGCTCTCATGGACAAGTTGTGACCTGCACATTCACCACGCTATGAGATAATAACGGAACATTACGAGACAGAATTGTTTTCGAGGCAAATGCGTAACCGGAACTACATTCCAGACAGTAACGTAAGTTGTTCTGAGTATTTGCTTCAAGTGTCGTAATGTGACATAATTTTACGTTATTATTTCATAGCGTGGTGAATGTGCAGGTCACAACTTGTCCTCGAGAGTCTTTTGGAGTTGCTGGATTGTGTACGATAATACTGTGTTGCGTTAGCTTAGCAGCTCGCATCTCTGCCCCGCCGATCTAAAAACAGCTTGCACCAACTATTAAAGGTAATGAACCTACTATAGGGATTATGACATTAGGTGAATTTGCCAGAATGTTGAACTATCGCTTTAAAGGTACATTGTGTAGGAATTACTCCCATCTAGCGGTGCGGTTGTAGATCGCAAGCAACTCAGTCGTATTTTTCATGCTGCATTCAGGTGAAATCAGTTAGACGGCAGACGGACGACAGCCGCTGCACGTAACAGCTTAAAGGGATAGTAGTAAAGTGGGGTTGTATGATCTCCAAATAGCCGCTAAGTACTTTAATTGCAGTAGAAGACTCTCTACACTCCTCCCGTTAGCAACGCCAGCCCATAGCCCTGCCCAGAAATTTACAACATACATTGTTGTGAATGGACCAAAAGAAACGGCCTATTTTCGCGGCCTAAAAGAGGTTTTACCTGAAAAAAAAATAGACAGTTCCATTGTTCGCTATAATATAATTTTTTCCAGCCCCTGAATGTGCAGGAAAAATGCAGTTTTTATTTGGAGCTAACCAACTGCTGATCGGCGGGCGCTAACCCTGGGCGGAGGGATACGTGAGTTGGTTAGGTCCAAATAAAAACTGCGTTTTTCCTGCACTTTGAAGGGCTGGAAAAAATTATATTATAGCGAACAATGGAACTGTGTATTTTTTTTCACGTAAAACCTATTTTAGGCCGCGAAAATAGGCAGTTTCTTTGGGTCCATTCACAACACTGTGTGTTGTAAATCTCTGGGCAGGGCTATGGGCTGGCGTTGCTAACGGGAGGAGTGTAGAGAGTCTGCTACTGCAATTAAAGTACTTAGGGGCTATTTGTAGATCATACAACCCCACTTTTAAAAAATGCTACTATCCCTTTAAACAAGCCTCTATGTAAACAAGTGGTCTGTCAGCACCAGGTAAAACAATGTACACGTGACAATATGTTGTCATGGCGATGTGGTATTGTTTACCTGACCCACGTTTTACCGGCTTTCTCTGGACTTCTGTGACTAAAATGACATCTGGTTTGTTACAGACGGCCGTCTGCCCGACTGCAGGTGAATGCAGCATCAGTGTAACGCTCCATTCCTCCTCACTGCGTTACTGCGGTGAGTGAGTTTCCGTGGTTTCTGTGGTTACCGTCACGCTGCCACTGAAGGTAAAAACATGGAGACACCACATGGCAGCAGCACCGAGCTTACCCGCTCCATGGAGATATGAATGATATGAACGGCTCATTCAGAGCTGAAAGGAACACTTCAGTTCATTGATGAATGAAAAACTTACTTTTGAACGAAATAATCGATTTTCGTGAATAGATAACAGGAGAACTTACACAATGTGCCTTTAAGGGAAAGTATGTGAATAAGAGTTGAATCTGCAAAGGACACTCCCTGCTGTTGGTGGCCTGTCCCCTGTCCGGCCTGTCCCTGGAGATTTCCCTAGAGACAGAGCGGTAAGATGGGAAGTGGAGCAGAATGGCAGACGTCTAATGTCCGGGATTAAACTAGAAACTTCTCATGATACACTGACAGTTTTTAGGTCACCACACCTTCATAGAATCTTTAATTCGACTGTGCCTCGATATTGAAATATACTGGTATGTAATAATTTCGGTTGAGGAGTCTCAGAGCCATGGAGAAATATAATGATTTAAACCTGCGTTGTCAAACTCATTTTAGTTCAGGGGCCACAAACAGCACAATTTGATTTTAAGTTGGCCGGACCAGTAAAATAATATAGCCTATAAATGAAAATAACTTTTTAATTTGTTTTAATATATCATTAATATGTTTACAGTTAACGAACTATCCTTTTACTGAAATATCTTGATAAAAATATGTGCAATTTCAAATTTTCACACTTGACAAATTCATCCTGACGGCCGGATTGGACCCTCTGCCGGGCCGGTTTTGGCCCGCGGACCACACATTTGCACCGCCCCCGTCACCACATTCACGTGCATCCCTTGACTGCACACACAGAGAGGACCGCCCCTTTATGCCATTCTCTCTCCTCATTGGATAACGGTTGTAGGATACAAGGAAAGTTTTCTCCTGGGCTTACAGCAGAGCAGAGTGACTGACAGACCCGTGTTTCAGACCAAACACTCTATAGAAGTGATTGCTGTCGGAAGATAGAACTATTTAAGACTTATATTAACACAAATATTCCGCTTACTTCTGCTTTAACATTAGATGCTTTGAGGTCATATCTATTAATCAAACTAGATTTACTTGTTGCAATTGCTACACTGAAGATGACTTTATTGAGTGCTGAGAATAAGAGGATGTATTGTTTTTTTATCGAAAACCTTGTGCTTTTGATGCGAACAACAAAATGTCTTATTCTTATTGTATTGAATCTGTTTTTATGTTCTCTTTTATTAGCTGGTATGGGCATTCACCCTTAAATATAAGAGCAGGCTACATAAAGATGGGATAGAATAGGATAGGATAGGATACAGTTAAGGTGTGCAGCAAGATCTCTGGCTTAACCTTAATTGATTTGGTGTCTCTGTATCAGGCTGGGATCTAACAGAAGGGTAAACAGCCAGGCTACCTGCAGGACCAGCAGGCTCAGAAAGTCCTTTGTTCAGACTAAATAAGCCACTTTAATTTTTAGATGGTGTTGTAGATCATGTTGTTGTACCCATTGACTGTGATATTGAATGTGTTTTGATGGATGTGTGTGACACTGCTGGCTGTAAAACAAAGTGCCCCTTGAAGATAATAAAGTTCCCTTGAACCTTGATCACTCAATATATTAATCATGCAAATGTCCTGAGATCATTTAATTTATAAGTTATTTGTCTTGTCTGAGTTTAAATTGACATGTCAACTTCAATTTCATATCATGTTTTTTATAAATGACTTCAAATGTTGAACAGCCATTCTTCATTATACATTACATTACTTGTTGATGCATTTATAGTCATCACAACGCCTCCACAGGTGCAGGGTGCTCTTATTTAAAGCAGAAGTAAGCGATCCGGTCGTTTTGGCTAATGCTGCGTTCCAGGCAGGCTTTTGAAACCGTAAATTACAGCTTCAAGTCACGACTTACGACTTTGTAGCGTTCCAGGCAACCCACTCGTGTTTCTCCGACCTGTTTTACCTGTGAAAGTCACTATAACGGCCACTCGGAACTTCCGACCCGTGAACTCATACCAGATCGAACTGGTACGACTTCACAGGTCGGAAAAACATGAGTTACGGGCTGCCTTGAACGCACCATAACTTCTTGTCAGCCGATGGAGTTAGCAGCCCCCGCCCTCGTCATGGATCTATTGGTCCTCGTCCCTACGTCACCACATTCACGCGCATCCCTTGGCTGCACACACAGAGAGGACCGCCCCTTTATGCCGTTCTGTCTCCTCATTGGATAAAGGTTGTAGGATACAAGGAAAGTTTTCTCCTGGGCTTACAGCAGAGCAGAGTGACTGACAGACCCGTGTTTCAGACCAAACACTCTATAGAAGTGATTGCTGTCAGAAGATAGAACTATTTAAGACCTATATTAACACAAACATTCCACTTAATTCTGCTTTAAATAAATCCAAAGGATTATTCATTCATTCGTTCATTTTCTAAAGTGAACTAGGGTCATGGGTGAGCTGGAGCCTATCTCAGCTGACTTCGGGCAAGAGGCGGGGTACACCCTGGACATGTCACCAGTCTATCACAGGGCTGACAGACAGACAACCATTCACACGCTCATTCACACCTATGGGCAATTTAGAGTCGGCAATTAACCTAACCTGCATGTCTTTGGTCTGTGGGAGCAAGCCGGAGTACCAGGAGAGAACCCACGCATGCACGGGGAGAACATGCAAACTCCACACAGAAGGGCCCCAGCCGGCCGGCGGGTTCGAACCCAGAACCCTCTTGCTGTGAGGTGACAGTGCCAACCACCGTGCCGCTCTCCATAGGATTAGATGGTGTAAAAGTGCAGGTAATCTGTTTTAAATTGAAATATTTTTGTCTGCAGGAAAATCCCAGAGCCCCAAACAATCATTTATCTGTCAGTAAGCAGACATCCAGAGCACAGAGAGGTAACGTCCATAACAGGCACCAAATCCTCCAAAAAAGCCTCAGGCTGCCCCTGTCTCCAGCCGTAGTTTATTACAATATAACGGTTACCATGGTCACAATACATGAATCTGGCACTGCCTCTCTTTTTACTTTCATTGGATATTTTAATGATTTATTAAATGCCTTGCTGTCTGAGATGTTACCAGTTTTTTATTTCAGAAATCTGGTCACCTAATGCAACATCATGTTAAAAATGTCTGACTAGTGGAAAAAGTGTAGAGCTTTTGTGTCTGATTGGGATGTGTTTTGTGTGGCCAGTGGTCTGGCCGGTGCTGAGGCCGAGGCAGCAGAGTGATCACAGATCGCCACCTAGAGACACATCAGAGACTAACAATCAACAGGGCGCATTTTATCTTCCTAAAGAAAAAAACATGAGTTCTGTGGTCCAAGTTTTAGCTGATCACAGGTCAGTGAGTTTCCTTTAAAAAAATCTGCTGCTGTTAGCTGTCACTTCATCATGTCAGTGTGTTAGCTGTCACATTCCCACCTTTTTCCCCTCCAGTCTTCATATCCAGACAAAATGTTCTCTGACCTTTATATCCAGTAAGGCTGAGCTCATCACTCATTTTTTATGTATGAAAAGTGCTTTATGAATAAAGTTATTATCATTATTATTATTATTAGGGCCCGAGCGTCGACTGCAAGTCGCCCAGCGAAAGCCCTATTGAAATCGTGCTGCATGCCCCAACGTGCAAGTGACCTCAAAGTAATCAAGTAATGAAGTAATCATGTGGTACGCTATATTGAAATTGTAATGTTTCTTTTTATTATTATTATTATTATTATTATTATTATTACGCGTCTTTAAACCCCAATTTGGCCCCTTTCCCAAAATTCGGACGGCCCAAAATTCTTATCTGATAGGGTCGTCGCACATGGGCGGGGCAAAATGGCTAAATAGTGCCCCCTTGAAATTTTGAAAAAACCCTCCGCATTGGGGTTACTTTGACGTAGTAGGCAAACGAAATTTGGTACACACGTGTATAATGCCAAGACACACAAAAAAGTCTCTTAACGTCATGGTAAAATCCCAACAGGAAGTCGGCCATTTTGATTTGACCTTTCACCGATGGCGTGATTTTGGCCATTTCCACTACTTAAATTGGAACAAACTCGTCCTAGGGATTTCACTCGATCGGCTTCAATCGCCCTGGAAACTATCACATTTTGTAAACAGTAGTGCAAGTGCTGCTTTGTTTCCCTTTTCCACAAAACTGTAGAAAACTAAAATAATACGCTGATATTGCTTAAAATATTGCAAATGAGTGTTTCATGTGTAACTGTATGCCTTTTGGAGATCATTTCATGTTCCACTTGCTTAAATGTTCACATCACAGAAATCTGGACCAGTGGTGCCCAAACGTTTGCATGTCACTGTCCCCTGCCTTACCTCCGTCTCACATTGCATGATATCAAGATTGGGTCTGACGGCCATGGACTCACATCTTCTCCTGTCTGGTTTTGCACATGGCAAAATATTTTTTATTTAGGAGTGAGTCTTTTTACTGATTGACATTGACAACAACCAGCTGGAATTTGGAGGAAAAAAAGAGAAACAAAGGCAAGTGTTGCTCTGTTTTAATTTCCAATAACCAACAAATGGTCGGTACACTTCCAGACAAGACAATAGACAAAGTGTATTTACAGTGAATCCCCACATCTATTTCATTTCATCACATGTACAGACATCCAATCCATGTACACTATTTACACTCGTTGAACCAAATCGTCAAGTCAGTAAGTATTAAACTGCATTAAACATTAATATCCTACCTAGATTGTGTTTTTAGAGGATTTGCTCATGTACACATCATATCCTGGCAAAAGAAACCAGAATGATCACACATCTTGGTTTTCAGAGGTCTCAATTATGTGATTTCAAAAGAAACTATAACCAAACTAAGGAAGAAGCAGAAAATCTCAAATGACGATGGCGGCAAAAACAGGCGCCTTTGCCATTTTGGTAAATGGATAAGACTTAATAAAACAATGGATGAGATTAGATGAAAGCTTTAAATGAATCTAATCCAGCACCATTCAAAATGTGTTTAAAAAAGAAAAAGGAGAAGAAAAAAAATATATAAATGAACTGCAGGGATACGAGTGAGTATATTTTCTTCTTTCTATTCATTTAAACATCACAAACCAAATGTGAGCACAGAACAAAATGAAAGTGTGCGAAGTGTGAAGGAAACTGTTTCTAAGAGTGATGTGAATGAACAGGACCAGCAGAAGTGGAACGATTGTCAGACAGTGGTGTAGGTTGGTTTAGCTGCACGGGGGGAACTGAACCCACTGAGCTCCACTGGACTAAACTATGACGGAAACCTTATAAGCCACCACATACGAGTCAGTCCCACGCTTCACCTGCATAATATAGAATATTCACATAGCTTTACATCTTTAAGGTCATAAATTAAATAACTATATACACTCTGTGCCAGGTATATACTCTTCGGCATTTGCTTCTAAATTTACTCCTAAAATCCCTGTGTGATGCTTCAAGTATGTGTTAAATCACAGGAACATCACCGCTGTCAGGGAAAAACCTCACACGTAACTGTTCAGCTGACCTCAGTGTTTTTCTAATGATGCGGCGAATGACTTATAACATAACTGAGCAGCTGATGTCACAGTACTATATAAAGGAAACATGAGACTTTTTAGAGAGTGTACAAGGGTCCAAGCATTTATACGACTTGGAATCGAAGGCACACTGAAATCAGAAATCCACGGTGTCATGCTCCCACCTAGTCGAATTTTTAAACCTACATTCTGGAGAGGCACTATATGATAGCATGACACCATGTGAAGCCAAGTTATGTTATGGATTAAGTCTATGAGTTAAAGGGATAGTTCAACATTTTGGCAAATTCGCCTATTGCCATAATCCCTATAGTCATAGGTTAATTGCCTTTAATTGTCAGTGCAGACTGTTTTTCGATCGGCGGGGCAGAGACGCAAGCTGCTCAGTTAATGCAATGGAGGTGAACGGTACTTTCGACTTTCCCTCATCAAACTCATCAAATACACAATCCAACAACTCCAAAACGCTCTGGTGGACAAGTTGTGACCTGCACATTCACCACACTATGAGATAATCATGGAACGTTAAGAGACAGAGTTGTTTTCCAGGCAAATGTGTAGCCAGAACTACATCCCAGACAAGGCTGCTGGGCAGAGTGATTTCAAAAACATAAGTAGTTCCGAGTATTTGCTTCATGTGTCGTAATGTTACATAATTATACGTTATTATTTCATAACGTGGTGAATGTGCAGGTCACAACTTGTCCATGAGAGTGTTTTAACATGTTTTAACGTATCTGTAACAACATCTATTGCAGGTCTGTCCGTCCTGGGTGAGGGATCCCTCCTCTGTTGCTCACCCTGAGGTTTCTCAGATTTTTCCCTGTTAAAAGGGTTTTCCATGGAGTTTTTCCTCAGTGGATGTGAGGGTCTAAGGACAGAGGATGTACAGGATGTCATGTAAAGCCCTTTGAGACAAACTGTTTGTAAAAACGGGCTATACAAATAAAATTGCCTTGCCTTGCCTTGTTTTAGAGTTGTTGGATTGTATTTGATGAGTTCTGAGGGAAAGGCAAAAGTACCGTTCGCCTCCATTGTGTTAGCTGAGCAGCTTGCGTCTCTGATCTCTGATCTAAAAACAACATGCACCGACAATTAAAGGTAATGAACCTGTAATAGGCGAATTTGTCAAAATGTTGAACTATCCCTTTAAAGTTTTCAGAGTTTTGATATTACAAAACCTAGGGGGGACATGCAGTGCGTGCACACAAACATCTGGTGACAATTACTGAATGTACTGCTGAGCAAAGAGTAACATTCTGTCAAAGTGCCAACACGTTTGGTAGGAAACATCTGGAGTACACAACATCAAATCTGCTGTTATTCTATGAATCCATCGGTGACCTGGAGCTAAATCAGTGGCATTAATCAAACGTGCATGACAGTGGATAATAAACACCAAAATCTGTGACATTTGAAGAATGTAATCCTGAGACTCCAAATACCAGTTATTGTTGGACTTGCACCAAATCAGTCATCTATTGTGAGATTAATATTTGTCTAGTATTTAACCTGCAAGGTTCACATTTCTTCTTCCAACAGTCTGAGCTGCAGAACCGGCTCACTGAAGTTCAAAAATAACAACATGAGCACCCCCTTCTGGTTCCGACAAGTTAAATACTGAGGTTTCCCCGCTGCCAGCAGCCAGCAGCACATTCATAAAGTGACTTTGATATAAAACTGAAAAAAATATTAAATTAGTAAATTACAGTTAAAGAGAAAAGTTGGCCGAGAAAATGACTATGATATGAAAATACTGATTATAATTGATATTCGGACATATTGGTTTTCAGGTAGTTGACTCATTTCTCAGGTATTCACATTCATGCCTTAGCATTGATCCCTTGTAGAAAGTAAGATGCTGTACAAAAACAATAAAAATCCCTTCACCCCGGTAAACAGAAAAAAAGTTATTCTACAGGTAAAAATCAACACTGATGTTTTGGCTGCTGTAAATATGCTGCAGACATGTTTTCATTGTATAAATACCAATAAGAAACCAAATGGAACATTAAAATACGGCTTCACCATGTTACAGCTGAAGGTAAAAACACCTTTCTTGTTTATCACAAAAAACAATCAACGACTTCAAGCTTTAAGATGAACAACAATCCCTCCATGAAACCTTAGAGATACTTGTGTGGACACTAGTGTTATGGGGAGTTCACCCCAAAACCGCCACCATTCACTTCCATTAATAGACAGTTGGTCTTTCAGTTTCAGCTTAAACTGTGCTCTTCCTGTTGGGCCCCATCAACTATATGTCAGTCAAACAATGACATCTTATTTGCAAAGAACCATCCCTATTGATCGCACACAAGATGTTACTTTCTCTGCTCCTCCGGCTGGAAAAGACTGGAAAGTAAACATAGTCCAACCAAGTGGCAAATACGTCACTGGTTCTTTTTTTTTTCTTCTTTTTTTTTTTTAGCAAAATGTCAATCAGTAAAACCTGGATGTTATCCCCGCCCTCTGTGGCTCTTCAACCCTCAAACAATACTGTCCTGCAGCAGCGGCTCAATGTCCTCGAAAGAGGCGGTGGGAGGGGCCTCCTCGTCGCTGCCTGGGAGGGGAGCCAGGGAGGGTATTGACTCTTTGCTGTCCGGGTGGGGCTTGGTGCTGAGGGACAGCTGGGAGGCAGAGGAGGAGCAGGAGGGTTTCTCTGGGATGAAGAGAGCGACGATGAAGGCGACGACCACCGTGCACGCCCCCAACAGGAAGGGGGGGCCGGGGATGAGTGCTCGCTGAGAGAGAGAGGGACAGAACAGATTGAAGATAATCAATCACATTGCTCCTATTTGGTTTCTCGTTCTTCCCACACGGAAAAAACCTATAGGTTTTAAAGGATAATTTCCGCTTAACTTAGACCTTATTTCTAGCATAAAATACGATCATTACTCACCCAGATAACTTTGGTGTCATTTGGAGTCGTTTTGACAAAATTAGCCCCAGTGGAGCGGCGCGTATATCTGTATAATGCGAGAACACGGGGCACGCAATGCAGCCTCTAAATAACAAATTATCCACCACAAAACTCGTTCATTTCACCAGTATTTAGTTATGATACACTTAGTGCTATTCCCCTCCGAGCCCGTGGTGGCATGTTATCAACATCCTGCGCCTGTAGGTTGACCTACTAACCTCTGATCTGGATGATGTCATCTCCAACCGCGGCGCGGCTTGTTGCTACCGCTAATACTGCGGTTCGTTTCTGCGTGTTTCTGACTTGTCAGAACAAAATAAGCAGCTGGATGAAGTTCAGCTTCCACAGGCTTCCTCTCCTCAACCTGGACTCACTAAAGCTCCGGCTAGTTGAGATAAAAATGGAGCCGAATGCCGAAGTGGAATGATTATTATCAGAATGAGCCGGGCAGCGGCAGATCAGAGTATAGTAGGTCAACCTACAGACCCCGGATGTTGATAACATGCCACCACGGGCTCGGAGGGGAATAGCACTAGTGTATCATAACTAAATATTGGTGAAATGAACGAGGTTTGCGGTGGATAATGTGTTATTTAGAGGCTGCATTGCGCTGCCCCGTGCTCTCACATTATACGGATATACGCGCCGCTCCACTGGGGCTAATTTTGTCAAAACAACTCCAAATGACACCAAAGTTGTCTGGGTGAGTAAATGATTATATTTTATGCTAGAAATAAGGTCCAGGTTGTAAAAAACGGAAAGTATCCTTTAATATAGGTTTGAATATATGTGACATACATAAAATTTTCATATATACGCATATATGCTAAAATATATGGTGCATATATGCTGCATATATGCACAGATAAACTGCAAATAGGTTTCATATATGCTGTTTATCTGCTGCATATATGCACCATATTTTTTAGCATATATGCGTATATATGAAAACGGCCAATTTTATGTATGTCACATATATTCAAACCTATAGGTTTTTTCCGTGTGGGTTTTTTCAATTAAGACAGATCAGATATGAAAAACAAGAACCAGCAGCTGCTGGAAAAGCTACTAAAGGCTGCTCGGTGATGTAATGAGTGAATCAGCATACTGTATGTATGATGTCACAGTGCCATATGTGCAGTCTGCCTAATGTCACTTAGTGTTTACTCTCCTCCTCTCTGTGCACACGTATTTAATATTTTACCATAATACAGCTGAATTGTTCTCCTCTGTTGTCAGTGTGAGTCACTGAGACTTCATGGTAACTCACTGTCATTGCCAGGCAAACACATACATTAAAGACAAAGAGTGTGCTGTGTTTCAGCTACATTTACTCTGAATGGATTATGCAAGAGCAAAGACCGATGGAGATTAAATCAGTCAGTCAGTGACATTCATGTTCTGTGTGGTCCAACCAAAAATGTGGATCTGCTGTTGGTGCAATTGGTCCAAACATCACACTCTATATGTGTCACTGGTGGTTGTTGGTGCAAGTACCTCAGTGGGACTGTGCAGAGGCAGGGGGTCAATGCTGAAGTCTCCCTGGATGGGGTCCATGGTGTTGAGCTCAACATTGAATAGGAAGAAGATGAATCCATAGAGAGCTGGACCCAGACCATTACACAGACCTCTGATCCCTGTGATCATCCCCTGGACCACACCTGCAGCGGACAGACACAGACCAGCTTTATAAAACATTTATAAACATTATAGCTTTAACTGGAGGAGAGGAGAGGAGAGGAGGACAGAGGAGAGGAGGAGGACAGAGGAGAGGAGAGGAGAGGAGAGGAGAGGAGAGGAGGACAGAGGAGAGGAGGAGGACAGAGGAGAGGAGAGAGAGGAGAGGAGAGGAGAGGAGAGGAGAGGAGAGGAGAGGAGAGGAGAGGAGAGAGAGGAGAGGAGGAGGAGAGGAGAGGAGAGGAGAGGAGAGGAGAGGAGAGGAGAGGAGAGGAGAGGAGAGGAGGAGAGGAGAGGAGAGGAGAGGAGAGGAGAGGAGAGGAGAGAGAGGAGAGGAGGAGGAGAGGAGAGGAGAGGAGGACAGAGGAGAGGAGGAGGACAGAGGAGAGGAGAGGAGAGGAGAGGAGAGGAGAGGAGGACAGAGGAGAGGAGGAGGACAGAGGAGAGGAGAGAGAGGAGAGGAGAGGAGAGGAGAGGAGAGGAGAGGAGAGGA